>NC_138199.1:19278856-19878856 GCF_964194105.1 Spermophilus citellus | reverse complement strand
GGATGAAATACATATCCTATGATGTGCATCAACTGAAGAAATAGTAATGTACCAGTGTTGAATAAAAATGAACGTCAAAATACACATCATGTCCCATAGGAATCTACTTGCATTCATGTTAAACTGGGTCAGTTACTGTAGAAATATTAGGATTTCAGCACTAGGAAACAAATATGTATTTCAGGTGGATGACTATTTCTGAGAATAATCTTGTGAAAAGTTGATTATAAATCCACATATATGAACATGAATGAATTTAGGGAGTATATAATATGACACATACATTTCATATTTTGAAAAATCTGGAGAGTGTGTGTATGTGTGTGTGTGTGTGTGTGTGTATGTATATATATATATGTATATATATATATATATATATATATATATATACACAAAAGAAAAACACACACACAAACACAGACATTAAAGAGTAGAAATATATATGCCAATCGAAATTCATCATGAAATATTTATCATCCACAGATCCAAAAATATTTATTTTACTGAACATGTATTTATGTATCATGTTGTTCATGTGGGAAGCTCACCTGGAGGTTGAATTTTCAGTTCCAACAGCGTTTAGGAGGAGTGATCTCTTCTCACAGTTTGTATCTGCCAAGTCAGCCACCTCACAAGAATGGACGTGGGATAGGAGGTAGGATTCTATATGTGCATGTAAAAATGCATGTTGCTGAATAGGCTACAGAGAAAGGGAGACAGGAATTCACATATTTGTTAACATTCAAAACACATGGAGAACTATTTCTACTAAATTGGACTAGATTTATAACACCTACCCTTTATAATGCCAAAGGCCAGTCCAACTATACACCAGGCCTCCTCTGAACTGCCTGTATTTCTATTCTGTTTGAGTTATTTTTCTCCATCATATTAGTATTCGTAGTCACAATCTAGTAGGGTATGGGTTAGTGTCAGGGATTCAGTATTTCGAACGGAAAATAGGAAAATGAATCCAATGTGTAGGCCAATATGTGCTACAAAAAAATCTTCCCACTCTCATCCAGAACATTGCCTTGACATTACCTTCACAATAAGTAAGACACAATTTGAGGAGAAGAGTTAGAAATGCTGTGAATACATATGTGGAATGGAAAATGCTCAGGAGTTCACAACCTTGGAGGTGGTAGACTACTTTCCATGAGTAAGGGACAGGGTAAACACTCCACAAACGTGGAGCTCTGCTGGCCTAAAGACTTCGTGAGAAACTGCTTCTGAGGTTGGGCACTTGAAATATATGTTGTTGTCAGGAGCTTTAGCTTCCTTTGTAGTGAGACCATCAAACCAGGTCTGCATCTATGTGACCTGGAGGACATGGTTTCTGATTTTCCAATGAACATGAGGCAGAAGTGCTGAATTCTCTCTTTGCAGGTAAACTGTGGCCACTGGGGTCTAAGTGTCTCCCTGTGTGGACTGTGAAGCCATTTGGTCATCCTCCACTTTTCGTGGTGTTTCTTGCTGCTGCACTGGGAGTTTGGAATTTGCTTCAGGAAATACAAGGAGTTCAACTGGGACACAGTGCTGGAGGGAGTTCTGTCACGTGTGGTGGGTCAAGGTCCTAGGAGAATGCACCAGCCAGGCTTCTATCCCACAGAGCTTGCCCCCTTGACCATAGCAACCTGATTCTGAACATTGCCCTGAAACCTCTCCATATAACAAGATGCCTTTACATAGAAGGGTCTGCTCGCTGCACCATGTCAGTCACAAGCCATTTGGAAGCCAATGGCAGATCCACATGGCCCCACCACAGATGTTCTATCACACACCTGCACACCACTGCTCTAGGCCCACTACTCAGCAGGCCCCAACTCACTGGCATCTCTGTTCTACACCATTTTCATGAAACCCAGTCAATCAAGGCACTGTCTGGTACACTCATGATCAGCAACAGGACATCCAAAGGTTCTCCAGTGCCACCTGGTCATGGGAATTTCAAAAATGTCATGGTATTTATCTAGCTAGCCATTTTTAAAGGATGAAGTTGGAGGCACTGTGGGTTTCCATTCCTTCAGGAACCATTAAATGGTGAGGAAGCTCATTTCAACGAAAGCTCTGGAGAACTCTCACAAACAAGGCTTCCCAAGGAGTGGCCAAAAGGTCACAGGAAGCCAGGCCCATTGAGGTCTACAATGTGAGGTCCACGTGTGTTTGGACTCTCCACGATGGCTGCCAGGTCTTTAAGAATAAAATCATGTGATATCCGGGCTGAGATTCCCAGTGCTCTGTGGAAAGCCAGCCTGGGCCTAGATCTCAGTTTCCAAGGGCGACTCTCATGCGTGGCCTCCTAACATCCCGACACAATTCACGGCAATACTTCTCTGAGGTCAGTTCCAGAACTCAGTCTCCAAGGGGAATCACACCAGAGTTCAAGCCCAGGTGGACCCAGTCATCTCTTCCCACTGCCACACCACAATTCAAACCAAAACACTGCCACATGGCCCTCATCTTCTTCCATACAGACACTCATCATGACCTCTGGCTGGAGGTTTCCATGAGGGGCACAGCCCAAGACAGTGTCCACAATAAGCTCCCTTGCCTCTCATTTGCCTAATGTCAGGGTGGCCTGGACACCCTTCCTTTGGACCTGGAGTGATCAAATAGGCCTGCCTTTAATACTGCTCTACTTCTCCAATTGGAGGCCTACTGACTGCCGGGTATAGATTCTTTGTGTGAACTGGAGTCATGAGAAAACCCAAGCACCTATGGGCTAGCCTCTGCATGGCTTTGAAGGACTCATTTGACACAAAGGATCCCTATTCTCACTTGATGGAGGTCAGGAACCTTACAGAGGAAGGCGAGAGACCTCATCCAGGATGACTGCTTTTGTGCCAATTTGGCCTTGGATGCACGCATGGGATCTTTCTTTGGATCCATCAGGTGCTGACAATGTAAGCCACAGCCTCACACAGGGCCAAGAGGCTGATTCAGACACATCCCTTTGCAAAGCAATTAAGCAAAGAGCCACAGGTGATGCCCATTCATTTCCATTTGAAAACTGTTTTCTTCAGGCTTCACAAAGGGGTGCCCTGAGGCAAAGGCCTTCCTGACATTCAGGGCCACAAAAGGATAGGTAAGCCAAAGGCCCAAAGCAGGGTTTCTCTAGGGAGACTTTACTGATCACACTGATATCTGAGTTTTCTGAGATGCTCACCATTTCTTTCAACTATCCAGTACATGGCCATGTCACCGAGCTTGGAGGTGGTACATATCTTGGACACAAAACCATGAGCCTATTCTGGAGAGTGGCCAGAATTCAGGAAGAAAACAGGAACTTAGGAAGATAGTAGGCGTTGCCCATCCATAAGGCAAGCCGCAGTCCATTCATAAATTGGGCAGGATGAATGCTGGGAAGCTTTCTACTAGACAGGACACATCCATTGATGCATTCTCTTTTCTAATGTCTACAACCAGGGACACAGTGGGATACACAAACATAGAAACACTCGCCTTGTCAAAAGCCTTACTAGAAACAGTCCACTCCAAACCAAACAAACCGCCTTTCCTACCTATTCTCAGAACATGAGACAAAACCACAAACTCACACCCACACCCACAAAGGCACCTCCTTCCAAGTTGGTCTGTGACTACCCGGAGTGTCGTCTGACTGGTGGGCCATACTATGTTCCCCCGAAAGGGCCTGTCCTGTCTCACATCTGGCCTCCTTGGCCAACTCTGTGAAGTTGTCAGGAGCCAGCGGTGAGCCACTACCTGCTTTCTCAGGAAAGGCCCCTCTGCAGAGCTTTCCTGGCATTTGGCAATCCTCACCTCAGTGGGTACCAAGAAAGACTGACTCTGTCCTTGGTAAATCCAAACAAGTGAGCCCACTGGGACTGGGACTGGGACTGGCTCTGGGTGCCTGGCTTCCTGGATCCCAAGTTCAGAGAGTTCCATCACCAAGGAAGTGAGGTGAGGTCACTTCCTTCAGGAACTGAATGAGGTCACTGCCTTGGCAACCACTGTGTCCTAACAGTTGCTTCCAAGGCTCCCATGAGATGGAGGCTGCCCCTCCTTCCTGTGACACTTTCACAAGTTAGAATGGAATATCAACCATAGGCACCAAGGAACAGCTCTCCACACAGGCCTGCTTTGGTCCATCTTGTCTACATTAAGAAGAGAGAGGCTCATTCAGACACATCCCTTCATCCTGACCAGGTTGTTTGCCATGGAAGATGACTTCTGCTCTCTCAGGTCCTTCATAGCTGCCTACATCTTCTCCAGGGATCATTTCTGCATGGACCTTTGAGGTTCTCAGCAGGTGGAAGATCCCCCACATTCCTGTATTGTAAGACCCACTCTGTCCCTGCTCTTCTGTAAAGTTAGATTGAGGGAACAGTGTATGGTTAGGGTTAAGAACCTGTTTGATGTGGCTTAGGAATCACTCTGCTGGATGAAGAATGGTATTGGGAACCTGGGATATTTATAATAATATATAGGTGAAATATATGTATGAAAACAGAAATCCAAGTAAGATTTGAAGGCCAGAAGGGCATTGGGCCCTTGATTGGGATACTTAGCTTTGAATGACTTTCTGCACAGATGTCTCAGATAAATCGGTACACAATGGCATAGGACCTTGTACCTTGGATGATTGAATGTAGAAGAGAACATCCAGTCAAAAAGGGATAGTAGGTAGGATTAGGAAGATAGTTGGTAAGTTTTGGAAGAAGAGTGAGTATGCAATTTGGACCAAAAGTTCTTTAGCAATAGGGTGTCGGTTAGAGAGTGAATGTAAACGTCAGCACATGTGAAGAGTCAGTCACAATGATGAACTGGGGAACATATGTAGGAAAGCAGATATCAATAGAGACATTAGGAAATCAGGCAAAGTATAAAGTGAGTGAGTGGATTAGACATTTTCAACAGGGTTGAGGTTGAATATATCATCTTAGGAAGAAACAAATGTGTAGTCACCAATAGCATTGACATTTGAGAGCATTAGGCAACCTGGACAAGGATGTTTTTAGTAATCCATGCTCACTTTCCAATGAGGCGTTGGTGCAATCATAAGTGTGACCTTTGCATTTTGTGTCCAGAATATCACTGTGATAAAATGTATATGTAGATCAGGTGACATGAGTGTTTCTTCCACCATTTCTGGGAGTAATATGTTGAAGACATATAAATTAGCCTTTGGGGGTACAAATAGGTGTACCCTGGGTCTATGAATATAGAGATAATGCATGAATAGACCATACTGTGAATAAATAGTATAACAGGTTCCAATTTAAATAATGGATTGCATTGATATCTGAAAATATATAGGAAATCTAATATTGATACACAACCATTCATTCTAACCAGTTATACATCTAATGGTGATATTGGGGTTATGGTTTACCATGAAGGGGGTGTGAGTTTTGCTTCACAAGGGATTATGGAAATGGAAAAGAATGTGTTTGGAAAGAAGTCTCATGAAAAGACCAGTCAAGAAACGTGGAGGAATACATGTGTTCTGAAGCAGGAAGTGATTGAAAGGGAAATGAATGCCTAGAAATTTGTGAACTTGAGGATGAAATACATATCCTATGATGTGCATCAACTGAAGAAATAGTAATGTACCAGTGTTGAATAAAAATGAACGTCAAAATACACATCATGTCCCATAGGAATCTACTTGCATTCATGTTAAACTGGGTCAGTTACTGTAGAAATATTAGGATTTCAGCACTAGGAAACAAATATGTATTTCAGGTGGATGACTATTTCTGAGAATAATCTTGTGAAAAGTTGATTATAAATCCACATATATGAACATGAATGAATTTAGGGAGTATATAATATGACACATACATTTCATATTTTGAAAAATCTGGAGAGTGTGTGTATGTGTGTGTGTGTGTGTGTGTATGTATATATATATATATATATATATATATATATATATATATATATATATATATACACAAAAGAAAAACACACACACAAACACAGACATTAAAGAGTAGAAATATATATGCCAATCGAAATTCATCATGAAATATTTATCATCCACAGATCCAAAAATATTTATTTTACTGAACATGTATTTATGTATCATGTTGTTCATGTGGGAAGCTCACCTGGAGGTTGAATTTTCAGTTCCAACAGCGTTTAGGAGGAGTGATCTCTTCTCACAGTTTGTATCTGCCAAGTCAGCCACCTCACAAGAATGGACGTGGGATAGGAGGTAGGATTCTATATGTGCATGTAAAAATGCATGTTGCTGAATAGGCTACAGAGAAAGGGAGACAGGAATTCACATATTTGTTAACATTCAAAACACATGGAGAACTATTTCTACTAAATTGGACTAGATTTATAACACCTACCCTTTATAATGCCAAAGGCCAGTCCAACTATACACCAGGCCTCCTCTGAACTGCCTGTATTTCTATTCTGTTTGAGTTATTTTTCTCCATCATATTAGTATTCGTAGTCACAATCTAGTAGGGTATGGGTTAGTGTCAGGGATTCAGTATTTCGAACGGAAAATAGGAAAATGAATCCAATGTGTAGGCCAATATGTGCTACAAAAAAATCTTCCCACTCTCATCCAGAACATTGCCTTGACATTACCTTCACAATAAGTAAGACACAATTTGAGGAGAAGAGTTAGAAATGCTGTGAATACATATGTGGAATGGAAAATGCTCAGGAGTTCACAACCTTGGAGGTGGTAGACTACTTTCCATGAGTAAGGGACAGGGTAAACACTCCACAAACGTGGAGCTCTGCTGGCCTAAAGACTTCGTGAGAAACTGCTTCTGAGGTTGGGCACTTGAAATATATGTTGTTGTCAGGAGCTTTAGCTTCCTTTGTAGTGAGACCATCAAACCAGGTCTGCATCTATGTGACCTGGAGGACATGGTTTCTGATTTTCCAATGAACATGAGGCAGAAGTGCTGAATTCTCTCTTTGCAGGTAAACTGTGGCCACTGGGGTCTAAGTGTCTCCCTGTGTGGACTGTGAAGCCATTTGGTCATCCTCCACTTTTCGTGGTGTTTCTTGCTGCTGCACTGGGAGTTTGGAATTTGCTTCAGGAAATACAAGGAGTTCAACTGGGACACAGTGCTGGAGGGAGTTCTGTCACGTGTGGTGGGTCAAGGTCCTAGGAGAATGCACCAGCCAGGCTTCTATCCCACAGAGCTTGCCCCCTTGACCATAGCAACCTGATTCTGAACATTGCCCTGAAACCTCTCCATATAACAAGATGCCTTTACATAGAAGGGTCTGCTCGCTGCACCATGTCAGTCACAAGCCATTTGGAAGCCAATGGCAGATCCACATGGCCCCACCACAGATGTTCTATCACACACCTGCACACCACTGCTCTAGGCCCACTACTCAGCAGGCCCCAAATCACTGGCATCTCTGTTCTACACCATTTTCATGAAACCCAGTCAATCAAGGCACTGTCTGGTACACTCATGATCAGCAACAGGACATCCAAAGGTTCTCCAGTGCCACCTGGTCATGGGAATTTCAAAAATGTCATGGTATTTATCTAGCTAGCCATTTTTAAAGGATGAAGTTGGAGGCACTGTGGGTTTCCATTCCTTCAGGAACCATTAAATGGTGAGGAAGCTCATTTCAACGAAAGCTCTGGAGAACTCTCACAAACAAGGCTTCCCAAGGAGTGGCCAAAAGGTCACAGGAAGCCAGGCCCATTGAGGTCTACAATGTGAGGTCCACGTGTGTTTGGACTCTCCACGATGGCTGCCAGGTCTTTAAGAATAAAATCATGTGATATCCGGGCTGAGATTCCCAGTGCTCTGTGGAAAGCCAGCCTGGGCCTAGATCTCAGTTTCCAAGGGCGACTCTCATGCGTGGCCTCCTAACATCCCGACACAATTCACGGCAATACTTCTCTGAGGTCAGTTCCAGAACTCAGTCTCCAAGGGGAATCACACCAGAGTTCAAGCCCAGGTGGACCCAGTCATCTCTTCCCACTGCCACACCACAATTCAAACCAAAACACTGCCACATGGCCCTCATCTTCTTCCATACAGACACTCATCATGACCTCTGGCTGGAGGTTTCCATGAGGGGCACAGCCCAAGACAGTGTCCACAATAAGCTCCCTTGCCTCTCATTTGCCTAATGTCAGGGTGGCCTGGACACCCTTCCTTTGGACCTGGAGTGATCAAATAGGCCTGCCTTTAATACTGCTCTACTTCTCCAATTGGAGGCCTACTGACTGCCGGGTATAGATTCTTTGTGTGAACTGGAGTCATGAGAAAACCCAAGCACCTATGGGCTAGCCTCTGCATGGCTTTGAAGGACTCATTTGACACAAAGGATCCCTATTCTCACTTGATGGAGGTCAGGAACCTTACAGAGGAAGGCGAGAGACCTCATCCAGGATGACTGCTTTTGTGCCAATTTGGCCTTGGATGCACGCATGGGATCTTTCTTTGGATCCATCAGGTGCTGACAATGTAAGCCACAGCCTCACACAGGGCCAAGAGGCTGATTCAGACACATCCCTTTGCAAAGCAATTAAGCAAAGAGCCACAGGTGATGCCCATTCATTTCCATTTGAAAACTGTTTTCTTCAGGCTTCACAAAGGGGTGCCCTGAGGCAAAGGCCTTCCTGACATTCAGGGCCACAAAAGGATAGGTAAGCCAAAGGCCCAAAGCAGGGTTTCTCTAGGGAGACTTTACTGATCACACTGATATCTGAGTTTTCTGAGATGCTCACCATTTCTTTCAACTATCCAGTACATGGCCATGTCACCGAGCTTGGAGGTGGTACATATCTTGGACACAAAACCATGAGCCTATTCTGGAGAGTGGCCAGAATTCAGGAAGAAAACAGGAACTTAGGAAGATAGTAGGCGTTGCCCATCCATAAGGCAAGCCGCAGTCCATTCATAAATTGGGCAGGATGAATGCTGGGAAGCTTTCTACTAGACAGGACACATCCATTGATGCATTCTCTTTTCTAATGTCTACAACCAGGGACACAGTGGGATACACAAACATAGAAACACTCGCCTTGTCAAAAGCCTTACTAGAAACAGTCCACTCCAACCCAAACAAACCGCCTTTCCTACCTATTCTCAGAACATGAGACAAAACCACAAACTCACACCCACACCCACAAAGGCACCTCCTTCCAAGTTGGTCTGTGACTACCCGGAGTGTCGTCTGACTGGTGGGCCATACTATGTTCCCCCGAAAGGGCCTGTCCTGTCTCACATCTGGCCTCCTTGGCCAACTCTGTGAAGTTGTCAGGAGCCAGCGGTGAGCCACTACCTGCTTTCTCAGGAAAGGCCCCTCTGCAGAGCTTTCCTGGCATTTGGCAATCCTCACCTCAGTGGGTACCAAGAAAGACTGACTCTGTCCTTGGTAAATCCAAACAAGTGAGCCCACTGGGACTGGGACTGGGACTGGCTCTGGGTGCCTGGCTTCCTGGATCCCAAGTTCAGAGAGTTCCATCACCAAGGAAGTGAGGTGAGGTCACTTCCTTCAGGAACTGAATGAGGTCACTGCCTTGGCAACCACTGTGTCCTAACAGTTGCTTCCAAGGCTCCCATGAGATGGAGGCTGCCCCTCCTTCCTGTGACACTTTCACAAGTTAGAATGGAATATCAACCATAGGCACCAAGGAACAGCTCTCCACACAGGCCTGCTTTGGTCCATCTTGTCTACATTAAGAAGAGAGAGGCTCATTCAGACACATCCCTTCATCCTGACCAGGTTGTTTGCCATGGAAGATGACTTCTGCTCTCTCAGGTCCTTCATAGCTGCCTACATCTTCTCCAGGGATCATTTCTGCATGGACCTTTGAGGTTCTCAGCAGGTGGAAGATCCCCCACATTCCTGTATTGTAAGACCCACTCTGTCCCTGCTCTTCTGTAAAGTTAGATTGAGGGAACAGTGTATGGTTAGGGTTAAGAACCTGTTTGATGTGGCTTAGGAATCACTCTGCTGGATGAAGAATGGTATTGGGAACCTGGGATATTTATAATAATATATAGGTGAAATATATGTATGAAAACAGAAATCCAAGTAAGATTTGAAGGCCAGAAGGGCATTGGGCCCTTGATTGGGATACTTAGCTTTGAATGACTTTCTGCACAGATGTCTCAGATAAATCGGTACACAATGGCATAGGACCTTGTACCTTGGATGATTGAATGTAGAAGAGAACATCCAGTCAAAAAGGGATAGTAGGTAGGATTAGGAAGATAGTTGGTAAGTTTTGGAAGAAGAGTGAGTATGCAATTTGGACCAAAAGTTCTTTAGCAATAGGGTGTCGGTTAGAGAGTGAATGTAAACGTCAGCACATGTGAAGAGTCAGTCACAATGATGAACTGGGGAACATATGTAGGAAAGCAGATATCAATAGAGACATTAGGAAATCAGGCAAAGTATAAAGTGAGTGAGTGGATTAGACATTTTCAACAGGGTTGAGGTTGAATATATCATCTTAGGAAGAAACAAATGTGTAGTCACCAATAGCATTGACATTTGAGAGCATTAGGCAACCTGGACAAGGATGTTTTTAGTAATCCATGCTCACTTTCCAATGAGGCGTTGGTGCAATCATAAGTGTGACCTTTGCATTTTGTGTCCAGAATATCACTGTGATAAAATGTATATGTAGATCAGGTGACATGAGTGTTTCTTCCACCATTTCTGGGAGTAATATGTTGAAGACATATAAATTAGCCTTTGGGGGTACAAATAGGTGTACCCTGGGTCTATGAATATAGAGATAATGCATGAATAGACCATACTGTGAATAAATAGTATAACAGGTTCCAATTTAAATAATGGATTGCATTGATATCTGAAAATATATAGGAAATCTAATATTGATACACAACCATTCATTCTAACCAGTTATACATCTAATGGTGATATTGGGGTTATGGTTTACCATGAAGGGGGTGTGAGTTTTGCTTCACAAGGGATTATGGAAATGGAAAAGAATGTGTTTGGAAAGAAGTCTCATGAAAAGACCAGTCAAGAAACGTGGAGGAATACATGTGTTCTGAAGCAGGAAGTGATTGAAAGGGAAATGAATGCCTAGAAATTTGTGAACTTGAGGATGAAATACATATCCTATGATGTGCATCAACTGAAGAAATAGTAATGTACCAGTGTTGAATAAAAATGAACGTCAAAATACACATCATGTCCCATAGGAATCTACTTGCATTCATGTTAAACTGGGTCAGTTACTGTAGAAATATTAGGATTTCAGCACTAGGAAACAAATATGTATTTCAGGTGGATGACTATTTCTGAGAATAATCTTGTGAAAAGTTGATTATAAATCCACATATATGAACATGAATGAATTTAGGGAGTATATAATATGACACATACATTTCATATTTTGAAAAATCTGGAGAGTGTGTGTATGTGTGTGTGTGTGTGTGTGTATATGTATATATATATATATATATATATATATATACACAAAAGAAAAACACACACACAAACACAGACATTAAAGAGTAGAAATATATATGCCAATCGAAATTCATCATGAAATATTTATCATCCACAGATCCAAAAATATTTATTTTACTGAACATGTATTTATGTATCATGTTGTTCATGTGGGAAGCTCACCTGGAGGTTGAATTTTCAGTTCCAACAGCGTTTAGGAGGAGTGATCTCTTCTCACAGTTTGTATCTGCCAAGTCAGCCACCTCACAAGAATGGACGTGGGATAGGAGGTAGGATTCTATATGTGCATGTAAAAATGCATGTTGCTGAATAGGCTACAGAGAAAGGGAGACAGGAATTCACATATTTGTTAACATTCAAAACACATGGAGAACTATTTCTACTAAATTGGACTAGATTTATAACACCTACCCTTTATAATGCCAAAGGCCAGTCCAACTATACACCAGGCCTCCTCTGAACTGCCTGTATTTCTATTCTGTTTGAGTTATTTTTCTCCATCATATTAGTATTCGTAGTCACAATCTAGTAGGGTATGGGTTAGTGTCAGGGATTCAGTATTTCGAACGGAAAATAGGAAAATGAATCCAATGTGTAGGCCAATATGTGCTACAAAAAAATCTTCCCACTCTCATCCAGAACATTGCCTTGACATTACCTTCACAATAAGTAAGACACAATTTGAGGAGAAGAGTTAGAAATGCTGTGAATACATATGTGGAATGGAAAATGCTCAGGAGTTCACAACCTTGGAGGTGGTAGACTACTTTCCATGAGTAAGGGACAGGGTAAACACTCCACAAACGTGGAGCTCTGCTGGCCTAAAGACTTCGTGAGAAACTGCTTCTGAGGTTGGGCACTTGAAATATATGTTGTTGTCAGGAGCTTTAGCTTCCTTTGTAGTGAGACCATCAAACCAGGTCTGCATCTATGTGACCTGGAGGACATGGTTTCTGATTTTCCAATGAACATGAGGCAGAAGTGCTGAATTCTCTCTTTGCAGGTAAACTGTGGCCACTGGGGTCTAAGTGTCTCCCTGTGTGGACTGTGAAGCCATTTGGTCATCCTCCACTTTTCGTGGTGTTTCTTGCTGCTGCACTGGGAGTTTGGAATTTGCTTCAGGAAATACAAGGAGTTCAACTGGGACACAGTGCTGGAGGGAGTTCTGTCACGTGTGGTGGGTCAAGGTCCTAGGAGAATGCACCAGCCAGGCTTCTATCCCACAGAGCTTGCCCCCTTGACCATAGCAACCTGATTCTGAACATTGCCCTGAAACCTCTCCATATAACAAGATGCCTTTACATAGAAGGGTCTGCTCGCTGCACCATGTCAGTCACAAGCCATTTGGAAGCCAATGGCAGATCCACATGGCCCCACCACAGATGTTCTATCACACACCTGCACACCACTGCTCTAGGCCCACTACTCAGCAGGCCCCAACTCACTGGCATCTCTGTTCTACACCATTTTCATGAAACCCAGTCAATCAAGGCACTGTCTGGTACACTCATGATCAGCAACAGGACATCCAAAGGTTCTCCAGTGCCACCTGGTCATGGGAATTTCAAAAATGTCATGGTATTTATCTAGCTAGCCATTTTTAAAGGATGAAGTTGGAGGCACTGTGGGTTTCCATTCCTTCAGGAACCATTAAATGGTGAGGAAGCTCATTTCAACGAAAGCTCTGGAGAACTCTCACAAACAAGGCTTCCCAAGGAGTGGCCAAAAGGTCACAGGAAGCCAGGCCCATTGAGGTCTACAATGTGAGGTCCACGTGTGTTTGGACTCTCCACGATGGCTGCCAGGTCTTTAAGAATAAAATCATGTGATATCCGGGCTGAGATTCCCAGTGCTCTGTGGAAAGCCAGCCTGGGCCTAGATCTCAGTTTCCAAGGGCGACTCTCATGCGTGGCCTCCTAACATCCCGACACAATTCACGGCAATACTTCTCTGAGGTCAGTTCCAGAACTCAGTCTCCAAGGGGAATCACACCAGAGTTCAAGCCCAGGTGGACCCAGTCATCTCTTCCCACTGCCACACCACAATTCAAACCAAAACACTGCCACATGGCCCTCATCTTCTTCCATACAGACACTCATCATGACCTCTGGCTGGAGGTTTCCATGAGGGGCACAGCCCAAGACAGTGTCCACAATAAGCTCCCTTGCCTCTCATTTGCCTAATGTCAGGGTGGCCTGGACACCCTTCCTTTGGACCTGGAGTGATCAAATAGGCCTGCCTTTAATACTGCTCTACTTCTCCAATTGGAGGCCTACTGACTGCCGGGTATAGATTCTTTGTGTGAACTGGAGTCATGAGAAAACCCAAGCACCTATGGGCTAGCCTCTGCATGGCTTTGAAGGACTCATTTGACACAAAGGATCCCTATTCTCACTTGATGGAGGTCAGGAACCTTACAGAGGAAGGCGAGAGACCTCATCCAGGATGACTGCTTTTGTGCCAATTTGGCCTTCGATGCACGCATGGGATCTTTCTTTGGATCCATCAGGTGCTGACAATGTAAGCCACAGCCTCACACAGGGCCAAGAGGCTGATTCAGACACATCCCTTTGCAAAGCAATTAAGCAAAGAGCCACAGGTGATGCCCATTCATTTCCATTTGAAAACTGTTTTCTTCAGGCTTCACAAAGGGGTGCCCTGAGGCAAAGGCCTTCCTGACATTCAGGGCCACAAAAGGATAGGTAAGCCAAAGGCCCAAAGCAGGGTTTCTCTAGGGAGACTTTACTGATCACACAGATATCTGAGTTTTCTGAGATGCTCACCATTTCTTTCAACTATCCAGTACATGGCCATGTCACCGAGCTTGGAGGTGGTACATATCTTGGACACAAAACCATGAGCCTATTCTGGAGAGTGGCCAGAATTCAGGAAGAAAACAGGAACTTAGGAAGATAGTAGGCGTTGCCCATCCATAAGGCAAGCCGCAGTCCATTCATAAATTGGGCAGGATGAATGCTGGGAAGCTTTCTACTAGACAGGACACATCCATTGATGCATTCTCTTTTCTAATGTCTACAACCAGGGACACAGTGGGATACACAAACATAGAAACACTCGCCTTGTCAAAAGCCTTACTAGAAACAGTCCACTCCAACCCAAACAAACCGCCTTTCCTACCTATTCTCAGAACATGAGACAAAACCACAAACTCACACCCACACCCACAAAGGCACCTCCTTCCAAGTTGGTCTGTGACTACCCGGAGTGTCGTCTGACTGGTGGGCCATACTATGTTCCCCCGAAAGGGCCTGTCCTGTCTCACATCTGGCCTCCTTGGCCAACTCTGTGAAGTTGTCAGGAGCCAGCGGTGAGCCACTACCTGCTTTCTCAGGAAAGGCCCCTCTGCAGAGCTTTCCTGGCATTTGGCAATCCTCACCTCAGTGGGTACCAAGAAAGACTGACTCTGTCCTTGGTAAATCCAAACAAGTGAGCCCACTGGGACTGGGACTGGGACTGGCTCTGGGTGCCTGGCTTCCTGGATCCCAAGTTCAGAGAGTTCCATCACCAAGGAAGTGAGGTGAGGTCACTTCCTTCAGGAACTGAATGAGGTCACTGCCTTGGCAACCACTGTGTCCTAACAGTTGCTTCCAAGGCTCCCATGAGATGGAGGCTGCCCCTCCTTCCTGTGACACTTTCACAAGTTAGAATGGAATATCAACCATAGGCACCAAGGAACAGCTCTCCACACAGGCCTGCTTTGGTCCATCTTGTCTACATTAAGAAGAGAGAGGCTCATTCAGACACATCCCTTCATCCTGACCAGGTTGTTTGCCATGGAAGATGACTTCTGCTCTCTCAGGTCCTTCATAGCTGCCTACATCTTCTCCAGGGATCATTTCTGCATGGACCTTTGAGGTTCTCAGCAGGTGGAAGATCCCCCACATTCCTGTATTGTAAGACCCACTCTGTCCCTGCTCTTCTGTAAAGTTAGATTGAGGGAACAGTGTATGGTTAGGGTTAAGAACCTGTTTGATGTGGCTTAGGAATCACTCTGCTGGATGAAGAATGGTATTGGGAACCTGGGATATTTATAATAATATATAGGTGAAATATATGTATGAAAACAGAAATCCAAGTAAGATTTGAAGGCCAGAAGGGCATTGGGCCCTTGATTGGGATACTTAGCTTTGAATGACTTTCTGCACAGATGTCTCAGATAAATCGGTACACAATGGCATAGGACCTTGTACCTTGGATGATTGAATGTAGAAGAGAACATCCAGTCAAAAAGGGATAGTAGGTAGGATTAGGAAGATAGTTGGTAAGTTTTGGAAGAAGAGTGAGTATGCAATTTGGACCAAAAGTTCTTTAGCAATAGGGTGTCGGTTAGAGAGTGAATGTAAACGTCAGCACATGTGAAGAGTCAGTCACAATGATGAACTGGGGAACATATGTAGGAAAGCAGATATCAATAGAGACATTAGGAAATCAGGCAAAGTATAAAGTGAGTGAGTGGATTAGACATTTTCAACAGGGTTGAGGTTGAATATATCATCTTAGGAAGAAACAAATGTGTAGTCACCAATAGCATTGACATTTGAGAGCATTAGGCAACCTGGACAAGGATGTTTTTAGTAATCCATGCTCACTTTCCAATGAGGCGTTGGTGCAATCATAAGTGTGACCTTTGCATTTTGTGTCCAGAATATCACTGTGATAAAATGTATATGTAGATCAGGTGACATGAGTGTTTCTTCCACCATTTCTGGGAGTAATATGTTGAAGACATATAAATTAGCCTTTGGGGGTACAAATAGGTGTACCCTGGGTCTATGAATATAGAGATAATGCATGAATAGACCATACTGTGAATAAATAGTATAACAGGTTCCAATTTAAATAATGGATTGCATTGATATCTGAAAATATATAGGAAATCTAATATTGATACACAACCATTCATTCTAACCAGTTATACATCTAATGGTGATATTGGGGTTATGGTTTACCATGAAGGGGGTGTGAGTTTTGCTTCACAAGGGATTATGGAAATGGAAAAGAATGTGTTTGGAAAGAAGTCTCATGAAAAGACCAGTCAAGAAACGTGGAGGAATACATGTGTTCTGAAGCAGGAAGTGATTGAAAGGGAAATGAATGCCTAGAAATTTGTGAACTTGAGGATGAAATACATATCCTATGATGTGCATCAACTGAAGAAATAGTAATGTACCAGTGTTGAATAAAAATGAACGTCAAAATACACATCATGTCCCATAGGAATCTACTTGCATTCATGTTAAACTGGGTCAGTTACTGTAGAAATATTAGGATTTCAGCACTAGGAAACAAATATGTATTTCAGGTGGATGACTATTTCTGAGAATAATCTTGTGAAAAGTTGATTATAAATCCACATATATGAACATGAATGAATTTAGGGAGTATATAATATGACACATACATTTCATATTTTGAAAAATCTGGAGAGTGTGTGTATGTGTGTGTGTGTGTGTGTGTATGTATATATATATATATATATATATATATATATATATATATATATATATACACAAAAGAAAAACACACACACAAACACAGACATTAAAGAGTAGAAATATATATGCCAATCGAAATTCATCATGAAATATTTATCATCCACAGATCCAAAAATATTTATTTTACTGAACATGTATTTATGTATCATGTTGTTCATGTGGGAAGCTCACCTGGAGGTTGAATTTTCAGTTCCAACAGCGTTTAGGAGGAGTGATCTCTTCTCACAGTTTGTATCTGCCAAGTCAGCCACCTCACAAGAATGGACGTGGGATAGGAGGTAGGATTCTATATGTGCATGTAAAAATGCATGTTGCTGAATAGGCTACAGAGAAAGGGAGACAGGAATTCACATATTTGTTAACATTCAAAACACATGGAGAACTATTTCTATTAAATTGGACTAGATTTATAACACCTACCCTTTATAATGCCAAAGGCCAGTCCAACTATACACCAGGCCTCCTCTGAACTGCCTGTATTTCTATTCTGTTTGAGTTATTTTTCTCCATCATATTAGTATTCGTAGTCACAATCTAGTAGGGTATGGGTTAGTGTCAGGGATTCAGTATTTCGAACGGAAAATAGGAAAATGAATCCAATGTGTAGGCCAATATGTGCTACAAAAAAATCTTCCCACTCTCATCCAGAACATTGCCTTGACATTACCTTCACAATAAGTAAGACACAATTTGAGGAGAAGAGTTAGAAATGCTGTGAATACATATGTGGAATGGAAAATGCTCAGGAGTTCACAACCTTGGAGGTGGTAGACTACTTTCCATGAGTAAGGGACAGGGTAAACACTCCACAAACGTGGAGCTCTGCTGGCCTAAAGACTTCGTGAGAAACTGCTTCTGAGGTTGGGCACTTGAAATATATGTTGTTGTCAGGAGCTTTAGCTTCCTTTGTAGTGAGACCATCAAACCAGGTCTGCATCTATGTGACCTGGAGGACATGGTTTCTGATTTTCCAATGAACATGAGGCAGAAGTGCTGAATTCTCTCTTTGCAGGTAAACTGTGGCCACTGGGGTCTAAGTGTCTCCCTGTGTGGACTGTGAAGCCATTTGGTCATCCTCCACTTTTCGTGGTGTTTCTTGCTGCTGCACTGGGAGTTTGGAATTTGCTTCAGGAAATACAAGGAGTTCAACTGGGACACAGTGCTGGAGGGAGTTCTGTCACGTGTGGTGGGTCAAGGTCCTAGGAGAATGCACCAGCCAGGCTTCTATCCCACAGAGCTTGCCCCCTTGACCATAGCAACCTGATTCTGAACATTGCCCTGAAACCTCTCCATATAACAAGATGCCTTTACATAGAAGGGTCTGCTCGCTGCACCATGTCAGTCACAAGCCATTTGGAAGCCAATGGCAGATCCACATGGCCCCACCACAGATGTTCTATCACACACCTGCACACCACTGCTCTAGGCCCACTACTCAGCAGGCCCCAACTCACTGGCATCTCTGTTCTACACCATTTTCATGAAACCCAGTCAATCAAGGCACTGTCTGGTACACTCATGATCAGCAACAGGACATCCAAAGGTTCTCCAGTGCCACCTGGTCATGGGAATTTCAAAAATGTCATGGTATTTATCTAGCTAGCCATTTTTAAAGGATGAAGTTGGAGGCACTGTGGGTTTCCATTCCTTCAGGAACCATTAAATGGTGAGGAAGCTCATTTCAACGAAAGCTCTGGAGAACTCTCACAAACAAGGCTTCCCAAGGAGTGGCCAAAAGGTCACAGGAAGCCAGGCCCATTGAGGTCTACAATGTGAGGTCCACGTGTGTTTGGACTCTCCACGATGGCTGCCAGGTCTTTAAGAATAAAATCATGTGATATCCGGGCTGAGATTCCCAGTGCTCTGTGGAAAGCCAGCCTGGGCCTAGATCTCAGTTTCCAAGGGCGACTCTCATGCGTGGCCTCCTAACATCCCGACACAATTCACGGCAATACTTCTCTGAGGTCAGTTCCAGAACTCAGTCTCCAAGGGGAATCACACCAGAGTTCAAGCCCAGGTGGACCCAGTCATCTCTTCCCACTGCCACACCACAATTCAAACCAAAACACTGCCACATGGCCCTCATCTTCTTCCATACAGACACTCATCATGACCTCTGGCTGGAGGTTTCCATGAGGGGCACAGCCCAAGACAGTGTCCACAATAAGCTCCCTTGCCTCTCATTTGCCTAATGTCAGGGTGGCCTGGACACCCTTCCTTTGGACCTGGAGTGATCAAATAGGCCTGCCTTTAATACTGCTCTACTTCTCCAATTGGAGGCCTACTGACTGCCGGGTATAGATTCTTTGTGTGAACTGGAGTCATGAGAAAACCCAAGCACCTATGGGCTAGCCTCTGCATGGCTTTGAAGGACTCATTTGACACAAAGGATCCCTATTCTCACTTGATGGAGGTCAGGAACCTTACAGAGGAAGGCGAGAGACCTCATCCAGGATGACTGCTTTTGTGCCAATTTGGCCTTGGATGCACGCATGGGATCTTTCTTTGGATCCATCAGGTGCTGACAATGTAAGCCACAGCCTCACACAGGGCCAAGAGGCTGATTCAGACACATCCCTTTGCAAAGCAATTAAGCAAAGAGCCACAGGTGATGCCCATTCATTTCCATTTGAAAACTGTTTTCTTCAGGCTTCACAAAGGGGTGCCCTGAGGCAAAGGCCTTCCTGACATTCAGGGCCACAAAAGGATAGGTAAGCCAAAGGCCCAAAGCAGGGTTTCTCTAGGGAGACTTTACTGATCACACAGATATCTGAGTTTTCTGAGATGCTCACCATTTCTTTCAACTATCCAGTACATGGCCATGTCACCGAGCTTGGAGGTGGTACATATCTTGGACACAAAACCATGAGCCTATTCTGGAGAGTGGCCAGAATTCAGGAAGAAAACAGGAACTTAGGAAGATAGTAGGCGTTGCCCATCCATAAGGCAAGCCGCAGTCCATTCATAAATTGGGCAGGATGAATGCTGGGAAGCTTTCTACTAGACAGGACACATCCATTGATGCATTCTCTTTTCTAATGTCTACAACCAGGGACACAGTGGGATACACAAACATAGAAACACTCGCCTTGTCAAAAGCCTTACTAGAAACAGTCCACTCCAAACCAAACAAACCGCCTTTCCTACCTATTCTCAGAACATGAGACAAAACCACAAACTCACACCCACACCCACAAAGGCACCTCCTTCCAAGTTGGTCTGTGACTACCCGGAGTGTCGTCTGACTGGTGGGCCATACTATGTTCCCCCGAAAGGGCCTGTCCTGTCTCACATCTGGCCTCCTTGGCCAACTCTGTGAAGTTGTCAGGAGCCAGCGGTGAGCCACTACCTGCTTTCTCAGGAAAGGCCCCTCTGCAGAGCTTTCCTGGCATTTGGCAATCCTCACCTCAGTGGGTACCAAGAAAGACTGACTCTGTCCTTGGTAAATCCAAACAAGTGAGCCCACTGGGACTGGGACTGGGACTGGCTCTGGGTGCCTGGCTTCCTGGATCCCAAGTTCAGAGAGTTCCATCACCAAGGAAGTGAGGTGAGGTCACTTCCTTCAGGAACTGAATGAGGTCACTGCCTTGGCAACCACTGTGTCCTAACAGTTGCTTCCAAGGCTCCCATGAGATGGAGGCTGCCCCTCCTTCCTGTGACACTTTCACAAGTTAGAATGGAATATCAACCATAGGCACCAAGGAACAGCTCTCCACACAGGCCTGCTTTGGTCCATCTTGTCTACATTAAGAAGAGAGAGGCTCATTCAGACACATCCCTTCATCCTGACCAGGTTGTTTGCCATGGAAGATGACTTCTGCTCTCTCAGGTCCTTCATAGCTGCCTACATCTTCTCCAGGGATCATTTCTGCATGGACCTTTGAGGTTCTCAGCAGGTGGAAGATCCCCCACATTCCTGTATTGTAAGACCCACTCTGTCCCTGCTCTTCTGTAAAGTTAGATTGAGGGAACAGTGTATGGTTAGGGTTAAGAACCTGTTTGATGTGGCTTAGGAATCACTCTGCTGGATGAAGAATGGTATTGGGAACCTGGGATATTTATAATAATATATAGGTGAAATATATGTATGAAAACAGAAATCCAAGTAAGATTTGAAGGCCAGAAGGGCATTGGGCCCTTGATTGGGATACTTAGCTTTGAATGACTTTCTGCACAGATGTCTCAGATAAATCGGTACACAATGGCATAGGACCTTGTACCTTGGATGATTGAATGTAGAAGAGAACATCCAGTCAAAAAGGGATAGTAGGTAGGATTAGGAAGATAGTTGGTAAGTTTTGGAAGAAGAGTGAGTATGCAATTTGGACCAAAAGTTCTTTAGCAATAGGGTGTCGGTTAGAGAGTGAATGTAAACGTCAGCACATGTGAAGAGTCAGTCACAATGATGAACTGGGGAACATATGTAGGAAAGCAGATATCAATAGAGACATTAGGAAATCAGGCAAAGTATAAAGTGAGTGAGTGGATTAGACATTTTCAACAGGGTTGAGGTTGAATATATCATCTTAGGAAGAAACAAATGTGTAGTCACCAATAGCATTGACATTTGAGAGCATTAGGCAACCTGGACAAGGATGTTTTTAGTAATCCATGCTCACTTTCCAATGAGGCGTTGGTGCAATCATAAGTGTGACCTTTGCATTTTGTGTCCAGAATATCACTGTGATAAAATGTATATGTAGATCAGGTGACATGAGTGTTTCTTCCACCATTTCTGGGAGTAATATGTTGAAGACATATAAATTAGCCTTTGGGGGTACAAATAGGTGTACCCTGGGTCTATGAATATAGAGATAATGCATGAATAGACCATACTGTGAATAAATAGTATAACAGGTTCCAATTTAAATAATGGATTGCATTGATATCTGAAAATATATAGGAAATCTAATATTGATACACAACCATTCATTCTAACCAGTTATACATCTAATGGTGATATTGGGGTTATGGTTTACCATGAAGGGGGTGTGAGTTTTGCTTCACAAGGGATTATGGAAATGGAAAAGAATGTGTTTGGAAAGAAGTCTCATGAAAAGACCAGTCAAGAAACGTGGAGGAATACATGTGTTCTGAAGCAGGAAGTGATTGAAAGGGAAATGAATGCCTAGAAATTTGTGAACTTGAGGATGAAATACATATCCTATGATGTGCATCAACTGAAGAAATAGTAATGTACCAGTGTTGAATAAAAATGAACGTCAAAATACACATCATGTCCCATAGGAATCTACTTGCATTCATGTTAAACTGGGTCAGTTACTGTAGAAATATTAGGATTTCAGCACTAGGAAACAAATATGTATTTCAGGTGGATGACTATTTCTGAGAATAATCTTGTGAAAAGTTGATTATAAATCCACATATATGAACATGAATGAATTTAGGGAGTATATAATATGACACATACATTTCATATTTTGAAAAATCTGGAGAGTGTGTGTATGTGTGTGTGTGTGTGTGTATATGTGTGTATATATATATATATATATATATATATATATATATATATATATACACAAAAGAAAAACACACACACAAACACAGACATTAAAGAGTAGAAATATATATGCCAATCGAAATTCATCATGAAATATTTATCATCCACAGATCCAAAAATATTTATTTTACTGAACATGTATTTATGTATCATGTTGTTCATGTGGGAAGCTCACCTGGAGGTTGAATTTTCAGTTCCAACAGCGTTTAGGAGGAGTGATCTCTTCTCACAGTTTGTATCTGCCAAGTCAGCCACCTCACAAGAATGGACGTGGGATAGGAGGTAGGATTCTATATGTGCATGTAAAAATGCATGTTGCTGAATAGGCTACAGAGAAAGGGAGACAGGAATTCACATATTTGTTAACATTCAAAACACATGGAGAACTATTTCTACTAAATTGGACTAGATTTATAACACCTACCCTTTATAATGCCAAAGGCCAGTCCAACTATACACCAGGCCTCCTCTGAACTGCCTGTATTTCTATTCTGTTTGAGTTATTTTTCTCCATCATATTAGTATTCGTAGTCACAATCTAGTAGGGTATGGGTTAGTGTCAGGGATTCAGTATTTCGAACGGAAAATAGGAAAATGAATCCAATGTGTAGGCCAATATGTGCTACAAAAAAATCTTCCCACTCTCATCCAGAACATTGCCTTGACATTACCTTCACAATAAGTAAGACACAATTTGAGGAGAAGAGTTAGAAATGCTGTGAATACATATGTGGAATGGAAAATGCTCAGGAGTTCACAACCTTGGAGGTGGTAGACTACTTTCCATGAGTAAGGGACAGGGTAAACACTCCACAAACGTGGAGCTCTGCTGGCCTAAAGACTTCGTGAGAAACTGCTTCTGAGGTTGGGCACTTGAAATATATGTTGTTGTCAGGAGCTTTAGCTTCCTTTGTAGTGAGACCATCAAACCAGGTCTGCATCTATGTGACCTGGAGGACATGGTTTCTGATTTTCCAATGAACATGAGGCAGAAGTGCTGAATTCTCTCTTTGCAGGTAAACTGTGGCCACTGGGGTCTAAGTGTCTCCCTGTGTGGACTGTGAAGCCATTTGGTCATCCTCCACTTTTCGTGGTGTTTCTTGCTGCTGCACTGGGAGTTTGGAATTTGCTTCAGGAAATACAAGGAGTTCAACTGGGACACAGTGCTGGAGGGAGTTCTGTCACGTGTGGTGGGTCAAGGTCCTAGGAGAATGCACCAGCCAGGCTTCTATCCCACAGAGCTTGCCCCCTTGACCATAGCAACCTGATTCTGAACATTGCCCTGAAACCTCTCCATATAACAAGATGCCTTTACATAGAAGGGTCTGCTCGCTGCACCATGTCAGTCACAAGCCATTTGGAAGCCAATGGCAGATCCACATGGCCCCACCACAGATGTTCTATCACACACCTGCACACCACTGCTCTAGGCCCACTACTCAGCAGGCCCCAACTCACTGGCATCTCTGTTCTACACCATTTTCATGAAACCCAGTCAATCAAGGCACTGTCTGGTACACTCATGATCAGCAACAGGACATCCAAAGGTTCTCCAGTGCCACCTGGTCATGGGAATTTCAAAAATGTCATGGTATTTATCTAGCTAGCCATTTTTAAAGGATGAAGTTGGAGGCACTGTGGGTTTCCATTCCTTCAGGAACCATTAAATGGTGAGGAAGCTCATTTCAACGAAAGCTCTGGAGAACTCTCACAAACAAGGCTTCCCAAGGAGTGGCCAAAAGGTCACAGGAAGCCAGGCCCATTGAGGTCTACAATGTGAGGTCCACGTGTGTTTGGACTCTCCACGATGGCTGCCAGGTCTTTAAGAATAAAATCATGTGATATCCGGGCTGAGATTCCCAGTGCTCTGTGGAAAGCCAGCCTGGGCCTAGATCTCAGTTTCCAAGGGCGACTCTCATGCGTGGCCTCCTAACATCCCGACACAATTCACGGCAATACTTCTCTGAGGTCAGTTCCAGAACTCAGTCTCCAAGGGGAATCACACCAGAGTTCAAGCCCAGGTGGACCCAGTCATCTCTTCCCACTGCCACACCACAATTCAAA
Source organism: Spermophilus citellus (assembly GCF_964194105.1). Lineage (NCBI taxonomy): Eukaryota > Metazoa > Chordata > Mammalia > Rodentia > Sciuridae > Spermophilus > Spermophilus citellus. The sequence continues at coordinate 19,854,331 of NC_138199.1, read as the reverse complement.
CCAAAACACTGCCACATGGCCCTCATCTTCTTCCATACAGACACTCATCATGACCTCTGGCTGGAGGTTTCCATGAGGGGCACAGCCCAAGACAGTGTCCACAATAAGCTCCCTTGCCTCTCATTTGCCTAATGTCAGGGTGGCCTGGACACCCTTCCTTTGGACCTGGAGTGATCAAATAGGCCTGCCTTTAATACTGCTCTACTTCTCCAATTGGAGGCCTACTGACTGCCGGGTATAGATTCTTTGTGTGAACTGGAGTCATGAGAAAACCCAAGCACCTATGGGCTAGCCTCTGCATGGCTTTGAAGGACTCATTTGACACAAAGGATCCCTATTCTCACTTGATGGAGGTCAGGAACCTTACAGAGGAAGGCGAGAGACCTCATCCAGGATGACTGCTTTTGTGCCAATTTGGCCTTGGATGCACGCATGGGATCTTTCTTTGGATCCATCAGGTGCTGACAATGTAAGCCACAGCCTCACACAGGGCCAAGAGGCTGATTCAGACACATCCCTTTGCAAAGCAATTAAGCAAAGAGCCACAGGTGATGCCCATTCATTTCCATTTGAAAACTGTTTTCTTCAGGCTTCACAAAGGGGTGCCCTGAGGCAAAGGCCTTCCTGACATTCAGGGCCACAAAAGGATAGGTAAGCCAAAGGCCCAAAGCAGGGTTTCTCTAGGGAGACTTTACTGATCACACAGATATCTGAGTTTTCTGAGATGCTCACCATTTCTTTCAACTATCCAGTACATGGCCATGTCACCGAGCTTGGAGGTGGTACATATCTTGGACACAAAACCATGAGCCTATTCTGGAGAGTGGCCAGAATTCAGGAAGAAAACAGGAACTTAGGAAGATAGTAGGCGTTGCCCATCCATAAGGCAAGCCGCAGTCCATTCATAAATTGGGCAGGATGAATGCTGGGAAGCTTTCTACTAGACAGGACACATCCATTGATGCATTCTCTTTTCTAATGTCTACAACCAGGGACACAGTGGGATACACAAACATAGAAACACTCGCCTTGTCAAAAGCCTTACTAGAAACAGTCCACTCCAAACCAAACAAACCGCCTTTCCTACCTATTCTCAGAACATGAGACAAAACCACAAACTCACACCCACACCCACAAAGGCACCTCCTTCCAAGTTGGTCTGTGACTACCCGGAGTGTCGTCTGACTGGTGGGCCATACTATGTTCCCCCGAAAGGGCCTGTCCTGTCTCACATCTGGCCTCCTTGGCCAACTCTGTGAAGTTGTCAGGAGCCAGCGGTGAGCCACTACCTGCTTTCTCAGGAAAGGCCCCTCTGCAGAGCTTTCCTGGCATTTGGCAATCCTCACCTCAGTGGGTACCAAGAAAGACTGACTCTGTCCTTGGTAAATCCAAACAAGTGAGCCCACTGGGACTGGGACTGGGACTGGCTCTGGGTGCCTGGCTTCCTGGATCCCAAGTTCAGAGAGTTCCATCACCAAGGAAGTGAGGTGAGGTCACTTCCTTCAGGAACTGAATGAGGTCACTGCCTTGGCAACCACTGTGTCCTAACAGTTGCTTCCAAGGCTCCCATGAGATGGAGGCTGCCCCTCCTTCCTGTGACACTTTCACAAGTTAGAATGGAATATCAACCATAGGCACCAAGGAACAGCTCTCCACACAGGCCTGCTTTGGTCCATCTTGTCTACATTAAGAAGAGAGAGGCTCATTCAGACACATCCCTTCATCCTGACCAGGTTGTTTGCCATGGAAGATGACTTCTGCTCTCTCAGGTCCTTCATAGCTGCCTACATCTTCTCCAGGGATCATTTCTGCATGGACCTTTGAGGTTCTCAGCAGGTGGAAGATCCCCCACATTCCTGTATTGTAAGACCCACTCTGTCCCTGCTCTTCTGTAAAGTTAGATTGAGGGAACAGTGTATGGTTAGGGTTAAGAACCTGTTTGATGTGGCTTAGGAATCACTCTGCTGGATGAAGAATGGTATTGGGAACCTGGGATATTTATAATAATATATAGGTGAAATATATGTATGAAAACAGAAATCCAAGTAAGATTTGAAGGCCAGAAGGGCATTGGGCCCTTGATTGGGATACTTAGCTTTGAATGACTTTCTGCACAGATGTCTCAGATAAATCGGTACACAATGGCATAGGACCTTGTACCTTGGATGATTGAATGTAGAAGAGAACATCCAGTCAAAAAGGGATAGTAGGTAGGATTAGGAAGATAGTTGGTAAGTTTTGGAAGAAGAGTGAGTATGCAATTTGGACCAAAAGTTCTTTAGCAATAGGGTGTCGGTTAGAGAGTGAATGTAAACGTCAGCACATGTGAAGAGTCAGTCACAATGATGAACTGGGGAACATATGTAGGAAAGCAGATATCAATAGAGACATTAGGAAATCAGGCAAAGTATAAAGTGAGTGAGTGGATTAGACATTTTCAACAGGGTTGAGGTTGAATATATCATCTTAGGAAGAAACAAATGTGTAGTCACCAATAGCATTGACATTTGAGAGCATTAGGCAACCTGGACAAGGATGTTTTTAGTAATCCATGCTCACTTTCCAATGAGGCGTTGGTGCAATCATAAGTGTGACCTTTGCATTTTGTGTCCAGAATATCACTGTGATAAAATGTATATGTAGATCAGGTGACATGAGTGTTTCTTCCACCATTTCTGGGAGTAATATGTTGAAGACATATAAATTAGCCTTTGGGGGTACAAATAGGTGTACCCTGGGTCTATGAATATAGAGATAATGCATGAATAGACCATACTGTGAATAAATAGTATAACAGGTTCCAATTTAAATAATGGATTGCATTGATATCTGAAAATATATAGGAAATCTAATATTGATACACAACCATTCATTCTAACCAGTTATACATCTAATGGTGATATTGGGGTTATGGTTTACCATGAAGGGGGTGTGAGTTTTGCTTCACAAGGGATTATGGAAATGGAAAAGAATGTGTTTGGAAAGAAGTCTCATGAAAAGACCAGTCAAGAAACGTGGAGGAATACATGTGTTCTGAAGCAGGAAGTGATTGAAAGGGAAATGAATGCCTAGAAATTTGTGAACTTGAGGATGAAATACATATCCTATGATGTGCATCAACTGAAGAAATAGTAATGTACCAGTGTTGAATAAAAATGAACGTCAAAATACACATCATGTCCCATAGGAATCTACTTGCATTCATGTTAAACTGGGTCAGTTACTGTAGAAATATTAGGATTTCAGCACTAGGAAACAAATATGTATTTCAGGTGGATGACTATTTCTGAGAATAATCTTGTGAAAAGTTGATTATAAATCCACATATATGAACATGAATGAATTTAGGGAGTATATAATATGACACATACATTTCATATTTTGAAAAATCTGGAGAGTGTGTGTATGTGTGTGTGTGTGTGTGTGTATGTGTATATATATATATATATATATATATATACACAAAAGAAAAACACACACACAAACACAGACATTAAAGAGTAGAAATATATATGCCAATCGAAATTCATCATGAAATATTTATCATCCACAGATCCAAAAATATTTATTTTACTGAACATGTATTTATGTATCATGTTGTTCATGTGGGAAGCTCACCTGGAGGTTGAATTTTCAGTTCCAACAGCGTTTAGGAGGAGTGATCTCTTCTCACAGTTTGTATCTGCCAAGTCAGCCACCTCACAAGAATGGACGTGGGATAGGAGGTAGGATTCTATATGTGCATGTAAAAATGCATGTTGCTGAATAGGCTACAGAGAAAGGGAGACAGGAATTCACATATTTGTTAACATTCAAAACACATGGAGAACTATTTCTACTAAATTGGACTAGATTTATAACACCTACCCTTTATAATGCCAAAGGCCAGTCCAACTATACACCAGGCCTCCTCTGAACTGCCTGTATTTCTATTCTGTTTGAGTTATTTTTCTCCATCATATTAGTATTCGTAGTCACAATCTAGTAGGGTATGGGTGAGTGTCAGGGATTCAGTATTTCGAACGGAAAATAGGAAAATGAATCCAATGTGTAGGCCAATATGTGCTACAAAAAAATCTTCCCACTCTCATCCAGAACATTGCCTTGACATTACCTTCACAATAAGTAAGACACAATTTGAGGAGAAGAGTTAGAAATGCTGTGAATACATATGTGGAATGGAAAATGCTCAGGAGTTCACAACCTTGGAGGTGGTAGACTACTTTCCATGAGTAAGGGACAGGGTAAACACTCCACAAACGTGGAGCTCTGCTGGCCTAAAGACTTCGTGAGAAACTGCTTCTGAGGTTGGGCACTTGAAATATATGTTGTTGTCAGGAGCTTTAGCTTCCTTTGTAGTGAGACCATCAAACCAGGTCTGCATCTATGTGACCTGGAGGACATGGTTTCTGATTTTCCAATGAACATGAGGCAGAAGTGCTGAATTCTCTCTTTGCAGGTAAACTGTGGCCACTGGGGTCTAAGTGTCTCCCTGTGTGGACTGTGAAGCCATTTGGTCATCCTCCACTTTTCGTGGTGTTTCTTGCTGCTGCACTGGGAGTTTGGAATTTGCTTCAGGAAATACAAGGAGTTCAACTGGGACACAGTGCTGGAGGGAGTTCTGTCACGTGTGGTGGGTCAAGGTCCTAGGAGAATGCACCAGCCAGGCTTCTATCCCACAGAGCTTGCCCCCTTGACCATAGCAACCTGATTCTGAACATTGCCCTGAAACCTCTCCATATAACAAGATGCCTTTACATAGAAGGGTCTGCTCGCTGCACCATGTCAGTCACAAGCCATTTGGAAGCCAATGGCAGATCCACATGGCCCCACCACAGATGTTCTATCACACACCTGCACACCACTGCTCTAGGCCCACTACTCAGCAGGCCCCAACTCACTGGCATCTCTGTTCTACACCATTTTCATGAAACCCAGTCAATCAAGGCACTGTCTGGTACACTCATGATCAGCAACAGGACATCCAAAGGTTCTCCAGTGCCACCTGGTCATGGGAATTTCAAAAATGTCATGGTATTTATCTAGCTAGCCATTTTTAAAGGATGAAGTTGGAGGCACTGTGGGTTTCCATTCCTTCAGGAACCATTAAATGGTGAGGAAGCTCATTTCAACGAAAGCTCTGGAGAACTCTCACAAACAAGGCTTCCCAAGGAGTGGCCAAAAGGTCACAGGAAGCCAGGCCCATTGAGGTCTACAATGTGAGGTCCACGTGTGTTTGGACTCTCCACGATGGCTGCCAGGTCTTTAAGAATAAAATCATGTGATATCCGGGCTGAGATTCCCAGTGCTCTGTGGAAAGCCAGCCTGGGCCTAGATCTCAGTTTCCAAGGGCGACTCTCATGCGTGGCCTCCTAACATCCTGACACAATTCACGGCAATACTTCTCTGAGGTCAGTTCCAGAACTCAGTCTCCAAGGGGAATCACACCAGAGTTCAAGCCCAGGTGGACCCAGTCATCTCTTCCCACTGCCACACCACAATTCAAACCAAAACACTGCCACATGGCCCTCATCTTCTTCCATACAGACACTCATCATGACCTCTGGCTGGAGGTTTCCATGAGGGGCACAGCCCAAGACAGTGTCCACAATAAGCTCCCTTGCCTCTCATTTGCCTAATGTCAGGGTGGCCTGGACACCCTTCCTTTGGACCTGGAGTGATCAAATAGGCCTGCCTTTAATACTGCTCTACTTCTCCAATTGGAGGCCTACTGACTGCCGGGTATAGATTCTTTGTGTGAACTGGAGTCATGAGAAAACCCAAGCACCTATGGGCTAGCCTCTGCATGGCTTTGAAGGACTCATTTGACACAAAGGATCCCTATTCTCACTTGATGGAGGTCAGGAACCTTACAGAGGAAGGCGAGAGACCTCATCCAGGATGACTGCTTTTGTGCCAATTTGGCCTTGGATGCACGCATGGGATCTTTCTTTGGATCCATCAGGTGCTGACAATGTAAGCCACAGCCTCACACAGGGCCAAGAGGCTGATTCAGACACATCCCTTTGCAAAGCAATTAAGCAAAGAGCCACAGGTGATGCCCATTCATTTCCATTTGAAAACTGTTTTCTTCAGGCTTCACAAAGGGGTGCCCTGAGGCAAAGGCCTTCCTGACATTCAGGGCCACAAAAGGATAGGTAAGCCAAAGGCCCAAAGCAGGGTTTCTCTAGGGAGACTTTACTGATCACACTGATATCTGAGTTTTCTGAGATGCTCACCATTTCTTTCAACTATCCAGTACATGGCCATGTCACCGAGCTTGGAGGTGGTACATATCTTGGACACAAAACCATGAGCCTATTCTGGAGAGTGGCCAGAATTCAGGAAGAAAACAGGAACTTAGGAAGATAGTAGGCGTTGCCCATCCATAAGGCAAGCCGCAGTCCATTCATAAATTGGGCAGGATGAATGCTGGGAAGCTTTCTACTAGACAGGACACATCCATTGATGCATTCTCTTTTCTAATGTCTACAACCAGGGACACAGTGGGATACACAAACATAGAAACACTCGCCTTGTCAAAAGCCTTACTAGAAACAGTCCACTCCAACCCAAACAAACCGCCTTTCCTACCTATTCTCAGAACATGAGACAAAACCACAAACTCACACCCACACCCACAAAGGCACCTCCTTCCAAGTTGGTCTGTGACTACCCGGAGTGTCGTCTGACTGGTGGGCCATACTATGTTCCCCCGAAAGGGCCTGTCCTGTCTCACATCTGGCCTCCTTGGCCAACTCTGTGAAGTTGTCAGGAGCCAGCGGTGAGCCACTACCTGCTTTCTCAGGAAAGGCCCCTCTGCAGAGCTTTCCTGGCATTTGGCAATCCTCACCTCAGTGGGTACCAAGAAAGACTGACTCTGTCCTTGGTAAATCCAAACAAGTGAGCCCACTGGGACTGGGACTGGGACTGGCTCTGGGTGCCTGGCTTCCTGGATCCCAAGTTCAGAGAGTTCCATCACCAAGGAAGTGAGGTGAGGTCACTTCCTTCAGGAACTGAATGAGGTCACTGCCTTGGCAACCACTGTGTCCTAACAGTTGCTTCCAAGGCTCCCATGAGATGGAGGCTGCCCCTCCTTCCTGTGACACTTTCACAAGTTAGAATGGAATATCAACCATAGGCACCAAGGAACAGCTCTCCACACAGGCCTGCTTTGGTCCATCTTGTCTACATTAAGAAGAGAGAGGCTCATTCAGACACATCCCTTCATCCTGACCAGGTTGTTTGCCATGGAAGATGACTTCTGCTCTCTCAGGTCCTTCATAGCTGCCTACATCTTCTCCAGGGATCATTTCTGCATGGACCTTTGAGGTTCTCAGCAGGTGGAAGATCCCCCACATTCCTGTATTGTAAGACCCACTCTGTCCCTGCTCTTCTGTAAAGTTAGATTGAGGGAACAGTGTATGGTTAGGGTTAAGAACCTGTTTGATGTGGCTTAGGAATCACTCTGCTGGATGAAGAATGGTATTGGGAACCTGGGATATTTATAATAATATATAGGTGAAATATATGTATGAAAACAGAAATCCAAGTAAGATTTGAAGGCCAGAAGGGCATTGGGCCCTTGATTGGGATACTTAGCTTTGAATGACTTTCTGCACAGATGTCTCAGATAAATCGGTACACAATGGCATAGGACCTTGTACCTTGGATGATTGAATGTAGAAGAGAACATCCAGTCAAAAAGGGATAGTAGGTAGGATTAGGAAGATAGTTGGTAAGTTTTGGAAGAAGAGTGAGTATGCAATTTGGACCAAAAGTTCTTTAGCAATAGGGTGTCGGTTAGAGAGTGAATGTAAACGTCAGCACATGTGAAGAGTCAGTCACAATGATGAACTGGGGAACATATGTAGGAAAGCAGATATCAATAGAGACATTAGGAAATCAGGCAAAGTATAAAGTGAGTGAGTGGATTAGACATTTTCAACAGGGTTGAGGTTGAATATATCATCTTAGGAAGAAACAAATGTGTAGTCACCAATAGCATTGACATTTGAGAGCATTAGGCAACCTGGACAAGGATGTTTTTAGTAATCCATGCTCACTTTCCAATGAGGCGTTGGTGCAATCATAAGTGTGACCTTTGCATTTTGTGTCCAGAATATCACTGTGATAAAATGTATATGTAGATCAGGTGACATGAGTGTTTCTTCCACCATTTCTGGGAGTAATATGTTGAAGACATATAAATTAGCCTTTGGGGGTACAAATAGGTGTACCCTGGGTCTATGAATATAGAGATAATGCATGAATAGACCATACTGTGAATAAATAGTATAACAGGTTCCAATTTAAATAATGGATTGCATTGATATCTGAAAATATATAGGAAATCTAATATTGATACACAACCATTCATTCTAACCAGTTATACATCTAATGGTGATATTGGGGTTATGGTTTACCATGAAGGGGGTGTGAGTTTTGCTTCACAAGGGATTATGGAAATGGAAAAGAATGTGTTTGGAAAGAAGTCTCATGAAAAGACCAGTCAAGAAACGTGGAGGAATACATGTGTTCTGAAGCAGGAAGTGATTGAAAGGGAAATGAATGCCTAGAAATTTGTGAACTTGAGGATGAAATACATATCCTATGATGTGCATCAACTGAAGAAATAGTAATGTACCAGTGTTGAATAAAAATGAACGTCAAAATACACATCATGTCCCATAGGAATCTACTTGCATTCATGTTAAACTGGGTCAGTTACTGTAGAAATATTAGGATTTCAGCACTAGGAAACAAATATGTATTTCAGGTGGATGACTATTTCTGAGAATAATCTTGTGAAAAGTTGATTATAAATCCACATATATGAACATGAATGAATTTAGGGAGTATATAATATGACACATACATTTCATATTTTGAAAAATCTGGAGAGTGTGTGTATGTGTGTGTGTGTGTGTGTATATGTGTGTATATATATATATATATATATATATATATATATATATATATATATATATATACACAAAAGAAAAACACACACACAAACACAGACATTAAAGAGTAGAAATATATATGCCAATCGAAATTCATCATGAAATATTTATCATCCACAGATCCAAAAATATTTATTTTACTGAACATGTATTTATGTATCATGTTGTTCATGTGGGAAGCTCACCTGGAGGTTGAATTTTCAGTTCCAACAGCGTTTAGGAGGAGTGATCTCTTCTCACAGTTTGTATCTGCCAAGTCAGCCACCTCACAAGAATGGACGTGGGATAGGAGGTAGGATTCTATATGTGCATGTAAAAATGCATGTTGCTGAATAGGCTACAGAGAAAGGGAGACAGGAATTCACATATTTGTTAACATTCAAAACACATGGAGAACTATTTCTACTAAATTGGACTAGATTTATAACACCTACCCTTTATAATGCCAAAGGCCAGTCCAACTATACACCAGGCCTCCTCTGAACTGCCTGTATTTCTATTCTGTTTGAGTTATTTTTCTCCATCATATTAGTATTCGTAGTCACAATCTAGTAGGGTATGGGTTAGTGTCAGGGATTCAGTATTTCGAACGGAAAATAGGAAAATGAATCCAATGTGTAGGCCAATATGTGCTACAAAAAAATCTTCCCACTCTCATCCAGAACATTGCCTTGACATTACCTTCACAATAAGTAAGACACAATTTGAGGAGAAGAGTTAGAAATGCTGTGAATACATATGTGGAATGGAAAATGCTCAGGAGTTCACAACCTTGGAGGTGGTAGACTACTTTCCATGAGTAAGGGACAGGGTAAACACTCCACAAACGTGGAGCTCTGCTGGCCTAAAGACTTCGTGAGAAACTGCTTCTGAGGTTGGGCACTTGAAATATATGTTGTTGTCAGGAGCTTTAGCTTCCTTTGTAGTGAGACCATCAAACCAGGTCTGCATCTATGTGACCTGGAGGACATGGTTTCTGATTTTCCAATGAACATGAGGCAGAAGTGCTGAATTCTCTCTTTGCAGGTAAACTGTGGCCACTGGGGTCTAAGTGTCTCCCTGTGTGGACTGTGAAGCCATTTGGTCATCCTCCACTTTTCGTGGTGTTTCTTGCTGCTGCACTGGGAGTTTGGAATTTGCTTCAGGAAATACAAGGAGTTCAACTGGGACACAGTGCTGGAGGGAGTTCTGTCACGTGTGGTGGGTCAAGGTCCTAGGAGAATGCACCAGCCAGGCTTCTATCCCACAGAGCTTGCCCCCTTGACCATAGCAACCTGATTCTGAACATTGCCCTGAAACCTCTCCATATAACAAGATGCCTTTACATAGAAGGGTCTGCTCGCTGCACCATGTCAGTCACAAGCCATTTGGAAGCCAATGGCAGATCCACATGGCCCCACCACAGATGTTCTATCACACACCTGCACACCACTGCTCTAGGCCCACTACTCAGCAGGCCCCAACTCACTGGCATCTCTGTTCTACACCATTTTCATGAAACCCAGTCAATCAAGGCACTGTCTGGTACACTCATGATCAGCAACAGGACATCCAAAGGTTCTCCAGTGCCACCTGGTCATGGGAATTTCAAAAATGTCATGGTATTTATCTAGCTAGCCATTTTTAAAGGATGAAGTTGGAGGCACTGTGGGTTTCCATTCCTTCAGGAACCATTAAATGGTGAGGAAGCTCATTTCAACGAAAGCTCTGGAGAACTCTCACAAACAAGGCTTCCCAAGGAGTGGCCAAAAGGTCACAGGAAGCCAGGCCCATTGAGGTCTACAATGTGAGGTCCACGTGTGTTTGGACTCTCCACGATGGCTGCCAGGTCTTTAAGAATAAAATCATGTGATATCCGGGCTGAGATTCCCAGTGCTCTGTGGAAAGCCAGCCTGGGCCTAGATCTCAGTTTCCAAGGGCGACTCTCATGCGTGGCCTCCTAACATCCCGACACAATTCACGGCAATACTTCTCTGAGGTCAGTTCCAGAACTCAGTCTCCAAGGGGAATCACACCAGAGTTCAAGCCCAGGTGGACCCAGTCATCTCTTCCCACTGCCACACCACAATTCAAACCAAAACACTGCCACATGGCCCTCATCTTCTTCCATACAGACACTCATCATGACCTCTGGCTGGAGGTTTCCATGAGGGGCACAGCCCAAGACAGTGTCCACAATAAGCTCCCTTGCCTCTCATTTGCCTAATGTCAGGGTGGCCTGGACACCCTTCCTTTGGACCTGGAGTGATCAAATAGGCCTGCCTTTAATACTGCTCTACTTCTCCAATTGGAGGCCTACTGACTGCCGGGTATAGATTCTTTGTGTGAACTGGAGTCATGAGAAAACCCAAGCACCTATGGGCTAGCCTCTGCATGGCTTTGAAGGACTCATTTGACACAAAGGATCCCTATTCTCACTTGATGGAGGTCAGGAACCTTACAGAGGAAGGCGAGAGACCTCATCCAGGATGACTGCTTTTGTGCCAATTTGGCCTTGGATGCACGCATGGGATCTTTCTTTGGATCCATCAGGTGCTGACAATGTAAGCCACAGCCTCACACAGGGCCAAGAGGCTGATTCAGACACATCCCTTTGCAAAGCAATTAAGCAAAGAGCCACAGGTGATGCCCATTCATTTCCATTTGAAAACTGTTTTCTTCAGGCTTCACAAAGGGGTGCCCTGAGGCAAAGGCCTTCCTGACATTCAGGGCCACAAAAGGATAGGTAAGCCAAAGGCCCAAAGCAGGGTTTCTCTAGGGAGACTTTACTGATCACACTGATATCTGAGTTTTCTGAGATGCTCACCATTTCTTTCAACTATCCAGTACATGGCCATGTCACCGAGCTTGGAGGTGGTACATATCTTGGACACAAAACCATGAGCCTATTCTGGAGAGTGGCCAGAATTCAGGAAGAAAACAGGAACTTAGGAAGATAGTAGGCGTTGCCCATCCATAAGGCAAGCCGCAGTCCATTCATAAATTGGGCAGGATGAATGCTGGGAAGCTTTCTACTAGACAGGACACATCCATTGATGCATTCTCTTTTCTAATGTCTACAACCAGGGACACAGTGGGATACACAAACATAGAAACACTCGCCTTGTCAAAAGCCTTACTAGAAACAGTCCACTCCAACCCAAACAAACCGCCTTTCCTACCTATTCTCAGAACATGAGACAAAACCACAAACTCACACCCACACCCACAAAGGCACCTCCTTCCAAGTTGGTCTGTGACTACCCGGAGTGTCGTCTGACTGGTGGGCCATACTATGTTCCCCCGAAAGGGCCTGTCCTGTCTCACATCTGGCCTCCTTGGCCAACTCTGTGAAGTTGTCAGGAGCCAGCGGTGAGCCACTACCTGCTTTCTCAGGAAAGGCCCCTCTGCAGAGCTTTCCTGGCATTTGGCAATCCTCACCTCAGTGGGTACCAAGAAAGACTGACTCTGTCCTTGGTAAATCCAAACAAGTGAGCCCACTGGGACTGGGACTGGGACTGGCTCTGGGTGCCTGGCTTCCTGGATCCCAAGTTCAGAGAGTTCCATCACCAAGGAAGTGAGGTGAGGTCACTTCCTTCAGGAACTGAATGAGGTCACTGCCTTGGCAACCACTGTGTCCTAACAGTTGCTTCCAAGGCTCCCATGAGATGGAGGCTGCCCCTCCTTCCTGTGACACTTTCACAAGTTAGAATGGAATATCAACCATAGGCACCAAGGAACAGCTCTCCACACAGGCCTGCTTTGGTCCATCTTGTCTACATTAAGAAGAGAGAGGCTCATTCAGACACATCCCTTCATCCTGACCAGGTTGTTTGCCATGGAAGATGACTTCTGCTCTCTCAGGTCCTTCATAGCTGCCTACATCTTCTCCAGGGATCATTTCTGCATGGACCTTTGAGGTTCTCAGCAGGTGGAAGATCCCCCACATTCCTGTATTGTAAGACCCACTCTGTCCCTGCTCTTCTGTAAAGTTAGATTGAGGGAACAGTGTATGGTTAGGGTTAAGAACCTGTTTGATGTGGCTTAGGAATCACTCTGCTGGATGAAGAATGGTATTGGGAACCTGGGATATTTATAATAATATATAGGTGAAATATATGTATGAAAACAGAAATCCAAGTAAGATTTGAAGGCCAGAAGGGCATTGGGCCCTTGATTGGGATACTTAGCTTTGAATGACTTTCTGCACAGATGTCTCAGATAAATCGGTACACAATGGCATAGGACCTTGTACCTTGGATGATTGAATGTAGAAGAGAACATCCAGTCAAAAAGGGATAGTAGGTAGGATTAGGAAGATAGTTGGTAAGTTTTGGAAGAAGAGTGAGTATGCAATTTGGACCAAAAGTTCTTTAGCAATAGGGTGTCGGTTAGAGAGTGAATGTAAACGTCAGCACATGTGAAGAGTCAGTCACAATGATGAACTGGGGAACATATGTAGGAAAGCAGATATCAATAGAGACATTAGGAAATCAGGCAAAGTATAAAGTGAGTGAGTGGATTAGACATTTTCAACAGGGTTGAGGTTGAATATATCATCTTAGGAAGAAACAAATGTGTAGTCACCAATAGCATTGACATTTGAGAGCATTAGGCAACCTGGACAAGGATGTTTTTAGTAATCCATGCTCACTTTCCAATGAGGCGTTGGTGCAATCATAAGTGTGACCTTTGCATTTTGTGTCCAGAATATCACTGTGATAAAATGTATATGTAGATCAGGTGACATGAGTGTTTCTTCCACCATTTCTGGGAGTAATATGTTGAAGACATATAAATTAGCCTTTGGGGGTACAAATAGGTGTACCCTGGGTCTATGAATATAGAGATAATGCATGAATAGACCATACTGTGAATAAATAGTATAACAGGTTCCAATTTAAATAATGGATTGCATTGATATCTGAAAATATATAGGAAATCTAATATTGATACACAACCATTCATTCTAACCAGTTATACATCTAATGGTGATATTGGGGTTATGGTTTACCATGAAGGGGGTGTGAGTTTTGCTTCACAAGGGATTATGGAAATGGAAAAGAATGTGTTTGGAAAGAAGTCTCATGAAAAGACCAGTCAAGAAACGTGGAGGAATACATGTGTTCTGAAGCAGGAAGTGATTGAAAGGGAAATGAATGCCTAGAAATTTGTGAACTTGAGGATGAAATACATATCCTATGATGTGCATCAACTGAAGAAATAGTAATGTACCAGTGTTGAATAAAAATGAACGTCAAAATACACATCATGTCCCATAGGAATCTACTTGCATTCATGTTAAACTGGGTCAGTTACTGTAGAAATATTAGGATTTCAGCACTAGGAAACAAATATGTATTTCAGGTGGATGACTATTTCTGAGAATAATCTTGTGAAAAGTTGATTATAAATCCACATATATGAACATGAATGAATTTAGGGAGTATATAATATGACACATACATTTCATATTTTGAAAAATCTGGAGAGTGTGTGTATGTGTGTGTGTGTGTGTGTGTATGTGTGTATATACATATATATATATATATATATATATATATATATATATATATACAAAAGAAAAACACACACACAAACACAGACATTAAAGAGTAGAAATATATATGCCAATCGAAATTCATCATGAAATATTTATCATCCACAGATCCAAAAATATTTATTTTACTGAACATGTATTTATGTATCATGTTGTTCATGTGGGAAGCTCACCTGGAGGTTGAATTTTCAGTTCCAACAGCGTTTAGGAGGAGTGATCTCTTCTCACAGTTTGTATCTGCCAAGTCAGCCACCTCACAAGAATGGACGTGGGATAGGAGGTAGGATTCTATATGTGCATGTAAAAATGCATGTTGCTGAATAGGCTACAGAGAAAGGGAGACAGGAATTCACATATTTGTTAACATTCAAAACACATGGAGAACTATTTCTACTAAATTGGACTAGATTTATAACACCTACCCTTTATAATGCCAAAGGCCAGTCCAACTATACACCAGGCCTCCTCTGAACTGCCTGTATTTCTATTCTGTTTGAGTTATTTTTCTCCATCATATTAGTATTCGTAGTCACAATCTAGTAGGGTATGGGTGAGTGTCAGGGATTCAGTATTTCGAACGGAAAATAGGAAAATGAATCCAATGTGTAGGCCAATATGTGCTACAAAAAAATCTTCCCACTCTCATCCAGAACATTGCCTTGACATTACCTTCACAATAAGTAAGACACAATTTGAGGAGAAGAGTTAGAAATGCTGTGAATACATATGTGGAATGGAAAATGCTCAGGAGTTCACAACCTTGGAGGTGGTAGACTACTTTCCATGAGTAAGGGACAGGGTAAACACTCCACAAACGTGGAGCTCTGCTGGCCTAAAGACTTCGTGAGAAACTGCTTCTGAGGTTGGGCACTTGAAATATATGTTGTTGTCAGGAGCTTTAGCTTCCTTTGTAGTGAGACCATCAAACCAGGTCTGCATCTATGTGACCTGGAGGACATGGTTTCTGATTTTCCAATGAACATGAGGCAGAAGTGCTGAATTCTCTCTTTGCAGGTAAACTGTGGCCACTGGGGTCTAAGTGTCTCCCTGTGTGGACTGTGAAGCCATTTGGTCATCCTCCACTTTTCGTGGTGTTTCTTGCTGCTGCACTGGGAGTTTGGAATTTGCTTCAGGAAATACAAGGAGTTCAACTGGGACACAGTGCTGGAGGGAGTTCTGTCACGTGTGGTGGGTCAAGGTCCTAGGAGAATGCACCAGCCAGGCTTCTATCCCACAGAGCTTGCCCCCTTGACCATAGCAACCTGATTCTGAACATTGCCCTGAAACCTCTCCATATAACAAGATGCCTTTACATAGAAGGGTCTGCTCGCTGCACCATGTCAGTCACAAGCCATTTGGAAGCCAATGGCAGATCCACATGGCCCCACCACAGATGTTCTATCACACACCTGCACACCACTGCTCTAGGCCCACTACTCAGCAGGCCCCAACTCACTGGCATCTCTGTTCTACACCATTTTCATGAAACCCAGTCAATCAAGGCACTGTCTGGTACACTCATGATCAGCAACAGGACATCCAAAGGTTCTCCAGTGCCACCTGGTCATGGGAATTTCAAAAATGTCATGGTATTTATCTAGCTAGCCATTTTTAAAGGATGAAGTTGGAGGCACTGTGGGTTTCCATTCCTTCAGGAACCATTAAATGGTGAGGAAGCTCATTTCAACGAAAGCTCTGGAGAACTCTCACAAACAAGGCTTCCCAAGGAGTGGCCAAAAGGTCACAGGAAGCCAGGCCCATTGAGGTCTACAATGTGAGGTCCACGTGTGTTTGGACTCTCCACGATGGCTGCCAGGTCTTTAAGAATAAAATCATGTGATATCCGGGCTGAGATTCCCAGTGCTCTGTGGAAAGCCAGCCTGGGCCTAGATCTCAGTTTCCAAGGGCGACTCTCATGCGTGGCCTCCTAACATCCCGACACAATTCACGGCAATACTTCTCTGAGGTCAGTTCCAGAACTCAGTCTCCAAGGGGAATCACACCAGAGTTCAAGCCCAGGTGGACCCAGTCATCTCTTCCCACTGCCACACCACAATTCAAACCAAAACACTGCCACATGGCCCTCATCTTCTTCCATACAGACACTCATCATGACCTCTGGCTGGAGGTTTCCATGAGGGGCACAGCCCAAGACAGTGTCCACAATAAGCTCCCTTGCCTCTCATTTGCCTAATGTCAGGGTGGCCTGGACACCCTTCCTTTGGACCTGGAGTGATCAAATAGGCCTGCCTTTAATACTGCTCTACTTCTCCAATTGGAGGCCTACTGACTGCCGGGTATAGATTCTTTGTGTGAACTGGAGTCATGAGAAAACCCAAGCACCTATGGGCTAGCCTCTGCATGGCTTTGAAGGACTCATTTGACACAAAGGATCCCTATTCTCACTTGATGGAGGTCAGGAACCTTACAGAGGAAGGCGAGAGACCTCATCCAGGATGACTGCTTTTGTGCCAATTTGGCCTTGGATGCACGCATGGGATCTTTCTTTGGATCCATCAGGTGCTGACAATGTAAGCCACAGCCTCACACAGGGCCAAGAGGCTGATTCAGACACATCCCTTTGCAAAGCAATTAAGCAAAGAGCCACAGGTGATGCCCATTCATTTCCATTTGAAAACTGTTTTCTTCAGGCTTCACAAAGGGGTGCCCTGAGGCAAAGGCCTTCCTGACATTCAGGGCCACAAAAGGATAGGTAAGCCAAAGGCCCAAAGCAGGGTTTCTCTAGGGAGACTTTACTGATCACACTGATATCTGAGTTTTCTGAGATGCTCACCATTTCTTTCAACTATCCAGTACATGGCCATGTCACCGAGCTTGGAGGTGGTACATATCTTGGACACAAAACCATGAGCCTATTCTGGAGAGTGGCCAGAATTCAGGAAGAAAACAGGAACTTAGGAAGATAGTAGGCGTTGCCCATCCATAAGGCAAGCCGCAGTCCATTCATAAATTGGGCAGGATGAATGCTGGGAAGCTTTCTACTAGACAGGACACATCCATTGATGCATTCTCTTTTCTAATGTCTACAACCAGGGACACAGTGGGATACACAAACATAGAAACACTCGCCTTGTCAAAAGCCTTACTAGAAACAGTCCACTCCAACCCAAACAAACCGCCTTTCCTACCTATTCTCAGAACATGAGACAAAACCACAAACTCACACCCACACCCACAAAGGCACCTCCTTCCAAGTTGGTCTGTGACTACCCGGAGTGTCGTCTGACTGGTGGGCCATACTATGTTCCCCTGAAAGGGCCTGTCCTGTCTCACATCTGGCCTCCTTGGCCAACTCTGTGAAGTTGTCAGGAGCCAGCGGTGAGCCACTACCTGCTTTCTCAGGAAAGGCCCCTCTGCAGAGCTTTCCTGGCATTTGGCAATCCTCACCTCAGTGGGTACCAAGAAAGACTGACTCTGTCCTTGGTAAATCCAAACAAGTGAGCCCACTGGGACTGGGACTGGGACTGGCTCTGGGTGCCTGGCTTCCTGGATCCCAAGTTCAGAGAGTTCCATCACCAAGGAAGTGAGGTGAGGTCACTTCCTTCAGGAACTGAATGAGGTCACTGCCTTGGCAACCACTGTGTCCTAACAGTTGCTTCCAAGGCTCCCATGAGATGGAGGCTGCCCCTCCTTCCTGTGACACTTTCACAAGTTAGAATGGAATATCAACCATAGGCACCAAGGAACAGCTCTCCACACAGGCCTGCTTTGGTCCATCTTGTCTACATTAAGAAGAGAGAGGCTCATTCAGACACATCCCTTCATCCTGACCAGGTTGTTTGCCATGGAAGATGACTTCTGCTCTCTCAGGTCCTTCATAGCTGCCTACATCTTCTCCAGGGATCATTTCTGCATGGACCTTTGAGGTTCTCAGCAGGTGGAAGATCCCCCACATTCCTGTATTGTAAGACCCACTCTGTCCCTGCTCTTCTGTAAAGTTAGATTGAGGGAACAGTGTATGGTTAGGGTTAAGAACCTGTTTGATGTGGCTTAGGAATCACTCTGCTGGATGAAGAATGGTATTGGGAACCTGGGATATTTATAATAATATATAGGTGAAATATATGTATGAAAACAGAAATCCAAGTAAGATTTGAAGGCCAGAAGGGCATTGGGCCCTTGATTGGGATACTTAGCTTTGAATGACTTTCTGCACAGATGTCTCAGATAAATCGGTACACAATGGCATAGGACCTTGTACCTTGGATGATTGAATGTAGAAGAGAACATCCAGTCAAAAAGGGATAGTAGGTAGGATTAGGAAGATAGTTGGTAAGTTTTGGAAGAAGAGTGAGTATGCAATTTGGACCAAAAGTTCTTTAGCAATAGGGTGTCGGTTAGAGAGTGAATGTAAACGTCAGCACATGTGAAGAGTCAGTCACAATGATGAACTGGGGAACATATGTAGGAAAGCAGATATCAATAGAGACATTAGGAAATCAGGCAAAGTATAAAGTGAGTGAGTGGATTAGACATTTTCAACAGGGTTGAGGTTGAATATATCATCTTAGGAAGAAACAAATGTGTAGTCACCAATAGCATTGACATTTGAGAGCATTAGGCAACCTGGACAAGGATGTTTTTAGTAATCCATGCTCACTTTCCAATGAGGCGTTGGTGCAATCATAAGTGTGACCTTTGCATTTTGTGTCCAGAATATCACTGTGATAAAATGTATATGTAGATCAGGTGACATGAGTGTTTCTTCCACCATTTCTGGGAGTAATATGTTGAAGACATATAAATTAGCCTTTGGGGGTACAAATAGGTGTACCCTGGGTCTATGAATATAGAGATAATGCATGAATAGACCATACTGTGAATAAATAGTATAACAGGTTCCAATTTAAATAATGGATTGCATTGATATCTGAAAATATATAGGAAATCTAATATTGATACACAACCATTCATTCTAACCAGTTATACATCTAATGGTGATATTGGGGTTATGGTTTACCATGAAGGGGGTGTGAGTTTTGCTTCACAAGGGATTATGGAAATGGAAAAGAATGTGTTTGGAAAGAAGTCTCATGAAAAGACCAGTCAAGAAACGTGGAGGAATACATGTGTTCTGAAGCAGGAAGTGATTGAAAGGGAAATGAATGCCTAGAAATTTGTGAACTTGAGGATGAAATACATATCCTATGATGTGCATCAACTGAAGAAATAGTAATGTACCAGTGTTGAATAAAAATGAACGTCAAAATACACATCATGTCCCATAGGAATCTACTTGCATTCATGTTAAACTGGGTCAGTTACTGTAGAAATATTAGGATTTCAGCACTAGGAAACAAATATGTATTTCAGGTGGATGACTATTTCTGAGAATAATCTTGTGAAAAGTTGATTATAAATCCACATATATGAACATGAATGAATTTAGGGAGTATATAATATGACACATACATTTCATATTTTGAAAAATCTGGAGAGTGTGTGTATGTGTGTGTGTGTGTGTGTGTATGTGTATATATATATATATATATATATATATATATATATATATATATATATACACAAAAGAAAAACACACACACAAACACAGACATTAAAGAGTAGAAATATATATGCCAATCGAAATTCATCATGAAATATTTATCATCCACAGATCCAAAAATATTTATTTTACTGAACATGTATTTATGTATCATGTTGTTCATGTGGGAAGCTCACCTGGAGGTTGAATTTTCAGTTCCAACAGCGTTTAGGAGGAGTGATCTCTTCTCACAGTTTGTATCTGCCAAGTCAGCCACCTCACAAGAATGGACGTGGGATAGGAGGTAGGATTCTATATGTGCATGTAAAAATGCATGTTGCTGAATAGGCTACAGAGAAAGGGAGACAGGAATTCACATATTTGTTAACATTCAAAACACATGGAGAACTATTTCTACTAAATTGGACTAGATTTATAACACCTACCCTTTATAATGCCAAAGGCCAGTCCAACTATACACCAGGCCTCCTCTGAACTGCCTGTATTTCTATTCTGTTTGAGTTATTTTTCTCCATCATATTAGTATTCGTAGTCACAATCTAGTAGGGTATGGGTTAGTGTCAGGGATTCAGTATTTCGAACGGAAAATAGGAAAATGAATCCAATGTGTAGGCCAATATGTGCTACAAAAAAATCTTCCCACTCTCATCCAGAACATTGCCTTGACATTACCTTCACAATAAGTAAGACACAATTTGAGGAGAAGAGTTAGAAATGCTGTGAATACATATGTGGAATGGAAAATGCTCAGGAGTTCACAACCTTGGAGGTGGTAGACTACTTTCCATGAGTAAGGGACAGGGTAAACACTCCACAAACGTGGAGCTCTGCTGGCCTAAAGACTTCGTGAGAAACTGCTTCTGAGGTTGGGCACTTGAAATATATGTTGTTGTCAG
Source organism: Spermophilus citellus (assembly GCF_964194105.1). NCBI lineage: Eukaryota > Metazoa > Chordata > Mammalia > Rodentia > Sciuridae > Spermophilus > Spermophilus citellus. The sequence goes on along the minus strand of NC_138199.1, from coordinate 19,833,406 downwards.
GAGCTTTAGCTTCCTTTGTAGTGAGACCATCAAACCAGGTCTGCATCTATGTGACCTGGAGGACATGGTTTCTGATTTTCCAATGAACATGAGGCAGAAGTGCTGAATTCTCTCTTTGCAGGTAAACTGTGGCCACTGGGGTCTAAGTGTCTCCCTGTGTGGACTGTGAAGCCATTTGGTCATCCTCCACTTTTCGTGGTGTTTCTTGCTGCTGCACTGGGAGTTTGGAATTTGCTTCAGGAAATACAAGGAGTTCAACTGGGACACAGTGCTGGAGGGAGTTCTGTCACGTGTGGTGGGTCAAGGTCCTAGGAGAATGCACCAGCCAGGCTTCTATCCCACAGAGCTTGCCCCCTTGACCATAGCAACCTGATTCTGAACATTGCCCTGAAACCTCTCCATATAACAAGATGCCTTTACATAGAAGGGTCTGCTCGCTGCACCATGTCAGTCACAAGCCATTTGGAAGCCAATGGCAGATCCACATGGCCCCACCACAGATGTTCTATCACACACCTGCACACCACTGCTCTAGGCCCACTACTCAGCAGGCCCCAACTCACTGGCATCTCTGTTCTACACCATTTTCATGAAACCCAGTCAATCAAGGCACTGTCTGGTACACTCATGATCAGCAACAGGACATCCAAAGGTTCTCCAGTGCCACCTGGTCATGGGAATTTCAAAAATGTCATGGTATTTATCTAGCTAGCCATTTTTAAAGGATGAAGTTGGAGGCACTGTGGGTTTCCATTCCTTCAGGAACCATTAAATGGTGAGGAAGCTCATTTCAACGAAAGCTCTGGAGAACTCTCACAAACAAGGCTTCCCAAGGAGTGGCCAAAAGGTCACAGGAAGCCAGGCCCATTGAGGTCTACAATGTGAGGTCCACGTGTGTTTGGACTCTCCACGATGGCTGCCAGGTCTTTAAGAATAAAATCATGTGATATCCGGGCTGAGATTCCCAGTGCTCTGTGGAAAGCCAGCCTGGGCCTAGATCTCAGTTTCCAAGGGTGACTCTCATGCGTGGCCTCCTAACATCCCGACACAATTCACGGCAATACTTCTCTGAGGTCAGTTCCAGAACTCAGTCTCCAAGGGGAATCACACCAGAGTTCAAGCCCAGGTGGACCCAGTCATCTCTTCCCACTGCCACACCACAATTCAAACCAAAACACTGCCACATGGCCCTCATCTTCTTCCATACAGACACTCATCATGACCTCTGGCTGGAGGTTTCCATGAGGGGCACAGCCCAAGACAGTGTCCACAATAAGCTCCCTTGCCTCTCATTTGCCTAATGTCAGGGTGGCCTGGACACCCTTCCTTTGGACCTGGAGTGATCAAATAGGCCTGCCTTTAATACTGCTCTACTTCTCCAATTGGAGGCCTACTGACTGCCGGGTATAGATTCTTTGTGTGAACTGGAGTCATGAGAAAACCCAAGCACCTATGGGCTAGCCTCTGCATGGCTTTGAAGGACTCATTTGACACAAAGGATCCCTATTCTCACTTGATGGAGGTCAGGAACCTTACAGAGGAAGGCGAGAGACCTCATCCAGGATGACTTCTTTTGTGCCAATTTGGCCTTGGATGCACGCATGGGATCTTTCTTTGGATCCATCAGGTGCTGACAATGTAAGCCACAGCCTCACACAGGGCCAAGAGGCTGATTCAGACACATCCCTTTGCAAAGCAATTAAGCAAAGAGCCACAGGTGATGCCCATTCATTTCCATTTGAAAACTGTTTTCTTCAGGCTTCACAAAGGGGTGCCCTGAGGCAAAGGCCTTCCTGACATTCAGGGCCACAAAAGGATAGGTAAGCCAAAGGCCCAAAGCAGGGTTTCTCTAGGGAGACTTTACTGATCACACTGATATCTGAGTTTTCTGAGATGCTCACCATTTCTTTCAACTATCCAGTACATGGCCATGTCACCGAGCTTGGAGGTGGTACATATCTTGGACACAAAACCATGAGCCTATTCTGGAGAGTGGCCAGAATTCAGGAAGAAAACAGGAACTTAGGAAGATAGTAGGCGTTGCCCATCCATAAGGCAAGCCGCAGTCCATTCATAAATTGGGCAGGATGAATGCTGGGAAGCTTTCTACTAGACAGGACACATCCATTGATGCATTCTCTTTTCTAATGTCTACAACCAGGGACACAGTGGGATACACAAACATAGAAACACTCGCCTTGTCAAAAGCCTTACTAGAAACAGTCCACTCCAACCCAAACAAACCGCCTTTCCTACCTATTCTCAGAACATGAGACAAAACCACAAACTCACACCCACACCCACAAAGGCACCTCCTTCCAAGTTGGTCTGTGACTACCCGGAGTGTCGTCTGACTGGTGGGCCATACTATGTTCCCCCGAAAGGGCCTGTCCTGTCTCACATCTGGCCTCCTTGGCCAACTCTGTGAAGTTGTCAGGTGCCAGTGGTGAGCCACTACCTGCTTTCTCAGGAAAGGCCCCTCTGCAGAGCTTTCCTGGCATTTGGCAATCCTCACCTCAGTGGGTACCAAGAAAGACTGACTCTGTCCTTGGTAAATCCAAACAAGTGAGCCCACTGGGACTGGGACTGGGACTGGCTCTGGGTGCCTGGCTTCCTGGATCCCAAGTTCAGAGAGTTCCATCACCAAGGAAGTGAGGTGAGGTCACTTCCTTCAGGAACTGAATGAGGTCACTGCCTTGGCAACCACTGTGTCCTAACAGTTGCTTCCAAGGCTCCCATGAGATGGAGGCTGCCCCTCCTTCCTGTGACACTTTCACAAGTTAGAATGGAATATCAACCATAGGCACCAAGGAACAGCTCTCCACACAGGCCTGCTTTGGTCCATCTTGTCTACATTAAGAAGAGAGAGGCTCATTCAGACACATCCCTTCATCCTGACCAGGTTGTTTGCCATGGAAGATGACTTCTGCTCTCTCAGGTCCTTCATAGCTGCCTACATCTTCTCCAGGGATCATTTCTGCATGGACCTTTGAGGTTCTCAGCAGGTGGAAGATCCCCCACATTCCTGTATTGTAAGACCCACTCTGTCCCTGCTCTTCTGTAAAGTTAGATTGAGGGAACAGTGTATGGTTAGGGTTAAGAACCTGTTTGATGTGGCTTAGGAATCACTCTGCTGGATGAAGAATGGTATTGGGAACCTGGGATATTTATAATAATATATAGGTGAAATATATGTATGAAAACAGAAATCCAAGTAAGATTTGAAGGCCAGAAGGGCATTGGGCCCTTGATTGGGATACTTAGCTTTGAATGACTTTCTGCACAGATGTCTCAGATAAATCGGTACACAATGGCATAGGACCTTGTACCTTGGATGATTGAATGTAGAAGAGAACATCCAGTCAAAAAGGGATAGTAGGTAGGATTAGGAAGATAGTTGGTAAGTTTTGGAAGAAGAGTGAGTATGCAATTTGGACCAAAAGTTCTTTAGCAATAGGGTGTCGGTTAGAGAGTGAATGTAAACGTCAGCACATGTGAAGAGTCAGTCACAATGATGAACTGGGGAACATATGTAGGAAAGCAGATATCAATAGAGACATTAGGAAATCAGGCAAAGTATAAAGTGAGTGAGTGGATTAGACATTTTCAACAGGGTTGAGGTTGAATATATCATCTTAGGAAGAAACAAATGTGTAGTCACCAATAGCATTGACATTTGAGAGCATTAGGCAACCTGGACAAGGATGTTTTTAGTAATCCATGCTCACTTTCCAATGAGGCGTTGGTGCAATCATAAGTGTGACCTTTGCATTTTGTGTCCAGAATATCACTGTGATAAAATGTATATGTAGATCAGGTGACATGAGTGTTTCTTCCACCATTTCTGGGAGTAATATGTTGAAGACATATAAATTAGCCTTTGGGGGTACAAATAGGTGTACCCTGGGTCTATGAATATAGAGATAATGCATGAATAGACCATACTGTGAATAAATAGTATAACAGGTTCCAATTTAAATAATGGATTGCATTGATATCTGAAAATATATAGGAAATCTAATATTGATACACAACCATTCATTCTAACCAGTTATACATCTAATGGTGATATTGGGGTTATGGTTTACCATGAAGGGGGTGTGAGTTTTGCTTCACAAGGGATTATGGAAATGGAAAAGAATGTGTTTGGAAAGAAGTCTCATGAAAAGACCAGTCAAGAAACGTGGAGGAATACATGTGTTCTGAAGCAGGAAGTGATTGAAAGGGAAATGAATGCCTAGAAATTTGTGAACTTGAGGATGAAATACATATCCTATGATGTGCATCAACTGAAGAAATAGTAATGTACCAGTGTTGAATAAAAATGAACGTCAAAATACACATCATGTCCCATAGGAATCTACTTGCATTCATGTTAAACTGGGTCAGTTACTGTAGAAATATTAGGATTTCAGCACTAGGAAACAAATATGTATTTCAGGTGGATGACTATTTCTGAGAATAATCTTGTGAAAAGTTGATTATAAATCCACATATATGAACATGAATGAATTTAGGGAGTATATAATATGACACATACATTTCATATTTTGAAAAATCTGGAGAGTGTGTGTATGTGTGTGTGTGTATATGTATATATATATATATATATATATATATATATATATATATATATACAAAAGAAAAACACACACACAAACACAGACATTAAAGAGTAGAAATATATATGCCAATCGAAATTCATCATGAAATATTTATCATCCACAGATCCAAAAATATTTATTTTACTGAACATGTATTTATGTATCATGTTGTTCATGTGGGAAGCTCACCTGGAGGTTGAATTTTCAGTTCCAACAGCGTTTAGGAGGAGTGATCTCTTCTCACAGTTTGTATCTGCCAAGTCAGCCACCTCACAAGAATGGACGTGGGATAGGAGGTAGGATTCTATATGTGCATGTAAAAATGCATGTTGCTGAATAGGCTACAGAGAAAGGGAGACAGGAATTCACATATTTGTTAACATTCAAAACACATGGAGAACTATTTCTACTAAATTGGACTAGATTTATAACACCTACCCTTTATAATGCCAAAGGCCAGTCCAACTATACACCAGGCCTCCTCTGAACTGCCTGTATTTCTATTCTGTTTGAGTTATTTTTCTCCATCATATTAGTATTCGTAGTCACAATCTAGTAGGGTATGGGTTAGTGTCAGGGATTCAGTATTTCGAACGGAAAATAGGAAAATGAATCCAATGTGTAGGCCAATATGTGCTACAAAAAAATCTTCCCACTCTCATCCAGAACATTGCCTTGACATTACCTTCACAATAAGTAAGACACAATTTGAGGAGAAGAGTTAGAAATGCTGTGAATACATATGTGGAATGGAAAATGCTCAGGAGTTCACAACCTTGGAGGTGGTAGACTACTTTCCATGAGTAAGGGACAGGGTAAACACTCCACAAACGTGGAGCTCTGCTGGCCTAAAGACTTCGTGAGAAACTGCTTCTGAGGTTGGGCACTTGAAATATATGTTGTTGTCAGGAGCTTTAGCTTCCTTTGTAGTGAGACCATCAAACCAGGTCTGCATCTATGTGACCTGGAGGACATGGTTTCTGATTTTCCAATGAACATGAGGCAGAAGTGCTGAATTCTCTCTTTGCAGGTAAACTGTGGCCACTGGGGTCTAAGTGTCTCCCTGTGTGGACTGTGAAGCCATTTGGTCATCCTCCACTTTTCGTGGTGTTTCTTGCTGCTGCACTGGGAGTTTGGAATTTGCTTCAGGAAATACAAGGAGTTCAACTGGGACACAGTGCTGGAGGGAGTTCTGTCACGTGTGGTGGGTCAAGGTCCTAGGAGAATGCACCAGCCAGGCTTCTATCCCACAGAGCTTGCCCCCTTGACCATAGCAACCTGATTCTGAACATTGCCCTGAAACCTCTCCATATAACAAGATGCCTTTACATAGAAGGGTCTGCTCGCTGCACCATGTCAGTCACAAGCCATTTGGAAGCCAATGGCAGATCCACATGGCCCCACCACAGATGTTCTATCACACACCTGCACACCACTGCTCTAGGCCCACTACTCAGCAGGCCCCAACTCACTGGCATCTCTGTTCTACACCATTTTCATGAAACCCAGTCAATCAAGGCACTGTCTGGTACACTCATGATCAGCAACAGGACATCCAAAGGTTCTCCAGTGCCACCTGGTCATGGGAATTTCAAAAATGTCATGGTATTTATCTAGCTAGCCATTTTTAAAGGATGAAGTTGGAGGCACTGTGGGTTTCCATTCCTTCAGGAACCATTAAATGGTGAGGAAGCTCATTTCAACAAAAGCTCTGGAGAACTCTCACAAACAAGGCTTCCCAAGGAGTGGCCAAAAGGTCACAGGAAGCCAGGCCCATTGAGGTCTACAATGTGAGGTCCACGTGTGTTTGGACTCTCCACGATGGCTGCCAGGTCTTTAAGAATAAAATCATGTGATATCCGGGCTGAGATTCCCAGTGCTCTGTGGAAAGCCAGCCTGGGCCTAGATCTCAGTTTCCAAGGGTGACTCTCATGCGTGGCCTCCTAACATCCCGACACAATTCACGGCAATACTTCTCTGAGGTCAGTTCCAGAACTCAGTCTCCAAGGGGAATCACACCAGAGTTCAAGCCCAGGTGGACCCAGTCATCTCTTCCCACTGCCACACCACAATTCAAACCAAAACACTGCCACATGGCCCTCATCTTCTTCCATACAGACACTCATCATGACCTCTGGCTGGAGGTTTCCATGAGGGGCACAGCCCAAGACAGTGTCCACAATAAGCTCCCTTGCCTCTCATTTGCCTAATGTCAGGGTGGCCTGGACACCCTTCCTTTGGACCTGGAGTGATCAAATAGGCCTGCCTTTAATACTGCTCTACTTCTCCAATTGGAGGCCTACTGACTGCCGGGTATAGATTCTTTGTGTGAACTGGAGTCATGAGAAAACCCAAGCACCTATGGGCTAGCCTCTGCATGGCTTTGAAGGACTCATTTGACACAAAGGATCCCTATTCTCACTTGATGGAGGTCAGGAACCTTACAGAGGAAGGCGAGAGACCTCATCCAGGATGACTGCTTTTGTGCCAATTTGGCCTTGGATGCACGCATGGGATCTTTCTTTGGATCCATCAGGTGCTGACAATGTAAGCCACAGCCTCACACAGGGCCAAGAGGCTGATTCAGACACATCCCTTTGCAAAGCAATTAAGCAAAGAGCCACAGGTGATGCCCATTCATTTCCATTTGAAAACTGTTTTCTTCAGGCTTCACAAAGGGGTGCCCTGAGGCAAAGGCCTTCCTGACATTCAGGGCCACAAAAGGATAGGTAAGCCAAAGGCCCAAAGCAGGGTTTCTCTAGGGAGACTTTACTGATCACACTGATATCTGAGTTTTCTGAGATGCTCACCATTTCTTTCAACTATCCAGTACATGGCCATGTCACCGAGCTTGGAGGTGGTACATATCTTGGACACAAAACCATGAGCCTATTCTGGAGAGTGGCCAGAATTCAGGAAGAAAACAGGAACTTAGGAAGATAGTAGGCGTTGCCCATCCATAAGGCAAGCCGCAGTCCATTCATAAATTGGGCAGGATGAATGCTGGGAAGCTTTCTACTAGACAGGACACATCCATTGATGCATTCTCTTTTCTAATGTCTACAACCAGGGACACAGTGGGATACACAAACATAGAAACACTCGCCTTGTCAAAAGCCTTACTAGAAACAGTCCACTCCAACCCAAACAAACCGCCTTTCCTACCTATTCTCAGAACATGAGACAAAACCACAAACTCACACCCACACCCACAAAGGCACCTCCTTCCAAGTTGGTCTGTGACTACCCGGAGTGTCGTCTGACTGGTGGGCCATACTATGTTCCCCCGAAAGGGCCTGTCCTGTCTCACATCTGGCCTCCTTGGCCAACTCTGTGAAGTTGTCAGGAGCCAGCGGTGAGCCACTACCTGCTTTCTCAGGAAAGGCCCCTCTGCAGAGCTTTCCTGGCATTTGGCAATCCTCACCTCAGTGGGTACCAAGAAAGACTGACTCTGTCCTTGGTAAATCCAAACAAGTGAGCCCACTGGGACTGGGACTGGGACTGGCTCTGGGTGCCTGGCTTCCTGGATCCCAAGTTCAGAGAGTTCCATCACCAAGGAAGTGAGGTGAGGTCACTTCCTTCAGGAACTGAATGAGGTCACTGCCTTGGCAACCACTGTGTCCTAACAGTTGCTTCCAAGGCTCCCATGAGATGGAGGCTGCCCCTCCTTCCTGTGACACTTTCACAAGTTAGAATGGAATATCAACCATAGGCACCAAGGAACAGCTCTCCACACAGGCCTGCTTTGGTCCATCTTGTCTACATTAAGAAGAGAGAGGCTCATTCAGACACATCCCTTCATCCTGACCAGGTTGTTTGCCATGGAAGATGACTTCTGCTCTCTCAGGTCCTTCATAGCTGCCTACATCTTCTCCAGGGATCATTTCTGCATGGACCTTTGAGGTTCTCAGCAGGTGGAAGATCCCCCACATTCCTGTATTGTAAGACCCACTCTGTCCCTGCTCTTCTGTAAAGTTAGATTGAGGGAACAGTGTATGGTTAGGGTTAAGAACCTGTTTGATGTGGCTTAGGAATCACTCTGCTGGATGAAGAATGGTATTGGGAACCTGGGATATTTATAATAATATATAGGTGAAATATATGTATGAAAACAGAAATCCAAGTAAGATTTGAAGGCCAGAAGGGCATTGGGCCCTTGATTGGGATACTTAGCTTTGAATGACTTTCTGCACAGATGTCTCAGATAAATCGGTACACAATGGCATAGGACCTTGTACCTTGGATGATTGAATGTAGAAGAGAACATCCAGTCAAAAAGGGATAGTAGGTAGGATTAGGAAGATAGTTGGTAAGTTTTGGAAGAAGAGTGAGTATGCAATTTGGACCAAAAGTTCTTTAGCAATAGGGTGTCGGTTAGAGAGTGAATGTAAACGTCAGCACATGTGAAGAGTCAGTCACAATGATGAACTGGGGAACATATGTAGGAAAGCAGATATCAATAGAGACATTAGGAAATCAGGCAAAGTATAAAGTGAGTGAGTGGATTAGACATTTTCAACAGGGTTGAGGTTGAATATATCATCTTAGGAAGAAACAAATGTGTAGTCACCAATAGCATTGACATTTGAGAGCATTAGGCAACCTGGACAAGGATGTTTTTAGTAATCCATGCTCACTTTCCAATGAGGCGTTGGTGCAATCATAAGTGTGACCTTTGCATTTTGTGTCCAGAATATCACTGTGATAAAATGTATATGTAGATCAGGTGACATGAGTGTTTCTTCCACCATTTCTGGGAGTAATATGTTGAAGACATATAAATTAGCCTTTGGGGGTATAAATAGGTGTACCCTGGGTCTATGAATATAGAGATAATGCATGAATAGACCATACTGTGAATAAATAGTATAACAGGTTCCAATTTAAATAATGGATTGCATTGATATCTGAAAATATATAGGAAATCTAATATTGATACACAACCATTCATTCTAACCAGTTATACATCTAATGGTGATATTGGGGTTATGGTTTACCATGAAGGGGGTGTGAGTTTTGCTTCACAAGGGATTATGGAAATGGAAAAGAATGTGTTTGGAAAGAAGTCTCATGAAAAGACCAGTCAAGAAACGTGGAGGAATACATGTGTTCTGAAGCAGGAAGTGATTGAAAGGGAAATGAATGCCTAGAAATTTGTGAACTTGAGGATGAAATACATATCCTATGATGTGCATCAACTGAAGAAATAGTAATGTACCAGTGTTGAATAAAAATGAACGTCAAAATACACATCATGTCCCATAGGAATCTACTTGCATTCATGTTAAACTGGGTCAGTTACTGTAGAAATATTAGGATTTCAGCACTAGGAAACAAATATGTATTTCAGGTGGATGACTATTTCTGAGAATAATCTTGTGAAAAGTTGATTATAAATCCACATATATGAACATGAATGAATTTAGGGAGTATATAATATGACACATACATTTCATATTTTGAAAAATCTGGAGAGTGTGTGTATGTGTGTGTGTGTATATGTATATATATATATATATATATATATATATATATATATACACAAAAGAAAAACACACACACAAACACAGACATTAAAGAGTAGAAATATATATGCCAATCGAAATTCATCATGAAATATTTATCATCCACAGATCCAAAAATATTTATTTTACTGAACATGTATTTATGTATCATGTTGTTCATGTGGGAAGCTCACCTGGAGGTTGAATTTTCAGTTCCAACAGCGTTTAGGAGGAGTGATCTCTTCTCACAGTTTGTATCTGCCAAGTCAGCCACCTCACAAGAATGGACGTGGGATAGGAGGTAGGATTCTATATGTGCATGTAAAAATGCATGTTGCTGAATAGGCTACAGAGAAAGGGAGACAGGAATTCACATATTTGTTAACATTCAAAACACATGGAGAACTATTTCTACTAAATTGGACTAGATTTATAACACCTACCCTTTATAATGCCAAAGGCCAGTCCAACTATACACCAGGCCTCCTCTGAACTGCCTGTATTTCTATTCTGTTTGAGTTATTTTTCTCCATCATATTAGTATTCGTAGTCACAATCTAGTAGGGTATGGGTTAGTGTCAGGGATTCAGTATTTCGAACGGAAAATAGGAAAATGAATCCAATGTGTAGGCCAATATGTGCTACAAAAAAATCTTCCCACTCTCATCCAGAACATTGCCTTGACATTACCTTCACAATAAGTAAGACACAATTTGAGGAGAAGAGTTAGAAATGCTGTGAATACATATGTGGAATGGAAAATGCTCAGGAGTTCACAACCTTGGAGGTGGTAGACTACTTTCCATGAGTAAGGGACAGGGTAAACACTCCACAAACGTGGAGCTCTGCTGGCCTAAAGACTTCGTGAGAAACTGCTTCTGAGGTTGGGCACTTGAAATATATGTTGTTGTCAGGAGCTTTAGCTTCCTTTGTAGTGAGACCATCAAACCAGGTCTGCATCTATGTGACCTGGAGGACATGGTTTCTGATTTTCCAATGAACATGAGGCAGAAGTGCTGAATTCTCTCTTTGCAGGTAAACTGTGGCCACTGGGGTCTAAGTGTCTCCCTGTGTGGACTGTGAAGCCATTTGGTCATCCTCCACTTTTCGTGGTGTTTCTTGCTGCTGCACTGGGAGTTTGGAATTTGCTTCAGGAAATACAAGGAGTTCAACTGGGACACAGTGCTGGAGGGAGTTCTGTCACGTGTGGTGGGTCAAGGTCCTAGGAGAATGCACCAGCCAGGCTTCTATCCCACAGAGCTTGCCCCCTTGACCATAGCAACCTGATTCTGAACATTGCCCTGAAACCTCTCCATATAACAAGATGCCTTTACATAGAAGGGTCTGCTCGCTGCACCATGTCAGTCACAAGCCATTTGGAAGCCAATGGCAGATCCACATGGCCCCACCACAGATGTTCTATCACACACCTGCACACCACTGCTCTAGGCCCACTACTCAGCAGGCCCCAACTCACTGGCATCTCTGTTCTACACCATTTTCATGAAACCCAGTCAATCAAGGCACTGTCTGGTACACTCATGATCAGCAACAGGACATCCAAAGGTTCTCCAGTGCCACCTGGTCATGGGAATTTCAAAAATGTCATGGTATTTATCTAGCTAGCCATTTTTAAAGGATGAAGTTGGAGGCACTGTGGGTTTCCATTCCTTCAGGAACCATTAAATGGTGAGGAAGCTCATTTCAACGAAAGCTCTGGAGAACTCTCACAAACAAGGCTTCCCAAGGAGTGGCCAAAAGGTCACAGGAAGCCAGGCCCATTGAGGTCTACAATGTGAGGTCCACGTGTGTTTGGACTCTCCACGATGGCTGCCAGGTCTTTAAGAATAAAATCATGTGATATCCGGGCTGAGATTCCCAGTGCTCTGTGGAAAGCCAGCCTGGGCCTAGATCTCAGTTTCCAAGGGCGACTCTCATGCGTGGCCTCCTAACATCCCGACACAATTCACGGCAATACTTCTCTGAGGTCAGTTCCAGAACTCAGTCTCCAAGGGGAATCACACCAGAGTTCAAGCCCAGGTGGACCCAGTCATCTCTTCCCACTGCCACACCACAATTCAAACCAAAACACTGCCACATGGCCCTCATCTTCTTCCATACAGACACTCATCATGACCTCTGGCTGGAGGTTTCCATGAGGGGCACAGCCCAAGACAGTGTCCACAATAAGCTCCCTTGCCTCTCATTTGCCTAATGTCAGGGTGGCCTGGACACCCTTCCTTTGGACCTGGAGTGATCAAATAGGCCTGCCTTTAATACTGCTCTACTTCTCCAATTGGAGGCCTACTGACTGCCGGGTATAGATTCTTTGTGTGAACTGGAGTCATGAGAAAACCCAAGCACCTATGGGCTAGCCTCTGCATGGCTTTGAAGGACTCATTTGACACAAAGGATCCCTATTCTCACTTGATGGAGGTCAGGAACCTTACAGAGGAAGGCGAGAGACCTCATCCAGGATGACTGCTTTTGTGCCAATTTGGCCTTGGATGCACGCATGGGATCTTTCTTTGGATCCATCAGGTGCTGACAATGTAAGCCACAGCCTCACACAGGGCCAAGAGGCTGATTCAGACACATCCCTTTGCAAAGCAATTAAGCAAAGAGCCACAGGTGATGCCCATTCATTTCCATTTGAAAACTGTTTTCTTCAGGCTTCACAAAGGGGTGCCCTGAGGCAAAGGCCTTCCTGACATTCAGGGCCACAAAAGGATAGGTAAGCCAAAGGCCCAAAGCAGGGTTTCTCTAGGGAGACTTTACTGATCACACTGATATCTGAGTTTTCTGAGATGCTCACCATTTCTTTCAACTATCCAGTACATGGCCATGTCACCGAGCTTGGAGGTGGTACATATCTTGGACACAAAACCATGAGCCTATTCTGGAGAGTGGCCAGAATTCAGGAAGAAAACAGGAACTTAGGAAGATAGTAGGCGTTGCCCATCCATAAGGCAAGCCGCAGTCCATTCATAAATTGGGCAGGATGAATGCTGGGAAGCTTTCTACTAGACAGGACACATCCATTGATGCATTCTCTTTTCTAATGTCTACAACCAGGGACACAGTGGGATACACAAACATAGAAACACTCGCCTTGTCAAAAGCCTTACTAGAAACAGTCCACTCCAACCCAAACAAACCGCCTTTCCTACCTATTCTCAGAACATGAGACAAAACCACAAACTCACACCCACACCCACAAAGGCACCTCCTTCCAAGTTGGTCTGTGACTACCCGGAGTGTCGTCTGACTGGTGGGCCATACTATGTTCCCCCGAAAGGGCCTGTCCTGTCTCACATCTGGCCTCCTTGGCCAACTCTGTGAAGTTGTCAGGAGCCAGCGGTGAGCCACTACCTGCTTTCTCAGGAAAGGCCCCTCTGCAGAGCTTTCCTGGCATTTGGCAATCCTCACCTCAGTGGGTACCAAGAAAGACTGACTCTGTCCTTGGTAAATCCAAACAAGTGAGCCCACTGGGACTGGGACTGGGACTGGCTCTGGGTGCCTGGCTTCCTGGATCCCAAGTTCAGAGAGTTCCATCACCAAGGAAGTGAGGTGAGGTCACTTCCTTCAGGAACTGAATGAGGTCACTGCCTTGGCAACCACTGTGTCCTAACAGTTGCTTCCAAGGCTCCCATGAGATGGAGGCTGCCCCTCCTTCCTGTGACACTTTCACAAGTTAGAATGGAATATCAACCATAGGCACCAAGGAACAGCTCTCCACACAGGCCTGCTTTGGTCCATCTTGTCTACATTAAGAAGAGAGAGGCTCATTCAGACACATCCCTTCATCCTGACCAGGTTGTTTGCCATGGAAGATGACTTCTGCTCTCTCAGGTCCTTCATAGCTGCCTACATCTTCTCCAGGGATCATTTCTGCATGGACCTTTGAGGTTCTCAGCAGGTGGAAGATCCCCCACATTCCTGTATTGTAAGACCCACTCTGTCCCTGCTCTTCTGTAAAGTTAGATTGAGGGAACAGTGTATGGTTAGGGTTAAGAACCTGTTTGATGTGGCTTAGGAATCACTCTGCTGGATGAAGAATGGTATTGGGAACCTGGGATATTTATAATAATATATAGGTGAAATATATGTATGAAAACAGAAATCCAAGTAAGATTTGAAGGCCAGAAGGGCATTGGGCCCTTGATTGGGATACTTAGCTTTGAATGACTTTCTGCACAGATGTCTCAGATAAATCGGTACACAATGGCATAGGACCTTGTACCTTGGATGATTGAATGTAGAAGAGAACATCCAGTCAAAAAGGGATAGTAGGTAGGATTAGGAAGATAGTTGGTAAGTTTTGGAAGAAGAGTGAGTATGCAATTTGGACCAAAAGTTCTTTAGCAATAGGGTGTCGGTTAGAGAGTGAATGTAAACGTCAGCACATGTGAAGAGTCAGTCACAATGATGAACTGGGGAACATATGTAGGAAAGCAGATATCAATAGAGACATTAGGAAATCAGGCAAAGTATAAAGTGAGTGAGTGGATTAGACATTTTCAACAGGGTTGAGGTTGAATATATCATCTTAGGAAGAAACAAATGTGTAGTCACCAATAGCATTGACATTTGAGAGCATTAGGCAACCTGGACAAGGATGTTTTTAGTAATCCATGCTCACTTTCCAATGAGGCGTTGGTGCAATCATAAGTGTGACCTTTGCATTTTGTGTCCAGAATATCACTGTGATAAAATGTATATGTAGATCAGGTGACATGAGTGTTTCTTCCACCATTTCTGGGAGTAATATGTTGAAGACATATAAATTAGCCTTTGGGGGTACAAATAGGTGTACCCTGGGTCTATGAATATAGAGATAATGCATGAATAGACCATACTGTGAATAAATAGTATAACAGGTTCCAATTTAAATAATGGATTGCATTGATATCTGAAAATATATAGGAAATCTAATATTGATACACAACCATTCATTCTAACCAGTTATACATCTAATGGTGATATTGGGGTTATGGTTTACCATGAAGGGGGTGTGAGTTTTGCTTCACAAGGGATTATGGAAATGGAAAAGAATGTGTTTGGAAAGAAGTCTCATGAAAAGACCAGTCAAGAAACGTGGAGGAATACATGTGTTCTGAAGCAGGAAGTGATTGAAAGGGAAATGAATGCCTAGAAATTTGTGAACTTGAGGATGAAATACATATCCTATGATGTGCATCAACTGAAGAAATAGTAATGTACCAGTGTTGAATAAAAATGAACGTCAAAATACACATCATGTCCCATAGGAATCTACTTGCATTCATGTTAAACTGGGTCAGTTACTGTAGAAATATTAGGATTTCAGCACTAGGAAACAAATATGTATTTCAGGTGGATGACTATTTCTGAGAATAATCTTGTGAAAAGTTGATTATAAATCCACATATATGAACATGAATGAATTTAGGGAGTATATAATATGACACATACATTTCATATTTTGAAAAATCTGGAGAGTGTGTGTATGTGTGTGTGTGTGTGTGTGTATATGTATATATATATATATATATATATATATATACACAAAAGAAAAACACACACACAAACACAGACATTAAAGAGTAGAAATATATATGCCAATCGAAATTCATCATGAAATATTTATCATCCACAGATCCAAAAATATTTATTTTACTGAACATGTATTTATGTATCATGTTGTTCATGTGGGAAGCTCACCTGGAGGTTGAATTTTCAGTTCCAACAGCGTTTAGGAGGAGTGATCTCTTCTCACAGTTTGTATCTGCCAAGTCAGCCACCTCACAAGAATGGACGTGGGATAGGAGGTAGGATTCTATATGTGCATGTAAAAATGCATGTTGCTGAATAGGCTACAGAGAAAGGGAGACAGGAATTCACATATTTGTTAACATTCAAAACACATGGAGAACTATTTCTACTAAATTGGACTAGATTTATAACACCTACCCTTTATAATGCCAAAGGCCAGTCCAACTATACACCAGGCCTCCTCTGAACTGCCTGTATTTCTATTCTGTTTGAGTTATTTTTCTCCATCATATTAGTATTCGTAGTCACAATCTAGTAGGGTATGGGTTAGTGTCAGGGATTCAGTATTTCGAACGGAAAATAGGAAAATGAATCCAATGTGTAGGCCAATATGTGCTACAAAAAAATCTTCCCACTCTCATCCAGAACATTGCCTTGACATTACCTTCACAATAAGTAAGACACAATTTGAGGAGAAGAGTTAGAAATGCTGTGAATACATATGTGGAATGGAAAATGCTCAGGAGTTCACAACCTTGGAGGTGGTAGACTACTTTCCATGAGTAAGGGACAGGGTAAACACTCCACAAACGTGGAGCTCTGCTGGCCTAAAGACTTCGTGAGAAACTGCTTCTGAGGTTGGGCACTTGAAATATATGTTGTTGTCAGGAGCTTTAGCTTCCTTTGTAGTGAGACCATCAAACCAGGTCTGCATCTATGTGACCTGGAGGACATGGTTTCTGATTTTCCAATGAACATGAGGCAGAAGTGCTGAATTCTCTCTTTGCAGGTAAACTGTGGCCACTGGGGTCTAAGTGTCTCCCTGTGTGGACTGTGAAGCCATTTGGTCATCCTCCACTTTTCGTGGTGTTTCTTGCTGCTGCACTGGGAGTTTGGAATTTGCTTCAGGAAATACAAGGAGTTCAACTGGGACACAGTGCTGGAGGGAGTTCTGTCACGTGTGGTGGGTCAAGGTCCTAGGAGAATGCACCAGCCAGGCTTCTATCCCACAGAGCTTGCCCCCTTGACCATAGCAACCTGATTCTGAACATTGCCCTGAAACCTCTCCATATAACAAGATGCCTTTACATAGAAGGGTCTGCTCGCTGCACCATGTCAGTCACAAGCCATTTGGAAGCCAATGGCAGATCCACATGGCCCCACCACAGATGTTCTATCACACACCTGCACACCACTGCTCTAGGCCCACTACTCAGCAGGCCCCAACTCACTGGCATCTCTGTTCTACACCATTTTCATGAAACCCAGTCAATCAAGGCACTGTCTGGTACACTCATGATCAGCAACAGGACATCCAAAGGTTCTCCAGTGCCACCTGGTCATGGGAATTTCAAAAATGTCATGGTATTTATCTAGCTAGCCATTTTTAAAGGATGAAGTTGGAGGCACTGTGGGTTTCCATTCCTTCAGGAACCATTAAATGGTGAGGAAGCTCATTTCAACGAAAGCTCTGGAGAACTCTCACAAACAAGGCTTCCCAAGGAGTGGCCAAAAGGTCACAGGAAGCCAGGCCCATTGAGGTCTACAATGTGAGGTCCACGTGTGTTTGGACTCTCCACGATGGCTGCCAGGTCTTTAAGAATAAAATCATGTGATATCCGGGCTGAGATTCCCAGTGCTCTGTGGAAAGCCAGCCTGGGCCTAGATCTCAGTTTCCAAGGGCGACTCTCATGCGTGGCCTCCTAACATCCCGACACAATTCACGGCAATACTTCTCTGAGGTCAGTTCCAGAACTCAGTCTCCAAGGGGAATCACACCAGAGTTCAAGCCCAGGTGGACCCAGTCATCTCTTCCCACTGCCACACCACAATTCAAACCAAAACACTGCCACATGGCCCTCATCTTCTTCCATACAGACACTCATCATGACCTCTGGCTGGAGGTTTCCATGAGGGGCACAGCCCAAGACAGTGTCCACAATAAGCTCCCTTGCCTCTCATTTGCCTAATGTCAGGGTGGCCTGGACACCCTTCCTTTGGACCTGGAGTGATCAAATAGGCCTGCCTTTAATACTGCTCTACTTCTCCAATTGGAGGCCTACTGACTGCCGGGTATAGATTCTTTGTGTGAACTGGAGTCATGAGAAAACCCAAGCACCTATGGGCTAGCCTCTGCATGGCTTTGAAGGACTCATTTGACACAAAGGATCCCTATTCTCACTTGATGGAGGTCAGGAACCTTACAGAGGAAGGCGAGAGACCTCATCCAGGATGACTGCTTTTGTGCCAATTTGGCCTTGGATGCACGCATGGGATCTTTCTTTGGATCCATCAGGTGCTGACAATGTAAGCCACAGCCTCACACAGGGCCAAGAGGCTGATTCAGACACATCCCTTTGCAAAGCAATTAAGCAAAGAGCCACAGGTGATGCCCATTCATTTCCATTTGAAAACTGTTTTCTTCAGGCTTCACAAAGGGGTGCCCTGAGGCAAAGGCCTTCCTGACATTCAGGGCCACAAAAGGATAGGTAAGCCAAAGGCCCAAAGCAGGGTTTCTCTAGGGAGACTTTACTGATCACACAGATATCTGAGTTTTCTGAGATGCTCACCATTTCTTTCAACTATCCAGTACATGGCCATGTCACCGAGCTTGGAGGTGGTACATATCTTGGACACAAAACCGTGAGCCTATTCTGGAGAGTGGACAGAATTCAGGAAGAAAACAGGAACTTAGGAAGATAGTAGGCGTTGCCCATCCATAAGGCAAGCCGCAGTCCATTCATAAATTGGGCAGGATGAATGCTGGGAAGCTTTCTACTAGACAGGACACATCCATTGATGCATTCTCTTTTCTAATGTCTACAACCAGGGACACAGTGGGATACACAAACATAGAAACACTCGCCTTGTCAAAAGCCTTACTAGAAACAGTCCACTCCAACCCAAACAAACCGCCTTTCCTACCTATTCTCAGAACATGAGACAAAACCACAAACTCACACCCACACCCACAAAGGCACCTCCTTCCAAGTTGGTCTGTGACTACCCGGAGTGTCGTCTGACTGGTGGGCCATACTATGTTCCCCCGAAAGGGCCTGTCCTGTCTCACATCTGGCCTCCTTGGCCAACTCTGTGAAGTTGTCAGGAGCCAGCGGTGAGCCACTACCTGCTTTCTCAGGAAAGGCCCCTCTGCAGAGCTTTCCTGGCATTTGGCAATCCTCACCTCAGTGGGTACCAAGAAAGACTGACTCTGTCCTTGGTAAATCCAAACAAGTGAGCCCACTGGGACTGGGACTGGGACTGGCTCTGGGTGCCTGGCTTCCTGGATCCCAAGTTCAGAGAGTTCCATCACCAAGGAAGTGAGGTGAGGTCACTTCCTTCAGGAACTGAATGAGGTCACTGCCTTGGCAACCACTGTGTCCTAACAGTTGCTTCCAAGGCTCCCATGAGATGGAGGCTGCCCCTCCTTCCTGTGACACTTTCACAAGTTAGAATGGAATATCAACCATAGGCACCAAGGAACAGCTCTCCACACAGGCCTGCTTTGGTCCATCTTGTCTACATTAAGAAGAGAGAGGCTCATTCAGACACATCCCTTCATCCTGACCAGGTTGTTTGCCATGGAAGATGACTTCTGCTCTCTCAGGTCCTTCATAGCTGCCTACATCTTCTCCAGGGATCATTTCTGCATGGACCTTTGAGGTTCTCAGCAGGTGGAAGATCCCCCACATTCCTGTATTGTAAGACCCACTCTGTCCCTGCTCTTCTGTAAAGTTAGATTGAGGGAACAGTGTATGGTTAGGGTTAAGAACCTGTTTGATGTGGCTTAGGAATCACTCTGCTGGATGAAGAATGGTATTGGGAACCTGGGATATTTATAATAATATATAGGTGAAATATATGTATGAAAACAGAAATCCAAGTAAGATTTGAAGGCCAGAAGGGCATTGGGCCCTTGATTGGGATACTTAGCTTTGAATGACTTTCTGCACAGATGTCTCAGATAAATCGGTACACAATGGCATAGGACCTTGTACCTTGGATGATTGAATGTAGAAGAGAACATCCAGTCAAAAAGGGATAGTAGGTAGGATTAGGAAGATAGTTGGTAAGTTTTGGAAGAAGAGTGAGTATGCAATTTGGACCAAAAGTTCTTTAGCAATAGGGTGTCGGTTAGAGAGTGAATGTAAACGTCAGCACATGTGAAGAGTCAGTCACAATGATGAACTGGGGAACATATGTAGGAAAGCAGATATCAATAGAGACATTAGGAAATCAGGCAAAGTATAAAGTGAGTGAGTGGATTAGACATTTTCAACAGGGTTGAGGTTGAATATATCATCTTAGGAAGAAACAAATGTGTAGTCACCAATAGCATTGACATTTGAGAGCATTAGGCAACCTGGACAAGGATGTTTTTAGTAATCCATGCTCACTTTCCAATGAGGCGTTGGTGCAATCATAAGTGTGACCTTTGCATTTTGTGTCCAGAATATCACTGTGATAAAATGTATATGTAGATCAGGTGACATGAGTGTTTCTTCCACCATTTCTGGGAGTAATATGTTGAAGACATATAAATTAGCCTTTGGGGGTACAAATAGGTGTACCCTGGGTCTATGAATATAGAGATAATGCATGAATAGACCATACTGTGAATAAATAGTATAACAGGTTCCAATTTAAATAATGGATTGCATTGATATCTGAAAATATATAGGAAATCTAATATTGATACACAACCATTCATTCTAACCAGTTATACATCTAATGGTGATATTGGGGTTATGGTTTACCATGAAGGGGGTGTGAGTTTTGCTTCACAAGGGATTATGGAAATGGAAAAGAATGTGTTTGGAAAGAAGTCTCATGAAAAGACCAGTCAAGAAACGTGGAGGAATACATGTGTTCTGAAGCAGGAAGTGATTGAAAGGGAAATGAATGCCTAGAAATTTGTGAACTTGAGGATGAAATACATATCCTATGATGTGCATCAACTGAAGAAATAGTAATGTACCAGTGTTGAATAAAAATGAACGTCAAAATACACATCATGTCCCATAGGAATCTACTTGCATTCATGTTAAACTGGGTCAGTTACTGTAGAAATATTAGGATTTCAGCACTAGGAAACAAATATGTATTTCAGGTGGATGACTATTTCTGAGAATAATCTTGTGAAAAGTTGATTATAAATCCACATATATGAACATGAATGAATTTAGGGAGTATATAATATGACACATACATTTCATATTTTGAAAAATCTGGAGAGTGTGTGTATGTGTGTGTGTGTGTGTGTGTATGTATATATATATATATATATATATATATATATATATATATATATATATATATATATACACAAAAGAAAAACACACACACAAACACAGACATTAAAGAGTAGAAATATATATGCCAATCGAAATTCATCATGAAATATTTATCATCCACAGATCCAAAAATATTTATTTTACTGAACATGTATTTATGTATCATGTTGTTCATGTGGGAAGCTCACCTGGAGGTTGAATTTTCAGTTCCAACAGCGTTTAGGAGGAGTGATCTCTTCTCACAGTTTGTATCTGCCAAGTCAGCCACCTCACAAGAATGGACGTGGGATAGGAGGTAGGATTCTATATGTGCATGTAAAAATGCATGTTGCTGAATAGGCTACAGAGAAAGGGAGACAGGAATTCACATATTTGTTAACATTCAAAACACATGGAGAACTATTTCTACTAAATTGGACTAGATTTATAACACCTACCCTTTATAATGCCAAAGGCCAGTCCAACTATACACCAGGCCTCCTCTGAACTGCCTGTATTTCTATTCTGTTTGAGTTATTTTTCTCCATCATATTAGTATTCGTAGTCACAATCTAGTAGGGTATGGGTTAGTGTCAGGGATTCAGTATTTCGAACGGAAAATAGGAAAATGAATCCAATGTGTAGGCCAATATGTGCTACAAAAAAATCTTCCCACTCTCATCCAGAACATTGCCTTGACATTACCTTCACAATAAGTAAGACACAATTTGAGGAGAAGAGTTAGAAATGCTGTGAATACATATGTGGAATGGAAAATGCTCAGGAGTTCACAACCTTGGAGGTGGTAGACTACTTTCCATGAGTAAGGGACAGGGTAAACACTCCACAAACGTGGAGCTCTGCTGGCCTAAAGACTTCGTGAGAAACTGCTTCTGAGGTTGGGCACTTGAAATATATGTTGTTGTCAGGAGCTTTAGCTTCCTTTGTAGTGAGACCATCAAACCAGGTCTGCATCTATGTGACCTGGAGGACATGGTTTCTGATTTTCCAATGAACATGAGGCAGAAGTGCTGAATTCTCTCTTTGCAGGTAAACTGTGGCCACTGGGGTCTAAGTGTCTCCCTGTGTGGACTGTGAAGCCATTTGGTCATCCTCCACTTTTCGTGGTGTTTCTTGCTGCTGCACTGGGAGTTTGGAATTTGCTTCAGGAAATACAAGGAGTTCAACTGGGACACAGTGCTGGAGGGAGTTCTGTCACGTGTGGTGGGTCAAGGTCCTAGGAGAATGCACCAGCCAGGCTTCTATCCCACAGAGCTTGCCCCCTTGACCATAGCAACCTGATTCTGAACATTGCCCTGAAACCTCTCCATATAACAAGATGCCTTTACATAGAAGGGTCTGCTCGCTGCACCATGTCAGTCACAAGCCATTTGGAAGCCAATGGCAGATCCACATGGCCCCACCACAGATGTTCTATCACACACCTGCACACCACTGCTCTAGGCCCACTACTCAGCAGGCCCCAACTCACTGGCATCTCTGTTCTACACCATTTTCATGAAACCCAGTCAATCAAGGCACTGTCTGGTACACTCATGATCAGCAACAGGACATCCAAAGGTTCTCCAGTGCCACCTGGTCATGGGAATTTCAAAAATGTCATGGTATTTATCTAGCTAGCCATTTTTAAAGGATGAAGTTGGAGGCACTGTGGGTTTCCATTCCTTCAGGAACCATTAAATGGTGAGGAAGCTCATTTCAACGAAAGCTCTGGAGAACTCTCACAAACAAGGCTTCCCAAGGAGTGGCCAAAAGGTCACAGGAAGCCAGGCCCATTGAGGTCTACAATGTGAGGTCCACGTGTGTTTGGACTCTCCACGATGGCTGCCAGGTCTTTAAGAATAAAATCATGTGATATCCGGGCTGAGATTCCCAGTGCTCTGTGGAAAGCCAGCCTGGGCCTAGATCTCAGTTTCCAAGGGCGACTCTCATGCGTGGCCTCCTAACATCCCGACACAATTCACGGCAATACTTCTCTGAGGTCAGTTCCAGAACTCAGTCTCCAAGGGGAATCACACCAGAGTTCAAGCCCAGGTGGACCCAGTCATCTCTTCCCACTGCCACACCACAATTCAAACCAAAACACTGCCACATGGCCCTCATCTTCTTCCATACAGACACTCATCATGACCTCTGGCTGGAGGTTTCCATGAGGGGCACAGCCCAAGACAGTGTCCACAATAAGCTCCCTTGCCTCTCATTTGCCTAATGTCAGGGTGGCCTGGACACCCTTCCTTTGGACCTGGAGTGATCAAATAGGCCTGCCTTTAATACTGCTCTACTTCTCCAATTGGAGGCCTACTGACTGCCGGGTATAGATTCTTTGTGTGAACTGGAGTCATGAGAAAACCCAAGCACCTATGGGCTAGCCTCTGCATGGCTTTGAAGGACTCATTTGACACAAAGGATCCCTATTCTCACTTGATGGAGGTCAGGAACCTTACAGAGGAAGGCGAGAGACCTCATCCAGGATGACTGCTTTTGTGCCAATTTGGCCTTGGATGCACGCATGGGATCTTTCTTTGGATCCATCAGGTGCTGACAATGTAAGCCACAGCCTCACACAGGGCCAAGAGGCTGATTCAGACACATCCCTTTGCAAAGCAATTAAGCAAAGAGCCACAGGTGATGCCCATTCATTTCCATTTGAAAACTGTTTTCTTCAGGCTTCACAAAGGGGTGCCCTGAGGCAAAGGCCTTCCTGACATTCAGGGCCACAAAAGGATAGGTAAGCCAAAGGCCCAAAGCAGGGTTTCTCTAGGGAGACTTTACTGATCACACAGATATCTGAGTTTTCTGAGATGCTCACCATTTCTTTCAACTATCCAGTACATGGCCATGTCACCGAGCTTGGAGGTGGTACATATCTTGGACACAAAACCATGAGCCTATTCTGGAGAGTGGCCAGAATTCAGGAAGAAAACAGGAACTTAGGAAGATAGTAGGCGTTGCCCATCCATAAGGCAAGCCGCAGTCCATTCATAAATTGGGCAGGATGAATGCTGGGAAGCTTTCTACTAGACAGGACACATCCATTGATGCATTCTCTTTTCTAATGTCTACAACCAGGGACACAGTGGGATACACAAACATAGAAACACTCGCCTTGTCAAAAGCCTTACTAGAAACAGTCCACTCCAAACCAAACAAACCGCCTTTCCTACCTATTCTCAGAACATGAGACAAAACCACAAACTCACACCCACACCCACAAAGGCACCTCCTTCCAAGTTGGTCTGTGACTACCCGGAGTGTCGTCTGACTGGTGGGCCATACTATGTTCCCCCGAAAGGGCCTGTCCTGTCTCACATCTGGCCTCCTTGGCCAACTCTGTGAAGTTGTCAGGAGCCAGCGGTGAGCCACTACCTGCTTTCTCAGGAAAGGCCCCTCTGCAGAGCTTTCCTGGCATTTGGCAATCCTCACCTCAGTGGGTACCAAGAAAGACTGACTCTGTCCTTGGTAAATCCAAACAAGTGAGCCCACTGGGACTGGGACTGGGACTGGCTCTGGGTGCCTGGCTTCCTGGATCCCAAGTTCAGAGAGTTCCATCACCAAGGAAGTGAGGTGAGGTCACTTCCTTCAGGAACTGAATGAGGTCACTGCCTTGGCAACCACTGTGTCCTAACAGTTGCTTCCAAGGCTCCCATGAGATGGAGGCTGCCCCTCCTTCCTGTGACACTTTCACAAGTTAGAATGGAATATCAACCATAGGCACCAAGGAACAGCTCTCCACACAGGCCTGCTTTGGTCCATCTTGTCTACATTAAGAAGAGAGAGGCTCATTCAGACACATCCCTTCATCCTGACCAGGTTGTTTGCCATGGAAGATGACTTCTGCTCTCTCAGGTCCTTCATAGCTGCCTACATCTTCTCCAGGGATCATTTCTGCATGGACCTTTGAGGTTCTCAGCAGGTGGAAGATCCCCCACATTCCTGTATTGTAAGACCCACTCTGTCCCTGCTCTTCTGTAAAGTTAGATTGAGGGAACAGTGTATGGTTAGGGTTAAGAACCTGTTTGATGTGGCTTAGGAATCACTCTGCTGGATGAAGAATGGTATTGGGAACCTGGGATATTTATAATAATATATAGGTGAAATATATGTATGAAAACAGAAATCCAAGTAAGATTTGAAGGCCAGAAGGGCATTGGGCCCTTGATTGGGATACTTAGCTTTGAATGACTTTCTGCACAGATGTCTCAGATAAATCGGTACACAATGGCATAGGACCTTGTACCTTGGATGATTGAATGTAGAAGAGAACATCCAGTCAAAAAGGGATAGTAGGTAGGATTAGGAAGATAGTTGGTAAGTTTTGGAAGAAGAGTGAGTATGCAATTTGGACCAAAAGTTCTTTAGCAATAGGGTGTCGGTTAGAGAGTGAATGTAAACGTCAGCACATGTGAAGAGTCAGTCACAATGATGAACTGGGGAACATATGTAGGAAAGCAGATATCAATAGAGACATTAGGAAATCAGGCAAAGTATAAAGTGAGTGAGTGGATTAGACATTTTCAACAGGGTTGAGGTTGAATATATCATCTTAGGAAGAAACAAATGTGTAGTCACCAATAGCATTGACATTTGAGAGCATTAGGCAACCTGGACAAGGATGTTTTTAGTAATCCATGCTCACTTTCCAATGAGGCGTTGGTGCAATCATAAGTGTGACCTTTGCATTTTGTGTCCAGAATATCACTGTGATAAAATGTATATGTAGATCAGGTGACATGAGTGTTTCTTCCACCATTTCTGGGAGTAATATGTTGAAGACATATAAATTAGCCTTTGGGGGTACAAATAGGTGTACCCTGGGTCTATGAATATAGAGATAATGCATGAATAGACCATACTGTGAATAAATAGTATAACAGGTTCCAATTTAAATAATGGATTGCATTGATATCTGAAAATATATAGGAAATCTAATATTGATACACAACCATTCATTCTAACCAGTTATACATCTAATGGTGATATTGGGGTTATGGTTTACCATGAAGGGGGTGTGAGTTTTGCTTCACAAGGGATTATGGAAATGGAAAAGAATGTGTTTGGAAAGAAGTCTCATGAAAAGACCAGTCAAGAAACGTGGAGGAATACATGTGTTCTGAAGCAGGAAGTGATTGAAAGGGAAATGAATGCCTAGAAATTTGTGAACTTGAGGATGAAATACATATCCTATGATGTGCATCAACTGAAGAAATAGTAATGTACCAGTGTTGAATAAAAATGAACGTCAAAATACACATCATGTCCCATAGGAATCTACTTGCATTCATGTTAAACTGGGTCAGTTACTGTAGAAATATTAGGATTTCAGCACTAGGAAACAAATATGTATTTCAGGTGGATGACTATTTCTGAGAATAATCTTGTGAAAAGTTGATTATAAATCCACATATATGAACATGAATGAATTTAGGGAGTATATAATATGACACATACATTTCATATTTTGAAAAATCTGGAGAGTGTGTGTATGTGTGTGTGTGTGTGTGTGTATGTATATATATATATATATGTTCCCCCGAAAGGGCCTGTCCTGTCTCACATCTGGCCTCCTTGGCCAACTCTGTGAAGTTGTCAGGAGCCAGCGGTGAGCCACTACCTGCTTTCTCAGGAAAGGCCCCTCTGCAGAGCTTTCCTGGCATTTGGCAATCCTCACCTCAGTGGGTACCAAGAAAGACTGACTCTGTCCTTGGTAAATCCAAACAAGTGAGCCCACTGGGACTGGGACTGGGACTGGCTCTGGGTGCCTGGCTTCCTGGATCCCAAGTTCAGAGAGTTCCATCACCAAGGAAGTGAGGTGAGGTCACTTCCTTCAGGAACTGAATGAGGTCACTGCCTTGGCAACCACTGTGTCCTAACAGTTGCTTCCAAGGCTCCCATGAGATGGAGGCTGCCCCTCCTTCCTGTGACACTTTCACAAGTTAGAATGGAATATCAACCATAGGCACCAAGGAACAGCTCTCCACACAGGCCTGCTTTGGTCCATCTTGTCTACATTAAGAAGAGAGAGGCTCATTCAGACACATCCCTTCATCCTGACCAGGTTGTTTGCCATGGAAGATGACTTCTGCTCTCTCAGGTCCTTCATAGCTGCCTACATCTTCTCCAGGGATCATTTCTGCATGGACCTTTGAGGTTCTCAGCAGGTGGAAGATCCCCCACATTCCTGTATTGTAAGACCCACTCTGTCCCTGCTCTTCTGTAAAGTTAGATTGAGGGAACAGTGTATGGTTAGGGTTAAGAACCTGTTTGATGTGGCTTAGGAATCACTCTGCTGGATGAAGAATGGTATTGGGAACCTGGGATATTTATAATAATATATAGGTGAAATATATGTATGAAAACAGAAATCCAAGTAAGATTTGAAGGCCAGAAGGGCATTGGGCCCTTGATTGGGATACTTAGCTTTGAATGACTTTCTGCACAGATGTCTCAGATAAATCGGTACACAATGGCATAGGACCTTGTACCTTGGATGATTGAATGTAGAAGAGAACATCCAGTCAAAAAGGGATAGTAGGTAGGATTAGGAAGATAGTTGGTAAGTTTTGGAAGAAGAGTGAGTATGCAATTTGGACCAAAAGTTCTTTAGCAATAGGGTGTCGGTTAGAGAGTGAATGTAAACGTCAGCACATGTGAAGAGTCAGTCACAATGATGAACTGGGGAACATATGTAGGAAAGCAGATATCAATAGAGACATTAGGAAATCAGGCAAAGTATAAAGTGAGTGAGTGGATTAGACATTTTCAACAGGGTTGAGGTTGAATATATCATCTTAGGAAGAAACAAATGTGTAGTCACCAATAGCATTGACATTTGAGAGCATTAGGCAACCTGGACAAGGATGTTTTTAGTAATCCATGCTCACTTTCCAATGAGGCGTTGGTGCAATCATAAGTGTGACCTTTGCATTTTGTGTCCAGAATATCACTGTGATAAAATGTATATGTAGATCAGGTGACATGAGTGTTTCTTCCACCATTTCTGGGAGTAATATGTTGAAGACATATAAATTAGCCTTTGGGGGTACAAATAGGTGTACCCTGGGTCTATGAATATAGAGATAATGCATGAATAGACCATACTGTGAATAAATAGTATAACAGGTTCCAATTTAAATAATGGATTGCATTGATATCTGAAAATATATAGGAAATCTAATATTGATACACAACCATTCATTCTAACCAGTTATACATCTAATGGTGATATTGGGGTTATGGTTTACCATGAAGGGGGTGTGAGTTTTGCTTCACAAGGGATTATGGAAATGGAAAAGAATGTGTTTGGAAAGAAGTCTCATGAAAAGACCAGTCAAGAAACGTGGAGGAATACATGTGTTCTGAAGCAGGAAGTGATTGAAAGGGAAATGAATGCCTAGAAATTTGTGAACTTGAGGATGAAATACATATCCTATGATGTGCATCAACTGAAGAAATAGTAATGTACCAGTGTTGAATAAAAATGAACGTCAAAATACACATCATGTCCCATAGGAATCTACTTGCATTCATGTTAAACTGGGTCAGTTACTGTAGAAATATTAGGATTTCAGCACTAGGAAACAAATATGTATTTCAGGTGGATGACTATTTCTGAGAATAATCTTGTGAAAAGTTGATTATAAATCCACATATATGAACATGAATGAATTTAGGGAGTATATAATATGACACATACATTTCATATTTTGAAAAATCTGGAGAGTGTGTGTATGTGTGTGTGTGTGTGTGTGTATGTATATATATATATATATATATATATATATATATATATATACACAAAAGAAAAACACACACACAAACACAGACATTAAAGAGTAGAAATATATATGCCAATCGAAATTCATCATGAAATATTTATCATCCACAGATCCAAAAATATTTATTTTACTGAACATGTATTTATGTATCATGTTGTTCATGTGGGAAGCTCACCTGGAGGTTGAATTTTCAGTTCCAACAGCGTTTAGGAGGAGTGATCTCTTCTCACAGTTTGTATCTGCCAAGTCAGCCACCTCACAAGAATGGACGTGGGATAGGAGGTAGGATTCTATATGTGCATGTAAAAATGCATGTTGCTGAATAGGCTACAGAGAAAGGGAGACAGGAATTCACATATTTGTTAACATTCAAAACACATGGAGAACTATTTCTACTAAATTGGACTAGATTTATAACACCTACCCTTTATAATGCCAAAGGCCAGTCCAACTATACACCAGGCCTCCTCTGAACTGCCTGTATTTCTATTCTGTTTGAGTTATTTTTCTCCATCATATTAGTATTCGTAGTCACAATCTAGTAGGGTATGGGTTAGTGTCAGGGATTCAGTATTTCGAACGGAAAATAGGAAAATGAATCCAATGTGTAGGCCAATATGTGCTACAAAAAAATCTTCCCACTCTCATCCAGAACATTGCCTTGACATTACCTTCACAATAAGTAAGACACAATTTGAGGAGAAGAGTTAGAAATGCTGTGAATACATATGTGGAATGGAAAATGCTCAGGAGTTCACAACCTTGGAGGTGGTAGACTACTTTCCATGAGTAAGGGACAGGGTAAACACTCCACAAACGTGGAGCTCTGCTGGCCTAAAGACTTCGTGAGAAACTGCTTCTGAGGTTGGGCACTTGAAATATATGTTGTTGTCAGGAGCTTTAGCTTCCTTTGTAGTGAGACCATCAAACCAGGTCTGCATCTATGTGACCTGGAGGACATGGTTTCTGATTTTCCAATGAACATGAGGCAGAAGTGCTGAATTCTCTCTTTGCAGGTAAACTGTGGCCACTGGGGTCTAAGTGTCTCCCTGTGTGGACTGTGAAGCCATTTGGTCATCCTCCACTTTTCGTGGTGTTTCTTGCTGCTGCACTGGGAGTTTGGAATTTGCTTCAGGAAATACAAGGAGTTCAACTGGGACACAGTGCTGGAGGGAGTTCTGTCACGTGTGGTGGGTCAAGGTCCTAGGAGAATGCACCAGCCAGGCTTCTATCCCACAGAGCTTGCCCCCTTGACCATAGCAACCTGATTCTGAACATTGCCCTGAAACCTCTCCATATAACAAGATGCCTTTACATAGAAGGGTCTGCTCGCTGCACCATGTCAGTCACAAGCCATTTGGAAGCCAATGGCAGATCCACATGGCCCCACCACAGATGTTCTATCACACACCTGCACACCACTGCTCTAGGCCCACTACTCAGCAGGCCCCAACTCACTGGCATCTCTGTTCTACACCATTTTCATGAAACCCAGTCAATCAAGGCACTGTCTGGTACACTCATGATCAGCAACAGGACATCCAAAGGTTCTCCAGTGCCACCTGGTCATGGGAATTTCAAAAATGTCATGGTATTTATCTAGCTAGCCATTTTTAAAGGATGAAGTTGGAGGCACTGTGGGTTTCCATTCCTTCAGGAACCATTAAATGGTGAGGAAGCTCATTTCAACGAAAGCTCTGGAGAACTCTCACAAACAAGGCTTCCCAAGGAGTGGCCAAAAGGTCACAGGAAGCCAGGCCCATTGAGGTCTACAATGTGAGGTCCACGTGTGTTTGGACTCTCCACGATGGCTGCCAGGTCTTTAAGAATAAAATCATGTGATATCCGGGCTGAGATTCCCAGTGCTCTGTGGAAAGCCAGCCTGGGCCTAGATCTCAGTTTCCAAGGGCGACTCTCATGCGTGGCCTCCTAACATCCCGACACAATTCACGGCAATACTTCTCTGAGGTCAGTTCCAGAACTCAGTCTCCAAGGGGAATCACACCAGAGTTCAAGCCCAGGTGGACCCAGTCATCTCTTCCCACTGCCACACCACAATTCAAACCAAAACACTGCCACATGGCCCTCATCTTCTTCCATACAGACACTCATCATGACCTCTGGCTGGAGGTTTCCATGAGGGGCACAGCCCAAGACAGTGTCCACAATAAGCTCCCTTGCCTCTCATTTGCCTAATGTCAGGGTGGCCTGGACACCCTTCCTTTGGACCTGGAGTGATCAAATAGGCCTGCCTTTAATACTGCTCTACTTCTCCAATTGGAGGCCTACTGACTGCCGGGTATAGATTCTTTGTGTGAACTGGAGTCATGAGAAAACCCAAGCACCTATGGGCTAGCCTCTGCATGGCTTTGAAGGACTCATTTGACACAAAGGATCCCTATTCTCACTTGATGGAGGTCAGGAACCTTACAGAGGAAGGCGAGAGACCTCATCCAGGATGACTGCTTTTGTGCCAATTTGGCCTTGGATGCACGCATGGGATCTTTCTTTGGATCCATCAGGTGCTGACAATGTAAGCCACAGCCTCACACAGGGCCAAGAGGCTGATTCAGACACATCCCTTTGCAAAGCAATTAAGCAAAGAGCCACAGGTGATGCCCATTCATTTCCATTTGAAAACTGTTTTCTTCAGGCTTCACAAAGGGGTGCCCTGAGGCAAAGGCCTTCCTGACATTCAGGGCCACAAAAGGATAGGTAAGCCAAAGGCCCAAAGCAGGGTTTCTCTAGGGAGACTTTACTGATCACACAGATATCTGAGTTTTCTGAGATGCTCACCATTTCTTTCAACTATCCAGTACATGGCCATGTCACCGAGCTTGGAGGTGGTACATATCTTGGACACAAAACCATGAGCCTATTCTGGAGAGTGGCCAGAATTCAGGAAGAAAACAGGAACTTAGGAAGATAGTAGGCGTTGCCCATCCATAAGGCAAGCCGCAGTCCATTCATAAATTGGGCAGGATGAATGCTGGGAAGCTTTCTACTAGACAGGACACATCCATTGATGCATTCTCTTTTCTAATGTCTACAACCAGGGACACAGTGGGATACACAAACATAGAAACACTCGCCTTGTCAAAAGCCTTACTAGAAACAGTCCACTCCAACCCAAACAAACCGCCTTTCCTACCTATTCTCAGAACATGAGACAAAACCACAAACTCACACCCACACCCACAAAGGCACCTCCTTCCAAGTTGGTCTGTGACTACCCGGAGTGTCGTCTGACTGGTGGGCCATACTATGTTCCCCCGAAAGGGCCTGTCCTGTCTCACATCTGGCCTCCTTGGCCAACTCTGTGAAGTTGTCAGGAGCCAGCGGTGAGCCACTACCTGCTTTCTCAGGAAAGGCCCCTCTGCAGAGCTTTCCTGGCATTTGGCAATCCTCACCTCAGTGGGTACCAAGAAAGACTGACTCTGTCCTTGGTAAATCCAAACAAGTGAGCCCACTGGGACTGGGACTGGGACTGGCTCTGGGTGCCTGGCTTCCTGGATCCCAAGTTCAGAGAGTTCCATCACCAAGGAAGTGAGGTGAGGTCACTTCCTTCAGGAACTGAATGAGGTCACTGCCTTGGCAACCACTGTGTCCTAACAGTTGCTTCCAAGGCTCCCATGAGATGGAGGCTGCCCCTCCTTCCTGTGACACTTTCACAAGTTAGAATGGAATATCAACCATAGGCACCAAGGAACAGCTCTCCACACAGGCCTGCTTTGGTCCATCTTGTCTACATTAAGAAGAGAGAGGCTCATTCAGACACATCCCTTCATCCTGACCAGGTTGTTTGCCATGGAAGATGACTTCTGCTCTCTCAGGTCCTTCATAGCTGCCTACATCTTCTCCAGGGATCATTTCTGCATGGACCTTTGAGGTTCTCAGCAGGTGGAAGATCCCCCACATTCCTGTATTGTAAGACCCACTCTGTCCCTGCTCTTCTGTAAAGTTAGATTGAGGGAACAGTGTATGGTTAGGGTTAAGAACCTGTTTGATGTGGCTTAGGAATCACTCTGCTGGATGAAGAATGGTATTGGGAACCTGGGATATTTATAATAATATATAGGTGAAATATATGTATGAAAACAGAAATCCAAGTAAGATTTGAAGGCCAGAAGGGCATTGGGCCCTTGATTGGGATACTTAGCTTTGAATGACTTTCTGCACAGATGTCTCAGATAAATCGGTACACAATGGCATAGGACCTTGTACCTTGGATGATTGAATGTAGAAGAGAACATCCAGTCAAAAAGGGATAGTAGGTAGGATTAGGAAGATAGTTGGTAAGTTTTGGAAGAAGAGTGAGTATGCAATTTGGACCAAAAGTTCTTTAGCAATAGGGTGTCGGTTAGAGAGTGAATGTAAACGTCAGCACATGTGAAGAGTCAGTCACAATGATGAACTGGGGAACATATGTAGGAAAGCAGATATCAATAGAGACATTAGGAAATCAGGCAAAGTATAAAGTGAGTGAGTGGATTAGACATTTTCAACAGGGTTGAGGTTGAATATATCATCTTAGGAAGAAACAAATGTGTAGTCACCAATAGCATTGACATTTGAGAGCATTAGGCAACCTGGACAAGGATGTTTTTAGTAATCCATGCTCACTTTCCAATGAGGCGTTGGTGCAATCATAAGTGTGACCTTTGCATTTTGTGTCCAGAATATCACTGTGATAAAATGTATATGTAGATCAGGTGACATGAGTGTTTCTTCCACCATTTCTGGGAGTAATATGTTGAAGACATATAAATTAGCCTTTGGGGGTACAAATAGGTGTACCCTGGGTCTATGAATATAGAGATAATGCATGAATAGACCATACTGTGAATAAATAGTATAACAGGTTCCAATTTAAATAATGGATTGCATTGATATCTGAAAATATATAGGAAATCTAATATTGATACACAACCATTCATTCTAACCAGTTATACATCTAATGGTGATATTGGGGTTATGGTTTACCATGAAGGGGGTGTGAGTTTTGCTTCACAAGGGATTATGGAAATGGAAAAGAATGTGTTTGGAAAGAAGTCTCATGAAAAGACCAGTCAAGAAACGTGGAGGAATACATGTGTTCTGAAGCAGGAAGTGATTGAAAGGGAAATGAATGCCTAGAAATTTGTGAACTTGAGGATGAAATACATATCCTATGATGTGCATCAACTGAAGAAATAGTAATGTACCAGTGTTGAATAAAAATGAACGTCAAAATACACATCATGTCCCATAGGAATCTACTTGCATTCATGTTAAACTGGGTCAGTTACTGTAGAAATATTAGGATTTCAGCACTAGGAAACAAATATGTATTTCAGGTGGATGACTATTTCTGAGAATAATCTTGTGAAAAGTTGATTATAAATCCACATATATGAACATGAATGAATTTAGGGAGTATATAATATGACACATACATTTCATATTTTGAAAAATCTGGAGAGTGTGTGTATGTGTGTGTGTGTGTGTGTGTATGTATATATATATATATATATATATATATATATATATATATATACACAAAAGAAAAACACACACACAAACACAGACATTAAAGAGTAGAAATATATATGCCAATCGAAATTCATCATGAAATATTTATCATCCACAGATCCAAAAATATTTATTTTACTGAACATGTATTTATGTATCATGTTGTTCATGTGGGAAGCTCACCTGGAGGTTGAATTTTCAGTTCCAACAGCGTTTAGGAGGAGTGATCTCTTCTCACAGTTTGTATCTGCCAAGTCAGCCACCTCACAAGAATGGACGTGGGATAGGAGGTAGGATTCTATATGTGCATGTAAAAATGCATGTTGCTGAATAGGCTACAGAGAAAGGGAGACAGGAATTCACATATTTGTTAACATTCAAAACACATGGAGAACTATTTCTACTAAATTGGACTAGATTTATAACACCTACCCTTTATAATGCCAAAGGCCAGTCCAACTATACACCAGGCCTCCTCTGAACTGCCTGTATTTCTATTCTGTTTGAGTTATTTTTCTCCATCATATTAGTATTCGTAGTCACAATCTAGTAGGGTATGGGTTAGTGTCAGGGATTCAGTATTTCGAACGGAAAATAGGAAAATGAATCCAATGTGTAGGCCAATATGTGCTACAAAAAAATCTTCCCACTCTCATCCAGAACATTGCCTTGACATTACCTTCACAATAAGTAAGACACAATTTGAGGAGAAGAGTTAGAAATGCTGTGAATACATATGTGGAATGGAAAATGCTCAGGAGTTCACAACCTTGGAGGTGGTAGACTACTTTCCATGAGTAAGGGACAGGGTAAACACTCCACAAACGTGGAGCTCTGCTGGCCTAAAGACTTCGTGAGAAACTGCTTCTGAGGTTGGGCACTTGAAATATATGTTGTTGTCAGGAGCTTTAGCTTCCTTTGTAGTGAGACCATCAAACCAGGTCTGCATCTATGTGACCTGGAGGACATGGTTTCTGATTTTCCAATGAACATGAGGCAGAAGTGCTGAATTCTCTCTTTGCAGGTAAACTGTGGCCACTGGGGTCTAAGTGTCTCCCTGTGTGGACTGTGAAGCCATTTGGTCATCCTCCACTTTTCGTGGTGTTTCTTGCTGCTGCACTGGGAGTTTGGAATTTGCTTCAGGAAATACAAGGAGTTCAACTGGGACACAGTGCTGGAGGGAGTTCTGTCACGTGTGGTGGGTCAAGGTCCTAGGAGAATGCACCAGCCAGGCTTCTATCCCACAGAGCTTGCCCCCTTGACCATAGCAACCTGATTCTGAACATTGCCCTGAAACCTCTCCATATAACAAGATGCCTTTACATAGAAGGGTCTGCTCGCTGCACCATGTCAGTCACAAGCCATTTGGAAGCCAATGGCAGATCCACATGGCCCCACCACAGATGTTCTATCACACACCTGCACACCACTGCTCTAGGCCCACTACTCAGCAGGCCCCAACTCACTGGCATCTCTGTTCTACACCATTTTCATGAAACCCAGTCAATCAAGGCACTGTCTGGTACACTCATGATCAGCAACAGGACATCCAAAGGTTCTCCAGTGCCACCTGGTCATGGGAATTTCAAAAATGTCATGGTATTTATCTAGCTAGCCATTTTTAAAGGATGAAGTTGGAGGCACTGTGGGTTTCCATTCCTTCAGGAACCATTAAATGGTGAGGAAGCTCATTTCAACGAAAGCTCTGGAGAACTCTCACAAACAAGGCTTCCCAAGGAGTGGCCAAAAGGTCACAGGAAGCCAGGCCCATTGAGGTCTACAATGTGAGGTCCACGTGTGTTTGGACTCTCCACGATGGCTGCCAGGTCTTTAAGAATAAAATCATGTGATATCCGGGCTGAGATTCCCAGTGCTCTGTGGAAAGCCAGCCTGGGCCTAGATCTCAGTTTCCAAGGGCGACTCTCATGCGTGGCCTCCTAACATCCCGACACAATTCACGGCAATACTTCTCTGAGGTCAGTTCCAGAACTCAGTCTCCAAGGGGAATCACACCAGAGTTCAAGCCCAGGTGGACCCAGTCATCTCTTCCCACTGCCACACCACAATTCAAACCAAAACACTGCCACATGGCCCTCATCTTCTTCCATACAGACACTCATCATGACCTCTGGCTGGAGGTTTCCATGAGGGGCACAGCCCAAGACAGTGTCCACAATAAGCTCCCTTGCCTCTCATTTGCCTAATGTCAGGGTGGCCTGGACACCCTTCCTTTGGACCTGGAGTGATCAAATAGGCCTGCCTTTAATACTGCTCTACTTCTCCAATTGGAGGCCTACTGACTGCCGGGTATAGATTCTTTGTGTGAACTGGAGTCATGAGAAAACCCAAGCACCTATGGGCTAGCCTCTGCATGGCTTTGAAGGACTCATTTGACACAAAGGATCCCTATTCTCACTTGATGGAGGTCAGGAACCTTACAGAGGAAGGCGAGAGACCTCATCCAGGATGACTGCTTTTGTGCCAATTTGGCCTTGGATGCACGCATGGGATCTTTCTTTGGATCCATCAGGTGCTGACAATGTAAGCCACAGCCTCACACAGGGCCAAGAGGCTGATTCAGACACATCCCTTTGCAAAGCAATTAAGCAAAGAGCCACAGGTGATGCCCATTCATTTCCATTTGAAAACTGTTTTCTTCAGGCTTCACAAAGGGGTGCCCTGAGGCAAAGGCCTTCCTGACATTCAGGGCCACAAAAGGATAGGTAAGCCAAAGGCCCAAAGCAGGGTTTCTCTAGGGAGACTTTACTGATCACACAGATATCTGAGTTTTCTGAGATGCTCACCATTTCTTTCAACTATCCAGTACATGGCCATGTCACCGAGCTTGGAGGTGGTACATATCTTGGACACAAAACCATGAGCCTATTCTGGAGAGTGGCCAGAATTCAGGAAGAAAACAGGAACTTAGGAAGATAGTAGGCGTTGCCCATCCATAAGGCAAGCCGCAGTCCATTCATAAATTGGGCAGGATGAATGCTGGGAAGCTTTCTACTAGACAGGACACATCCATTGATGCATTCTCTTTTCTAATGTCTACAACCAGGGACACAGTGGGATACACAAACATAGAAACACTCGCCTTGTCAAAAGCCTTACTAGAAACAGTCCACTCCAAACCAAACAAACCGCCTTTCCTACCTATTCTCAGAACATGAGACAAAACCACAAACTCACACCCACACCCACAAAGGCACCTCCTTCCAAGTTGGTCTGTGACTACCCGGAGTGTCGTCTGACTGGTGGGCCATACTATGTTCCCCCGAAAGGGCCTGTCCTGTCTCACATCTGGCCTCCTTGGCCAACTCTGTGAAGTTGTCAGGAGCCAGCGGTGAGCCACTACCTGCTTTCTCAGGAAAGGCCCCTCTGCAGAGCTTTCCTGGCATTTGGCAATCCTCACCTCAGTGGGTACCAAGAAAGACTGACTCTGTCCTTGGTAAATCCAAACAAGTGAGCCCACTGGGACTGGGACTGGGACTGGCTCTGGGTGCCTGGCTTCCTGGATCCCAAGTTCAGAGAGTTCCATCACCAAGGAAGTGAGGTGAGGTCACTTCCTTCAGGAACTGAATGAGGTCACTGCCTTGGCAACCACTGTGTCCTAACAGTTGCTTCCAAGGCTCCCATGAGATGGAGGCTGCCCCTCCTTCCTGTGACACTTTCACAAGTTAGAATGGAATATCAACCATAGGCACCAAGGAACAGCTCTCCACACAGGCCTGCTTTGGTCCATCTTGTCTACATTAAGAAGAGAGAGGCTCATTCAGACACATCCCTTCATCCTGACCAGGTTGTTTGCCATGGAAGATGACTTCTGCTCTCTCAGGTCCTTCATAGCTGCCTACATCTTCTCCAGGGATCATTTCTGCATGGACCTTTGAGGTTCTCAGCAGGTGGAAGATCCCCCACATTCCTGTATTGTAAGACCCACTCTGTCCCTGCTCTTCTGTAAAGTTAGATTGAGGGAACAGTGTATGGTTAGGGTTAAGAACCTGTTTGATGTGGCTTAGGAATCACTCTGCTGGATGAAGAATGGTATTGGGAACCTGGGATATTTATAATAATATATAGGTGAAATATATGTATGAAAACAGAAATCCAAGTAAGATTTGAAGGCCAGAAGGGCATTGGGCCCTTGATTGGGATACTTAGCTTTGAATGACTTTCTGCACAGATGTCTCAGATAAATCGGTACACAATGGCATAGGACCTTGTACCTTGGATGATTGAATGTAGAAGAGAACATCCAGTCAAAAAGGGATAGTAGGTAGGATTAGGAAGATAGTTGGTAAGTTTTGGAAGAAGAGTGAGTATGCAATTTGGACCAAAAGTTCTTTAGCAATAGGGTGTCGGTTAGAGAGTGAATGTAAACGTCAGCACATGTGAAGAGTCAGTCACAATGATGAACTGGGGAACATATGTAGGAAAGCAGATATCAATAGAGACATTAGGAAATCAGGCAAAGTATAAAGTGAGTGAGTGGATTAGACATTTTCAACAGGGTTGAGGTTGAATATATCATCTTAGGAAGAAACAAATGTGTAGTCACCAATAGCATTGACATTTGAGAGCATTAGGCAACCTGGACAAGGATGTTTTTAGTAATCCATGCTCACTTTCCAATGAGGCGTTGGTGCAATCATAAGTGTGACCTTTGCATTTTGTGTCCAGAATATCACTGTGATAAAATGTATATGTAGATCAGGTGACATGAGTGTTTCTTCCACCATTTCTGGGAGTAATATGTTGAAGACATATAAATTAGCCTTTGGGGGTACAAATAGGTGTACCCTGGGTCTATGAATATAGAGATAATGCATGAATAGACCATACTGTGAATAAATAGTATAACAGGTTCCAATTTAAATAATGGATTGCATTGATATCTGAAAATATATAGGAAATCTAATATTGATACACAACCATTCATTCTAACCAGTTATACATCTAATGGTGATATTGGGGTTATGGTTTACCATGAAGGGGGTGTGAGTTTTGCTTCACAAGGGATTATGGAAATGGAAAAGAATGTGTTTGGAAAGAAGTCTCATGAAAAGACCAGTCAAGAAACGTGGAGGAATACATGTGTTCTGAAGCAGGAAGTGATTGAAAGGGAAATGAATGCCTAGAAATTTGTGAACTTGAGGATGAAATACATATCCTATGATGTGCATCAACTGAAGAAATAGTAATGTACCAGTGTTGAATAAAAATGAACGTCAAAATACACATCATGTCCCATAGGAATCTACTTGCATTCATGTTAAACTGGGTCAGTTACTGTAGAAATATTAGGATTTCAGCACTAGGAAACAAATATGTATTTCAGGTGGATGACTATTTCTGAGAATAATCTTGTGAAAAGTTGATTATAAATCCACATATATGAACATGAATGAATTTAGGGAGTATATAATATGACACATACATTTCATATTTTGAAAAATCTGGAGAGTGTGTGTATGTGTGTGTGTGTGTGTGTGTATGTATATATATATATATATATATATATATATATATATATATATATATATATATATACACAAAAGAAAAACACACACACAAACACAGACATTAAAGAGTAGAAATATATATGCCAATCGAAATTCATCATGAAATATTTATCATCCACAGATCCAAAAATATTTATTTTACTGAACATGTATTTATGTATCATGTTGTTCATGTGGGAAGCTCACCTGGAGGTTGAATTTTCAGTTCCAACAGCGTTTAGGAGGAGTGATCTCTTCTCACAGTTTGTATCTGCCAAGTCAGCCACCTCACAAGAATGGACGTGGGATAGGAGGTAGGATTCTATATGTGCATGTAAAAATGCATGTTGCTGAATAGGCTACAGAGAAAGGGAGACAGGAATTCACATATTTGTTAACATTCAAAACACATGGAGAACTATTTCTACTAAATTGGACTAGATTTATAACACCTACCCTTTATAATGCCAAAGGCCAGTCCAACTATACACCAGGCCTCCTCTGAACTGCCTGTATTTCTATTCTGTTTGAGTTATTTTTCTCCATCATATTAGTATTCGTAGTCACAATCTAGTAGGGTATGGGTTAGTGTCAGGGATTCAGTATTTCGAACGGAAAATAGGAAAATGAATCCAATGTGTAGGCCAATATGTGCTACAAAAAAATCTTCCCACTCTCATCCAGAACATTGCCTTGACATTACCTTCACAATAAGTAAGACACAATTTGAGGAGAAGAGTTAGAAATGCTGTGAATACATATGTGGAATGGAAAATGCTCAGGAGTTCACAACCTTGGAGGTGGTAGACTACTTTCCATGAGTAAGGGACAGGGTAAACACTCCACAAACGT
The DNA here is from genome assembly GCF_964194105.1 of Spermophilus citellus. Lineage (NCBI taxonomy): Eukaryota > Metazoa > Chordata > Mammalia > Rodentia > Sciuridae > Spermophilus > Spermophilus citellus. Next base: position 19,792,605 of record NC_138199.1, on the reverse strand, counting down.
GGAGCTCTGCTGGCCTAAAGACTTCGTGAGAAACTGCTTCTGAGGTTGGGCACTTGAAATATATGTTGTTGTCAGGAGCTTTAGCTTCCTTTGTAGTGAGACCATCAAACCAGGTCTGCATCTATGTGACCTGGAGGACATGGTTTCTGATTTTCCAATGAACATGAGGCAGAAGTGCTGAATTCTCTCTTTGCAGGTAAACTGTGGCCACTGGGGTCTAAGTGTCTCCCTGTGTGGACTGTGAAGCCATTTGGTCATCCTCCACTTTTCGTGGTGTTTCTTGCTGCTGCACTGGGAGTTTGGAATTTGCTTCAGGAAATACAAGGAGTTCAACTGGGACACAGTGCTGGAGGGAGTTCTGTCACGTGTGGTGGGTCAAGGTCCTAGGAGAATGCACCAGCCAGGCTTCTATCCCACAGAGCTTGCCCCCTTGACCATAGCAACCTGATTCTGAACATTGCCCTGAAACCTCTCCATATAACAAGATGCCTTTACATAGAAGGGTCTGCTCGCTGCACCATGTCAGTCACAAGCCATTTGGAAGCCAATGGCAGATCCACATGGCCCCACCACAGATGTTCTATCACACACCTGCACACCACTGCTCTAGGCCCACTACTCAGCAGGCCCCAACTCACTGGCATCTCTGTTCTACACCATTTTCATGAAACCCAGTCAATCAAGGCACTGTCTGGTACACTCATGATCAGCAACAGGACATCCAAAGGTTCTCCAGTGCCACCTGGTCATGGGAATTTCAAAAATGTCATGGTATTTATCTAGCTAGCCATTTTTAAAGGATGAAGTTGGAGGCACTGTGGGTTTCCATTCCTTCAGGAACCATTAAATGGTGAGGAAGCTCATTTCAACGAAAGCTCTGGAGAACTCTCACAAACAAGGCTTCCCAAGGAGTGGCCAAAAGGTCACAGGAAGCCAGGCCCATTGAGGTCTACAATGTGAGGTCCACGTGTGTTTGGACTCTCCACGATGGCTGCCAGGTCTTTAAGAATAAAATCATGTGATATCCGGGCTGAGATTCCCAGTGCTCTGTGGAAAGCCAGCCTGGGCCTAGATCTCAGTTTCCAAGGGCGACTCTCATGCGTGGCCTCCTAACATCCCGACACAATTCACGGCAATACTTCTCTGAGGTCAGTTCCAGAACTCAGTCTCCAAGGGGAATCACACCAGAGTTCAAGCCCAGGTGGACCCAGTCATCTCTTCCCACTGCCACACCACAATTCAAACCAAAACACTGCCACATGGCCCTCATCTTCTTCCATACAGACACTCATCATAACCTCTGGCTGGAGGTTTCCATGAGGGGCACAGCCCAAGACAGTGTCCACAATAAGCTCCCTTGCCTCTCATTTGCCTAATGTCAGGGTGGCCTGGACACCCTTCCTTTGGACCTGGAGTGATCAAATAGGCCTGCCTTTAATACTGCTCTACTTCTCCAATTGGAGGCCTACTGACTGCCGGGTATAGATTCTTTGTGTGAACTGGAGTCATGAGAAAACCCAAGCACCTATGGGCTAGCCTCTGCATGGCTTTGAAGGACTCATTTGACACAAAGGATCCCTATTCTCACTTGATGGAGGTCAGGAACCTTACAGAGGAAGGCGAGAGACCTCATCCAGGATGACTGCTTTTGTGCCAATTTGGCCTTGGATGCACGCATGGGATCTTTCTTTGGATCCATCAGGTGCTGACAATGTAAGCCACAGCCTCACACAGGGCCAAGAGGCTGATTCAGACACATCCCTTTGCAAAGCAATTAAGCAAAGAGCCACAGGTGATGCCCATTCATTTCCATTTGAAAACTGTTTTCTTCAGGCTTCACAAAGGGGTGCCCTGAGGCAAAGGCCTTCCTGACATTCAGGGCCACAAAAGGATAGGTAAGCCAAAGGCCCAAAGCAGGGTTTCTCTAGGGAGACTTTACTGATCACACAGATATCTGAGTTTTCTGAGATGCTCACCATTTCTTTCAACTATCCAGTACATGGCCATGTCACCGAGCTTGGAGGTGGTACATATCTTGGACACAAAACCATGAGCCTATTCTGGAGAGTGGCCAGAATTCAGGAAGAAAACAGGAACTTAGGAAGATAGTAGGCGTTGCCCATCCATAAGGCAAGCCGCAGTCCATTCATAAATTGGGCAGGATGAATGCTGGGAAGCTTTCTACTAGACAGGACACATCCATTGATGCATTCTCTTTTCTAATGTCTACAACCAGGGACACAGTGGGATACACAAACATAGAAACACTCGCCTTGTCAAAAGCCTTACTAGAAACAGTCCACTCCAAACCAAACAAACCGCCTTTCCTACCTATTCTCAGAACATGAGACAAAACCACAAACTCACACCCACACCCACAAAGGCACCTCCTTCCAAGTTGGTCTGTGACTACCCGGAGTGTCGTCTGACTGGTGGGCCATACTATGTTCCCCCGAAAGGGCCTGTCCTGTCTCACATCTGGCCTCCTTGGCCAACTCTGTGAAGTTGTCAGGAGCCAGCGGTGAGCCACTACCTGCTTTCTCAGGAAAGGCCCCTCTGCAGAGCTTTCCTGGCATTTGGCAATCCTCACCTCAGTGGGTACCAAGAAAGACTGACTCTGTCCTTGGTAAATCCAAACAAGTGAGCCCACTGGGACTGGGACTGGGACTGGCTCTGGGTGCCTGGCTTCCTGGATCCCAAGTTCAGAGAGTTCCATCACCAAGGAAGTGAGGTGAGGTCACTTCCTTCAGGAACTGAATGAGGTCACTGCCTTGGCAACCACTGTGTCCTAACAGTTGCTTCCAAGGCTCCCATGAGATGGAGGCTGCCCCTCCTTCCTGTGACACTTTCACAAGTTAGAATGGAATATCAACCATAGGCACCAAGGAACAGCTCTCCACACAGGCCTGCTTTGGTCCATCTTGTCTACATTAAGAAGAGAGAGGCTCATTCAGACACATCCCTTCATCCTGACCAGGTTGTTTGCCATGGAAGATGACTTCTGCTCTCTCAGGTCCTTCATAGCTGCCTACATCTTCTCCAGGGATCATTTCTGCATGGACCTTTGAGGTTCTCAGCAGGTGGAAGATCCCCCACATTCCTGTATTGTAAGACCCACTCTGTCCCTGCTCTTCTGTAAAGTTAGATTGAGGGAACAGTGTATGGTTAGGGTTAAGAACCTGTTTGATGTGGCTTAGGAATCACTCTGCTGGATGAAGAATGGTATTGGGAACCTGGGATATTTATAATAATATATAGGTGAAATATATGTATGAAAACAGAAATCCAAGTAAGATTTGAAGGCCAGAAGGGCATTGGGCCCTTGATTGGGATACTTAGCTTTGAATGACTTTCTGCACAGATGTCTCAGATAAATCGGTACACAATGGCATAGGACCTTGTACCTTGGATGATTGAATGTAGAAGAGAACATCCAGTCAAAAAGGGATAGTAGGTAGGATTAGGAAGATAGTTGGTAAGTTTTGGAAGAAGAGTGAGTATGCAATTTGGACCAAAAGTTCTTTAGCAATAGGGTGTCGGTTAGAGAGTGAATGTAAACGTCAGCACATGTGAAGAGTCAGTCACAATGATGAACTGGGGAACATATGTAGGAAAGCAGATATCAATAGAGACATTAGGAAATCAGGCAAAGTATAAAGTGAGTGAGTGGATTAGACATTTTCAACAGGGTTGAGGTTGAATATATCATCTTAGGAAGAAACAAATGTGTAGTCACCAATAGCATTGACATTTGAGAGCATTAGGCAACCTGGACAAGGATGTTTTTAGTAATCCATGCTCACTTTCCAATGAGGCGTTGGTGCAATCATAAGTGTGACCTTTGCATTTTGTGTCCAGAATATCACTGTGATAAAATGTATATGTAGATCAGGTGACATGAGTGTTTCTTCCACCATTTCTGGGAGTAATATGTTGAAGACATATAAATTAGCCTTTGGGGGTACAAATAGGTGTACCCTGGGTCTATGAATATAGAGATAATGCATGAATAGACCATACTGTGAATAAATAGTATAACAGGTTCCAATTTAAATAATGGATTGCATTGATATCTGAAAATATATAGGAAATCTAATATTGATACACAACCATTCATTCTAACCAGTTATACATCTAATGGTGATATTGGGGTTATGGTTTACCATGAAGGGGGTGTGAGTTTTGCTTCACAAGGGATTATGGAAATGGAAAAGAATGTGTTTGGAAAGAAGTCTCATGAAAAGACCAGTCAAGAAACGTGGAGGAATACATGTGTTCTGAAGCAGGAAGTGATTGAAAGGGAAATGAATGCCTAGAAATTTGTGAACTTGAGGATGAAATACATATCCTATGATGTGCATCAACTGAAGAAATAGTAATGTACCAGTGTTGAATAAAAATGAACGTCAAAATACACATCATGTCCCATAGGAATCTACTTGCATTCATGTTAAACTGGGTCAGTTACTGTAGAAATATTAGGATTTCAGCACTAGGAAACAAATATGTATTTCAGGTGGATGACTATTTCTGAGAATAATCTTGTGAAAAGTTGATTATAAATCCACATATATGAACATGAATGAATTTAGGGAGTATATAATATGACACATACATTTCATATTTTGAAAAATCTGGAGAGTGTGTGTATGTGTGTGTGTGTGTGTGTGTATGTGTATATATATATATATATATATATATATATATATATATATATATATATATATATATACACAAAAGAAAAACACACACACAAACACAGACATTAAAGAGTAGAAATATATATGCCAATCGAAATTCATCATGAAATATTTATCATCCACAGATCCAAAAATATTTATTTTACTGAACATGTATTTATGTATCATGTTGTTCATGTGGGAAGCTCACCTGGAGGTTGAATTTTCAGTTCCAACAGCGTTTAGGAGGAGTGATCTCTTCTCACAGTTTGTATCTGCCAAGTCAGCCACCTCACAAGAATGGACGTGGGATAGGAGGTAGGATTCTATATGTGCATGTAAAAATGCATGTTGCTGAATAGGCTACAGAGAAAGGGAGACAGGAATTCACATATTTGTTAACATTCAAAACACATGGAGAACTATTTCTACTAAATTGGACTAGATTTATAACACCTACCCTTTATAATGCCAAAGGCCAGTCCAACTATACACCAGGCCTCCTCTGAACTGCCTGTATTTCTATTCTGTTTGAGTTATTTTTCTCCATCATATTAGTATTCGTAGTCACAATCTAGTAGGGTATGGGTGAGTGTCAGGGATTCAGTATTTCGAACGGAAAATAGGAAAATGAATCCAATGTGTAGGCCAATATGTGCTACAAAAAAATCTTCCCACTCTCATCCAGAACATTGCCTTGACATTACCTTCACAATAAGTAAGACACAATTTGAGGAGAAGAGTTAGAAATGCTGTGAATACATATGTGGAATGGAAAATGCTCAGGAGTTCACAACCTTGGAGGTGGTAGACTACTTTCCATGAGTAAGGGACAGGGTAAACACTCCACAAACGTGGAGCTCTGCTGGCCTAAAGACTTCGTGAGAAACTGCTTCTGAGGTTGGGCACTTGAAATATATGTTGTTGTCAGGAGCTTTAGCTTCCTTTGTAGTGAGACCATCAAACCAGGTCTGCATCTATGTGACCTGGAGGACATGGTTTCTGATTTTCCAATGAACATGAGGCAGAAGTGCTGAATTCTCTCTTTGCAGGTAAACTGTGGCCACTGGGGTCTAAGTGTCTCCCTGTGTGGACTGTGAAGCCATTTGGTCATCCTCCACTTTTCGTGGTGTTTCTTGCTGCTGCACTGGGAGTTTGGAATTTGCTTCAGGAAATACAAGGAGTTCAACTGGGACACAGTGCTGGAGGGAGTTCTGTCACGTGTGGTGGGTCAAGGTCCTAGGAGAATGCACCAGCCAGGCTTCTATCCCACAGAGCTTGCCCCCTTGACCATAGCAACCTGATTCTGAACATTGCCCTGAAACCTCTCCATATAACAAGATGCCTTTACATAGAAGGGTCTGCTCGCTGCACCATGTCAGTCACAAGCCATTTGGAAGCCAATGGCAGATCCACATGGCCCCACCACAGATGTTCTATCACACACCTGCACACCACTGCTCTAGGCCCACTACTCAGCAGGCCCCAACTCACTGGCATCTCTGTTCTACACCATTTTCATGAAACCCAGTCAATCAAGGCACTGTCTGGTACACTCATGATCAGCAACAGGACATCCAAAGGTTCTCCAGTGCCACCTGGTCATGGGAATTTCAAAAATGTCATGGTATTTATCTAGCTAGCCATTTTTAAAGGATGAAGTTGGAGGCACTGTGGGTTTCCATTCCTTCAGGAACCATTAAATGGTGAGGAAGCTCATTTCAACGAAAGCTCTGGAGAACTCTCACAAACAAGGCTTCCCAAGGAGTGGCCAAAAGGTCACAGGAAGCCAGGCCCATTGAGGTCTACAATGTGAGGTCCACGTGTGTTTGGACTCTCCACGATGGCTGCCAGGTCTTTAAGAATAAAATCATGTGATATCCGGGCTGAGATTCCCAGTGCTCTGTGGAAAGCCAGCCTGGGCCTAGATCTCAGTTTCCAAGGGCGACTCTCATGCGTGGCCTCCTAACATCCCGACACAATTCACGGCAATACTTCTCTGAGGTCAGTTCCAGAACTCAGTCTCCAAGGGGAATCACACCAGAGTTCAAGCCCAGGTGGACCCAGTCATCTCTTCCCACTGCCACACCACAATTCAAACCAAAACACTGCCACATGGCCCTCATCTTCTTCCATACAGACACTCATCATGACCTCTGGCTGGAGGTTTCCATGAGGGGCACAGCCCAAGACAGTGTCCACAATAAGCTCCCTTGCCTCTCATTTGCCTAATGTCAGGGTGGCCTGGACACCCTTCCTTTGGACCTGGAGTGATCAAATAGGCCTGCCTTTAATACTGCTCTACTTCTCCAATTGGAGGCCTACTGACTGCCGGGTATAGATTCTTTGTGTGAACTGGAGTCATGAGAAAACCCAAGCACCTATGGGCTAGCCTCTGCATGGCTTTGAAGGACTCATTTGACACAAAGGATCCCTATTCTCACTTGATGGAGGTCAGGAACCTTACAGAGGAAGGCGAGAGACCTCATCCAGGATGACTGCTTTTGTGCCAATTTGGCCTTGGATGCACGCATGGGATCTTTCTTTGGATCCATCAGGTGCTGACAATGTAAGCCACAGCCTCACACAGGGCCAAGAGGCTGATTCAGACACATCCCTTTGCAAAGCAATTAAGCAAAGAGCCACAGGTGATGCCCATTCATTTCCATTTGAAAACTGTTTTCTTCAGGCTTCACAAAGGGGTGCCCTGAGGCAAAGGCCTTCCTGACATTCAGGGCCACAAAAGGATAGGTAAGCCAAAGGCCCAAAGCAGGGTTTCTCTAGGGAGACTTTACTGATCACACTGATATCTGAGTTTTCTGAGATGCTCACCATTTCTTTCAACTATCCAGTACATGGCCATGTCACCGAGCTTGGAGGTGGTACATATCTTGGACACAAAACCATGAGCCTATTCTGGAGAGTGGCCAGAATTCAGGAAGAAAACAGGAACTTAGGAAGATAGTAGGCGTTGCCCATCCATAAGGCAAGCCGCAGTCCATTCATAAATTGGGCAGGATGAATGCTGGGAAGCTTTCTACTAGACAGGACACATCCATTGATGCATTCTCTTTTCTAATGTCTACAACCAGGGACACAGTGGGATACACAAACATAGAAACACTCGCCTTGTCAAAAGCCTTACTAGAAACAGTCCACTCCAACCCAAACAAACCGCCTTTCCTACCTATTCTCAGAACATGAGACAAAACCACAAACTCACACCCACACCCACAAAGGCACCTCCTTCCAAGTTGGTCTGTGACTACCCGGAGTGTCGTCTGACTGGTGGGCCATACTATGTTCCCCCGAAAGGGCCTGTCCTGTCTCACATCTGGCCTCCTTGGCCAACTCTGTGAAGTTGTCAGGAGCCAGCGGTGAGCCACTACCTGCTTTCTCAGGAAAGGCCCCTCTGCAGAGCTTTCCTGGCATTTGGCAATCCTCACCTCAGTGGGTACCAAGAAAGACTGACTCTGTCCTTGGTAAATCCAAACAAGTGAGCCCACTGGGACTGGGACTGGGACTGGCTCTGGGTGCCTGGCTTCCTGGATCCCAAGTTCAGAGAGTTCCATCACCAAGGAAGTGAGGTGAGGTCACTTCCTTCAGGAACTGAATGAGGTCACTGCCTTGGCAACCACTGTGTCCTAACAGTTGCTTCCAAGGCTCCCATGAGATGGAGGCTGCCCCTCCTTCCTGTGACACTTTCACAAGTTAGAATGGAATATCAACCATAGGCACCAAGGAACAGCTCTCCACACAGGCCTGCTTTGGTCCATCTTGTCTACATTAAGAAGAGAGAGGCTCATTCAGACACATCCCTTCATCCTGACCAGGTTGTTTGCCATGGAAGATGACTTCTGCTCTCTCAGGTCCTTCATAGCTGCCTACATCTTCTCCAGGGATCATTTCTGCATGGACCTTTGAGGTTCTCAGCAGGTGGAAGATCCCCCACATTCCTGTATTGTAAGACCCACTCTGTCCCTGCTCTTCTGTAAAGTTAGATTGAGGGAACAGTGTATGGTTAGGGTTAAGAACCTGTTTGATGTGGCTTAGGAATCACTCTGCTGGATGAAGAATGGTATTGGGAACCTGGGATATTTATAATAATATATAGGTGAAATATATGTATGAAAACAGAAATCCAAGTAAGATTTGAAGGCCAGAAGGGCATTGGGCCCTTGATTGGGATACTTAGCTTTGAATGACTTTCTGCACAGATGTCTCAGATAAATCGGTACACAATGGCATAGGACCTTGTACCTTGGATGATTGAATGTAGAAGAGAACATCCAGTCAAAAAGGGATAGTAGGTAGGATTAGGAAGATAGTTGGTAAGTTTTGGAAGAAGAGTGAGTATGCAATTTGGACCAAAAGTTCTTTAGCAATAGGGTGTCGGTTAGAGAGTGAATGTAAACGTCAGCACATGTGAAGAGTCAGTCACAATGATGAACTGGGGAACATATGTAGGAAAGCAGATATCAATAGAGACATTAGGAAATCAGGCAAAGTATAAAGTGAGTGAGTGGATTAGACATTTTCAACAGGGTTGAGGTTGAATATATCATCTTAGGAAGAAACAAATGTGTAGTCACCAATAGCATTGACATTTGAGAGCATTAGGCAACCTGGACAAGGATGTTTTTAGTAATCCATGCTCACTTTCCAATGAGGCGTTGGTGCAATCATAAGTGTGACCTTTGCATTTTGTGTCCAGAATATCACTGTGATAAAATGTATATGTAGATCAGGTGACATGAGTGTTTCTTCCACCATTTCTGGGAGTAATATGTTGAAGACATATAAATTAGCCTTTGGGGGTACAAATAGGTGTACCCTGGGTCTATGAATATAGAGATAATGCATGAATAGACCATACTGTGAATAAATAGTATAACAGGTTCCAATTTAAATAATGGATTGCATTGATATCTGAAAATATATAGGAAATCTAATATTGATACACAACCATTCATTCTAACCAGTTATACATCTAATGGTGATATTGGGGTTATGGTTTACCATGAAGGGGGTGTGAGTTTTGCTTCACAAGGGATTATGGAAATGGAAAAGAATGTGTTTGGAAAGAAGTCTCATGAAAAGACCAGTCAAGAAACGTGGAGGAATACATGTGTTCTGAAGCAGGAAGTGATTGAAAGGGAAATGAATGCCTAGAAATTTGTGAACTTGAGGATGAAATACATATCCTATGATGTGCATCAACTGAAGAAATAGTAATGTACCAGTGTTGAATAAAAATGAACGTCAAAATACACATCATGTCCCATAGGAATCTACTTGCATTCATGTTAAACTGGGTCAGTTACTGTAGAAATATTAGGATTTCAGCACTAGGAAACAAATATGTATTTCAGGTGGATGACTATTTCTGAGAATAATCTTGTGAAAAGTTGATTATAAATCCACATATATGAACATGAATGAATTTAGGGAGTATATAATATGACACATACATTTCATATTTTGAAAAATCTGGAGAGTGTGTGTATGTGTGTGTGTGTGTGTGTATATGTGTATATATATATATATATATATATATATATATATATATATATATATATATACACAAAAGAAAAACACACACACAAACACAGACATTAAAGAGTAGAAATATATATGCCAATCGAAATTCATCATGAAATATTTATCATCCACAGATCCAAAAATATTTATTTTACTGAACATGTATTTATGTATCATGTTGTTCATGTGGGAAGCTCACCTGGAGGTTGAATTTTCAGTTCCAACAGCGTTTAGGAGGAGTGATCTCTTCTCACAGTTTGTATCTGCCAAGTCAGCCACCTCACAAGAATGGACGTGGGATAGGAGGTAGGATTCTATATGTGCATGTAAAAATGCATGTTGCTGAATAGGCTACAGAGAAAGGGAGACAGGAATTCACATATTTGTTAACATTCAAAACACATGGAGAACTATTTCTACTAAATTGGACTAGATTTATAACACCTACCCTTTATAATGCCAAAGGCCAGTCCAACTATACACCAGGCCTCCTCTGAACTGCCTGTATTTCTATTCTGTTTGAGTTATTTTTCTCCATCATATTAGTATTCGTAGTCACAATCTAGTAGGGTATGGGTTAGTGTCAGGGATTCAGTATTTCGAACGGAAAATAGGAAAATGAATCCAATGTGTAGGCCAATATGTGCTACAAAAAAATCTTCCCACTCTCATCCAGAACATTGCCTTGACATTACCTTCACAATAAGTAAGACACAATTTGAGGAGAAGAGTTAGAAATGCTGTGAATACATATGTGGAATGGAAAATGCTCAGGAGTTCACAACCTTGGAGGTGGTAGACTACTTTCCATGAGTAAGGGACAGGGTAAACACTCCACAAACGTGGAGCTCTGCTGGCCTAAAGACTTCGTGAGAAACTGCTTCTGAGGTTGGGCACTTGAAATATATGTTGTTGTCAGGAGCTTTAGCTTCCTTTGTAGTGAGACCATCAAACCAGGTCTGCATCTATGTGACCTGGAGGACATGGTTTCTGATTTTCCAATGAACATGAGGCAGAAGTGCTGAATTCTCTCTTTGCAGGTAAACTGTGGCCACTGGGGTCTAAGTGTCTCCCTGTGTGGACTGTGAAGCCATTTGGTCATCCTCCACTTTTCGTGGTGTTTCTTGCTGCTGCACTGGGAGTTTGGAATTTGCTTCAGGAAATACAAGGAGTTCAACTGGGACACAGTGCTGGAGGGAGTTCTGTCACGTGTGGTGGGTCAAGGTCCTAGGAGAATGCACCAGCCAGGCTTCTATCCCACAGAGCTTGCCCCCTTGACCATAGCAACCTGATTCTGAACATTGCCCTGAAACCTCTCCATATAACAAGATGCCTTTACATAGAAGGGTCTGCTCGCTGCACCATGTCAGTCACAAGCCATTTGGAAGCCAATGGCAGATCCACATGGCCCCACCACAGATGTTCTATCACACACCTGCACACCACTGCTCTAGGCCCACTACTCAGCAGGCCCCAACTCACTGGCATCTCTGTTCTACACCATTTTCATGAAACCCAGTCAATCAAGGCACTGTCTGGTACACTCATGATCAGCAACAGGACATCCAAAGGTTCTCCAGTGCCACCTGGTCATGGGAATTTCAAAAATGTCATGGTATTTATCTAGCTAGCCATTTTTAAAGGATGAAGTTGGAGGCACTGTGGGTTTCCATTCCTTCAGGAACCATTAAATGGTGAGGAAGCTCATTTCAACGAAAGCTCTGGAGAACTCTCACAAACAAGGCTTCCCAAGGAGTGGCCAAAAGGTCACAGGAAGCCAGGCCCATTGAGGTCTACAATGTGAGGTCCACGTGTGTTTGGACTCTCCACGATGGCTGCCAGGTCTTTAAGAATAAAATCATGTGATATCCGGGCTGAGATTCCCAGTGCTCTGTGGAAAGCCAGCCTGGGCCTAGATCTCAGTTTCCAAGGGCGACTCTCATGCGTGGCCTCCTAACATCCCGACACAATTCACGGCAATACTTCTCTGAGGTCAGTTCCAGAACTCAGTCTCCAAGGGGAATCACACCAGAGTTCAAGCCCAGGTGGACCCAGTCATCTCTTCCCACTGCCACACCACAATTCAAACCAAAACACTGCCACATGGCCCTCATCTTCTTCCATACAGACACTCATCATGACCTCTGGCTGGAGGTTTCCATGAGGGGCACAGCCCAAGACAGTGTCCACAATAAGCTCCCTTGCCTCTCATTTGCCTAATGTCAGGGTGGCCTGGACACCCTTCCTTTGGACCTGGAGTGATCAAATAGGCCTGCCTTTAATACTGCTCTACTTCTCCAATTGGAGGCCTACTGACTGCCGGGTATAGATTCTTTGTGTGAACTGGAGTCATGAGAAAACCCAAGCACCTATGGGCTAGCCTCTGCATGGCTTTGAAGGACTCATTTGACACAAAGGATCCCTATTCTCACTTGATGGAGGTCAGGAACCTTACAGAGGAAGGCGAGAGACCTCATCCAGGATGACTGCTTTTGTGCCAATTTGGCCTTGGATGCACGCATGGGATCTTTCTTTGGATCCATCAGGTGCTGACAATGTAAGCCACAGCCTCACACAGGGCCAAGAGGCTGATTCAGACACATCCCTTTGCAAAGCAATTAAGCAAAGAGCCACAGGTGATGCCCATTCATTTCCATTTGAAAACTGTTTTCTTCAGGCTTCACAAAGGGGTGCCCTGAGGCAAAGGCCTTCCTGACATTCAGGGCCACAAAAGGATAGGTAAGCCAAAGGCCCAAAGCAGGGTTTCTCTAGGGAGACTTTACTGATCACACTGATATCTGAGTTTTCTGAGATGCTCACCATTTCTTTCAACTATCCAGTACATGGCCATGTCACCGAGCTTGGAGGTGGTACATATCTTGGACACAAAACCATGAGCCTATTCTGGAGAGTGGCCAGAATTCAGGAAGAAAACAGGAACTTAGGAAGATAGTAGGCGTTGCCCATCCATAAGGCAAGCCGCAGTCCATTCATAAATTGGGCAGGATGAATGCTGGGAAGCTTTCTACTAGACAGGACACATCCATTGATGCATTCTCTTTTCTAATGTCTACAACCAGGGACACAGTGGGATACACAAACATAGAAACACTCGCCTTGTCAAAAGCCTTACTAGAAACAGTCCACTCCAAACCAAACAAACCGCCTTTCCTACCTATTCTCAGAACATGAGACAAAACCACAAACTCACACCCACACCCACAAAGGCACCTCCTTCCAAGTTGGTCTGTGACTACCCGGAGTGTCGTCTGACTGGTGGGCCATACTATGTTCCCCCGAAAGGGCCTGTCCTGTCTCACATCTGGCCTCCTTGGCCAACTCTGTGAAGTTGTCAGGAGCCAGCGGTGAGCCACTACCTGCTTTCTCAGGAAAGGCCCCTCTGCAGAGCTTTCCTGGCATTTGGCAATCCTCACCTCAGTGGGTACCAAGAAAGACTGACTCTGTCCTTGGTAAATCCAAACAAGTGAGCCCACTGGGACTGGGACTGGGACTGGCTCTGGGTGCCTGGCTTCCTGGATCCCAAGTTCAGAGAGTTCCATCACCAAGGAAGTGAGGTGAGGTCACTTCCTTCAGGAACTGAATGAGGTCACTGCCTTGGCAACCACTGTGTCCTAACAGTTGCTTCCAAGGCTCCCATGAGATGGAGGCTGCCCCTCCTTCCTGTGACACTTTCACAAGTTAGAATGGAATATCAACCATAGGCACCAAGGAACAGCTCTCCACACAGGCCTGCTTTGGTCCATCTTGTCTACATTAAGAAGAGAGAGGCTCATTCAGACACATCCCTTCATCCTGACCAGGTTGTTTGCCATGGAAGATGACTTCTGCTCTCTCAGGTCCTTCATAGCTGCCTACATCTTCTCCAGGGATCATTTCTGCATGGACCTTTGAGGTTCTCAGCAGGTGGAAGATCCCCCACATTCCTGTATTGTAAGACCCACTCTGTCCCTGCTCTTCTGTAAAGTTAGATTGAGGGAACAGTGTATGGTTAGGGTTAAGAACCTGTTTGATGTGGCTTAGGAATCACTCTGCTGGATGAAGAATGGTATTGGGAACCTGGGATATTTATAATAATATATAGGTGAAATATATGTATGAAAACAGAAATCCAAGTAAGATTTGAAGGCCAGAAGGGCATTGGGCCCTTGATTGGGATACTTAGCTTTGAATGACTTTCTGCACAGATGTCTCAGATAAATCGGTACACAATGGCATAGGACCTTGTACCTTGGATGATTGAATGTAGAAGAGAACATCCAGTCAAAAAGGGATAGTAGGTAGGATTAGGAAGATAGTTGGTAAGTTTTGGAAGAAGAGTGAGTATGCAATTTGGACCAAAAGTTCTTTAGCAATAGGGTGTCGGTTAGAGAGTGAATGTAAACGTCAGCACATGTGAAGAGTCAGTCACAATGATGAACTGGGGAACATATGTAGGAAAGCAGATATCAATAGAGACATTAGGAAATCAGGCAAAGTATAAAGTGAGTGAGTGGATTAGACATTTTCAACAGGGTTGAGGTTGAATATATCATCTTAGGAAGAAACAAATGTGTAGTCACCAATAGCATTGACATTTGAGAGCATTAGGCAACCTGGACAAGGATGTTTTTAGTAATCCATGCTCACTTTCCAATGAGGCGTTGGTGCAATCATAAGTGTGACCTTTGCATTTTGTGTCCAGAATATCACTGTGATAAAATGTATATGTAGATCAGGTGACATGAGTGTTTCTTCCACCATTTCTGGGAGTAATATGTTGAAGACATATAAATTAGCCTTTGGGGGTACAAATAGGTGTACCCTGGGTCTATGAATATAGAGATAATGCATGAATAGACCATACTGTGAATAAATAGTATAACAGGTTCCAATTTAAATAATGGATTGCATTGATATCTGAAAATATATAGGAAATCTAATATTGATACACAACCATTCATTCTAACCAGTTATACATCTAATGGTGATATTGGGGTTATGGTTTACCATGAAGGGGGTGTGAGTTTTGCTTCACAAGGGATTATGGAAATGGAAAAGAATGTGTTTGGAAAGAAGTCTCATGAAAAGACCAGTCAAGAAACGTGGAGGAATACATGTGTTCTGAAGCAGGAAGTGATTGAAAGGGAAATGAATGCCTAGAAATTTGTGAACTTGAGGATGAAATACATATCCTATGATGTGCATCAACTGAAGAAATAGTAATGTACCAGTGTTGAATAAAAATGAACGTCAAAATACACATCATGTCCCATAGGAATCTACTTGCATTCATGTTAAACTGGGTCAGTTACTGTAGAAATATTAGGATTTCAGCACTAGGAAACAAATATGTATTTCAGGTGGATGACTATTTCTGAGAATAATCTTGTGAAAAGTTGATTATAAATCCACATATATGAACATGAATGAATTTAGGGAGTATATAATATGACACATACATTTCATATTTTGAAAAATCTGGAGAGTGTGTGTATGTGTGTGTGTGTGTGTGTGTATGTGTATATATATATATATATATATATATATATATATATATATATATATACACAAAAGAAAAACACACACACAAACACAGACATTAAAGAGTAGAAATATATATGCCAATCGAAATTCATCATGAAATATTTATCATCCACAGATCCAAAAATATTTATTTTACTGAACATGTATTTATGTATCATGTTGTTCATGTGGGAAGCTCACCTGGAGGTTGAATTTTCAGTTCCAACAGCGTTTAGGAGGAGTGATCTCTTCTCACAGTTTGTATCTGCCAAGTCAGCCACCTCACAAGAATGGACGTGGGATAGGAGGTAGGATTCTATATGTGCATGTAAAAATGCATGTTGCTGAATAGGCTACAGAGAAAGGGAGACAGGAATTCACATATTTGTTAACATTCAAAACACATGGAGAACTATTTCTACTAAATTGGACTAGATTTATAACACCTACCCTTTATAATGCCAAAGGCCAGTCCAACTATACACCAGGCCTCCTCTGAACTGCCTGTATTTCTATTCTGTTTGAGTTATTTTTCTCCATCATATTAGTATTCGTAGTCACAATCTAGTAGGGTATGGGTGAGTGTCAGGGATTCAGTATTTCGAACGGAAAATAGGAAAATGAATCCAATGTGTAGGCCAATATGTGCTACAAAAAAATCTTCCCACTCTCATCCAGAACATTGCCTTGACATTACCTTCACAATAAGTAAGACACAATTTGAGGAGAAGAGTTAGAAATGCTGTGAATACATATGTGGAATGGAAAATGCTCAGGAGTTCACAACCTTGGAGGTGGTAGACTACTTTCCATGAGTAAGGGACAGGGTAAACACTCCACAAACGTGGAGCTCTGCTGGCCTAAAGACTTCGTGAGAAACTGCTTCTGAGGTTGGGCACTTGAAATATATGTTGTTGTCAGGAGCTTTAGCTTCCTTTGTAGTGAGACCATCAAACCAGGTCTGCATCTATGTGACCTGGAGGACATGGTTTCTGATTTTCCAATGAACATGAGGCAGAAGTGCTGAATTCTCTCTTTGCAGGTAAACTGTGGCCACTGGGGTCTAAGTGTCTCCCTGTGTGGACTGTGAAGCCATTTGGTCATCCTCCACTTTTCGTGGTGTTTCTTGCTGCTGCACTGGGAGTTTGGAATTTGCTTCAGGAAATACAAGGAGTTCAACTGGGACACAGTGCTGGAGGGAGTTCTGTCACGTGTGGTGGGTCAAGGTCCTAGGAGAATGCACCAGCCAGGCTTCTATCCCACAGAGCTTGCCCCCTTGACCATAGCAACCTGATTCTGAACATTGCCCTGAAACCTCTCCATATAACAAGATGCCTTTACATAGAAGGGTCTGCTCGCTGCACCATGTCAGTCACAAGCCATTTGGAAGCCAATGGCAGATCCACATGGCCCCACCACAGATGTTCTATCACACACCTGCACACCACTGCTCTAGGCCCACTACTCAGCAGGCCCCAACTCACTGGCATCTCTGTTCTACACCATTTTCATGAAACCCAGTCAATCAAGGCACTGTCTGGTACACTCATGATCAGCAACAGGACATCCAAAGGTTCTCCAGTGCCACCTGGTCATGGGAATTTCAAAAATGTCATGGTATTTATCTAGCTAGCCATTTTTAAAGGATGAAGTTGGAGGCACTGTGGGTTTCCATTCCTTCAGGAACCATTAAATGGTGAGGAAGCTCATTTCAACGAAAGCTCTGGAGAACTCTCACAAACAAGGCTTCCCAAGGAGTGGCCAAAAGGTCACAGGAAGCCAGGCCCATTGAGGTCTACAATGTGAGGTCCACGTGTGTTTGGACTCTCCACGATGGCTGCCAGGTCTTTAAGAATAAAATCATGTGATATCCGGGCTGAGATTCCCAGTGCTCTGTGGAAAGCCAGCCTGGGCCTAGATCTCAGTTTCCAAGGGCGACTCTCATGCGTGGCCTCCTAACATCCCGACACAATTCACGGCAATACTTCTCTGAGGTCAGTTCCAGAACTCAGTCTCCAAGGGGAATCACACCAGAGTTCAAGCCCAGGTGGACCCAGTCATCTCTTCCCACTGCCACACCACAATTCAAACCAAAACACTGCCACATGGCCCTCATCTTCTTCCATACAGACACTCATCATGACCTCTGGCTGGAGGTTTCCATGAGGGGCACAGCCCAAGACAGTGTCCACAATAAGCTCCCTTGCCTCTCATTTGCCTAATGTCAGGGTGGCCTGGACACCCTTCCTTTGGACCTGGAGTGATCAAATAGGCCTGCCTTTAATACTGCTCTACTTCTCCAATTGGAGGCCTACTGACTGCCGGGTATAGATTCTTTGTGTGAACTGGAGTCATGAGAAAACCCAAGCACCTATGGGCTAGCCTCTGCATGGCTTTGAAGGACTCATTTGACACAAAGGATCCCTATTCTCACTTGATGGAGGTCAGGAACCTTACAGAGGAAGGCGAGAGACCTCATCCAGGATGACTGCTTTTGTGCCAATTTGGCCTTGGATGCACGCATGGGATCTTTCTTTGGATCCATCAGGTGCTGACAATGTAAGCCACAGCCTCACACAGGGCCAAGAGGCTGATTCAGACACATCCCTTTGCAAAGCAATTAAGCAAAGAGCCACAGGTGATGCCCATTCATTTCCATTTGAAAACTGTTTTCTTCAGGCTTCACAAAGGGGTGCCCTGAGGCAAAGGCCTTCCTGACATTCAGGGCCACAAAAGGATAGGTAAGCCAAAGGCCCAAAGCAGGGTTTCTCTAGGGAGACTTTACTGATCACACTGATATCTGAGTTTTCTGAGATGCTCACCATTTCTTTCAACTATCCAGTACATGGCCATGTCACCGAGCTTGGAGGTGGTACATATCTTGGACACAAAACCATGAGCCTATTCTGGAGAGTGGCCAGAATTCAGGAAGAAAACAGGAACTTAGGAAGATAGTAGGCGTTGCCCATCCATAAGGCAAGCCGCAGTCCATTCATAAATTGGGCAGGATGAATGCTGGGAAGCTTTCTACTAGACAGGACACATCCATTGATGCATTCTCTTTTCTAATGTCTACAACCAGGGACACAGTGGGATACACAAACATAGAAACACTCGCCTTGTCAAAAGCCTTACTAGAAACAGTCCACTCCAACCCAAACAAACCGCCTTTCCTACCTATTCTCAGAACATGAGACAAAACCACAAACTCACACCCACACCCACAAAGGCACCTCCTTCCAAGTTGGTCTGTGACTACCCGGAGTGTCGTCTGACTGGTGGGCCATACTATGTTCCCCTGAAAGGGCCTGTCCTGTCTCACATCTGGCCTCCTTGGCCAACTCTGTGAAGTTGTCAGGAGCCAGCGGTGAGCCACTACCTGCTTTCTCAGGAAAGGCCCCTCTGCAGAGCTTTCCTGGCATTTGGCAATCCTCACCTCAGTGGGTACCAAGAAAGACTGACTCTGTCCTTGGTAAATCCAAACAAGTGAGCCCACTGGGACTGGGACTGGGACTGGCTCTGGGTGCCTGGCTTCCTGGATCCCAAGTTCAGAGAGTTCCATCACCAAGGAAGTGAGGTGAGGTCACTTCCTTCAGGAACTGAATGAGGTCACTGCCTTGGCAACCACTGTGTCCTAACAGTTGCTTCCAAGGCTCCCATGAGATGGAGGCTGCCCCTCCTTCCTGTGACACTTTCACAAGTTAGAATGGAATATCAACCATAGGCACCAAGGAACAGCTCTCCACACAGGCCTGCTTTGGTCCATCTTGTCTACATTAAGAAGAGAGAGGCTCATTCAGACACATCCCTTCATCCTGACCAGGTTGTTTGCCATGGAAGATGACTTCTGCTCTCTCAGGTCCTTCATAGCTGCCTACATCTTCTCCAGGGATCATTTCTGCATGGACCTTTGAGGTTCTCAGCAGGTGGAAGATCCCCCACATTCCTGTATTGTAAGACCCACTCTGTCCCTGCTCTTCTGTAAAGTTAGATTGAGGGAACAGTGTATGGTTAGGGTTAAGAACCTGTTTGATGTGGCTTAGGAATCACTCTGCTGGATGAAGAATGGTATTGGGAACCTGGGATATTTATAATAATATATAGGTGAAATATATGTATGAAAACAGAAATCCAAGTAAGATTTGAAGGCCAGAAGGGCATTGGGCCCTTGATTGGGATACTTAGCTTTGAATGACTTTCTGCACAGATGTCTCAGATAAATCGGTACACAATGGCATAGGACCTTGTACCTTGGATGATTGAATGTAGAAGAGAACATCCAGTCAAAAAGGGATAGTAGGTAGGATTAGGAAGATAGTTGGTAAGTTTTGGAAGAAGAGTGAGTATGCAATTTGGACCAAAAGTTCTTTAGCAATAGGGTGTCGGTTAGAGAGTGAATGTAAACGTCAGCACATGTGAAGAGTCAGTCACAATGATGAACTGGGGAACATATGTAGGAAAGCAGATATCAATAGAGACATTAGGAAATCAGGCAAAGTATAAAGTGAGTGAGTGGATTAGACATTTTCAACAGGGTTGAGGTTGAATATATCATCTTAGGAAGAAACAAATGTGTAGTCACCAATAGCATTGACATTTGAGAGCATTAGGCAACCTGGACAAGGATGTTTTTAGTAATCCATGCTCACTTTCCAATGAGGCGTTGGTG
Source organism: Spermophilus citellus (assembly GCF_964194105.1). NCBI lineage: Eukaryota > Metazoa > Chordata > Mammalia > Rodentia > Sciuridae > Spermophilus > Spermophilus citellus. The sequence goes on along the minus strand of NC_138199.1, from coordinate 19,772,193 downwards.
CAATCATAAGTGTGACCTTTGCATTTTGTGTCCAGAATATCACTGTGATAAAATGTATATGTAGATCAGGTGACATGAGTGTTTCTTCCACCATTTCTGGGAGTAATATGTTGAAGACATATAAATTAGCCTTTGGGGGTACAAATAGGTGTACCCTGGGTCTATGAATATAGAGATAATGCATGAATAGACCATACTGTGAATAAATAGTATAACAGGTTCCAATTTAAATAATGGATTGCATTGATATCTGAAAATATATAGGAAATCTAATATTGATACACAACCATTCATTCTAACCAGTTATACATCTAATGGTGATATTGGGGTTATGGTTTACCATGAAGGGGGTGTGAGTTTTGCTTCACAAGGGATTATGGAAATGGAAAAGAATGTGTTTGGAAAGAAGTCTCATGAAAAGACCAGTCAAGAAACGTGGAGGAATACATGTGTTCTGAAGCAGGAAGTGATTGAAAGGGAAATGAATGCCTAGAAATTTGTGAACTTGAGGATGAAATACATATCCTATGATGTGCATCAACTGAAGAAATAGTAATGTACCAGTGTTGAATAAAAATGAACGTCAAAATACACATCATGTCCCATAGGAATCTACTTGCATTCATGTTAAACTGGGTCAGTTACTGTAGAAATATTAGGATTTCAGCACTAGGAAACAAATATGTATTTCAGGTGGATGACTATTTCTGAGAATAATCTTGTGAAAAGTTGATTATAAATCCACATATATGAACATGAATGAATTTAGGGAGTATATAATATGACACATACATTTCATATTTTGAAAAATCTGGAGAGTGTGTGTATGTGTGTGTGTGTATATGTATATATATATATATATATATATATATATATATATATATATATATATATATATATATACAAAAGAAAAACACACACACAAACACAGACATTAAAGAGTAGAAATATATATGCCAATCGAAATTCATCATGAAATATTTATCATCCACAGATCCAAAAATATTTATTTTACTGAACATGTATTTATGTATCATGTTGTTCATGTGGGAAGCTCACCTGGAGGTTGAATTTTCAGTTCCAACAGCGTTTAGGAGGAGTGATCTCTTCTCACAGTTTGTATCTGCCAAGTCAGCCACCTCACAAGAATGGACGTGGGATAGGAGGTAGGATTCTATATGTGCATGTAAAAATGCATGTTGCTGAATAGGCTACAGAGAAAGGGAGACAGGAATTCACATATTTGTTAACATTCAAAACACATGGAGAACTATTTCTACTAAATTGGACTAGATTTATAACACCTACCCTTTATAATGCCAAAGGCCAGTCCAACTATACACCAGGCCTCCTCTGAACTGCCTGTATTTCTATTCTGTTTGAGTTATTTTTCTCCATCATATTAGTATTCGTAGTCACAATCTAGTAGGGTATGGGTTAGTGTCAGGGATTCAGTATTTCGAACGGAAAATAGGAAAATGAATCCAATGTGTAGGCCAATATGTGCTACAAAAAAATCTTCCCACTCTCATCCAGAACATTGCCTTGACATTACCTTCACAATAAGTAAGACACAATTTGAGGAGAAGAGTTAGAAATGCTGTGAATACATATGTGGAATGGAAAATGCTCAGGAGTTCACAACCTTGGAGGTGGTAGACTACTTTCCATGAGTAAGGGACAGGGTAAACACTCCACAAACGTGGAGCTCTGCTGGCCTAAAGACTTCGTGAGAAACTGCTTCTGAGGTTGGGCACTTGAAATATATGTTGTTGTCAGGAGCTTTAGCTTCCTTTGTAGTGAGACCATCAAACCAGGTCTGCATCTATGTGACCTGGAGGACATGGTTTCTGATTTTCCAATGAACATGAGGCAGAAGTGCTGAATTCTCTCTTTGCAGGTAAACTGTGGCCACTGGGGTCTAAGTGTCTCCCTGTGTGGACTGTGAAGCCATTTGGTCATCCTCCACTTTTCGTGGTGTTTCTTGCTGCTGCACTGGGAGTTTGGAATTTGCTTCAGGAAATACAAGGAGTTCAACTGGGACACAGTGCTGGAGGGAGTTCTGTCACGTGTGGTGGGTCAAGGTCCTAGGAGAATGCACCAGCCAGGCTTCTATCCCACAGAGCTTGCCCCCTTGACCATAGCAACCTGATTCTGAACATTGCCCTGAAACCTCTCCATATAACAAGATGCCTTTACATAGAAGGGTCTGCTCGCTGCACCATGTCAGTCACAAGCCATTTGGAAGCCAATGGCAGATCCACATGGCCCCACCACAGATGTTCTATCACACACCTGCACACCACTGCTCTAGGCCCACTACTCAGCAGGCCCCAACTCACTGGCATCTCTGTTCTACACCATTTTCATGAAACCCAGTCAATCAAGGCACTGTCTGGTACACTCATGATCAGCAACAGGACATCCAAAGGTTCTCCAGTGCCACCTGGTCATGGGAATTTCAAAAATGTCATGGTATTTATCTAGCTAGCCATTTTTAAAGGATGAAGTTGGAGGCACTGTGGGTTTCCATTCCTTCAGGAACCATTAAATGGTGAGGAAGCTCATTTCAACGAAAGCTCTGGAGAACTCTCACAAACAAGGCTTCCCAAGGAGTGGCCAAAAGGTCACAGGAAGCCAGGCCCATTGAGGTCTACAATGTGAGGTCCACGTGTGTTTGGACTCTCCACGATGGCTGCCAGGTCTTTAAGAATAAAATCATGTGATATCCGGGCTGAGATTCCCAGTGCTCTGTGGAAAGCCAGCCTGGGCCTAGATCTCAGTTTCCAAGGGCGACTCTCATGCGTGGCCTCCTAACATCCCGACACAATTCACGGCAATACTTCTCTGAGGTCAGTTCCAGAACTCAGTCTCCAAGGGGAATCACACCAGAGTTCAAGCCCAGGTGGACCCAGTCATCTCTTCCCACTGCCACACCACAATTCAAACCAAAACACTGCCACATGGCCCTCATCTTCTTCCATACAGACACTCATCATGACCTCTGGCTGGAGGTTTCCATGAGGGGCACAGCCCAAGACAGTGTCCACAATAAGCTCCCTTGCCTCTCATTTGCCTAATGTCAGGGTGGCCTGGACACCCTTCCTTTGGACCTGGAGTGATCAAATAGGCCTGCCTTTAATACTGCTCTACTTCTCCAATTGGAGGCCTACTGACTGCCGGGTATAGATTCTTTGTGTGAACTGGAGTCATGAGAAAACCCAAGCACCTATGGGCTAGCCTCTGCATGGCTTTGAAGGACTCATTTGACACAAAGGATCCCTATTCTCACTTGATGGAGGTCAGGAACCTTACAGAGGAAGGCGAGAGACCTCATCCAGGATGACTGCTTTTGTGCCAATTTGGCCTTGGATGCACGCATGGGATCTTTCTTTGGATCCATCAGGTGCTGACAATGTAAGCCACAGCCTCACACAGGGCCAAGAGGCTGATTCAGACACATCCCTTTGCAAAGCAATTAAGCAAAGAGCCACAGGTGATGCCCATTCATTTCCATTTGAAAACTGTTTTCTTCAGGCTTCACAAAGGGGTGCCCTGAGGCAAAGGCCTTCCTGACATTCAGGGCCACAAAAGGATAGGTAAGCCAAAGGCCCAAAGCAGGGTTTCTCTAGGGAGACTTTACTGATCACACAGATATCTGAGTTTTCTGAGATGCTCACCATTTCTTTCAACTATCCAGTACATGGCCATGTCACCGAGCTTGGAGGTGGTACATATCTTGGACACAAAACCATGAGCCTATTCTGGAGAGTGGCCAGAATTCAGGAAGAAAACAGGAACTTAGGAAGATAGTAGGCGTTGCCCATCCATAAGGCAAGCCGCAGTCCATTCATAAATTGGGCAGGATGAATGCTGGGAAGCTTTCTACTAGACAGGACACATCCATTGATGCATTCTCTTTTCTAATGTCTACAACCAGGGACACAGTGGGATACACAAACATAGAAACACTCGCCTTGTCAAAAGCCTTACTAGAAACAGTCCACTCCAAACCAAACAAACCGCCTTTCCTACCTATTCTCAGAACATGAGACAAAACCACAAACTCACACCCACACCCACAAAGGCACCTCCTTCCAAGTTGGTCTGTGACTACCCGGAGTGTCGTCTGACTGGTGGGCCATACTATGTTCCCCCGAAAGGGCCTGTCCTGTCTCACATCTGGCCTCCTTGGCCAACTCTGTGAAGTTGTCAGGAGCCAGCGGTGAGCCACTACCTGCTTTCTCAGGAAAGGCCCCTCTGCAGAGCTTTCCTGGCATTTGGCAATCCTCACCTCAGTGGGTACCAAGAAAGACTGACTCTGTCCTTGGTAAATCCAAACAAGTGAGCCCACTGGGACTGGGACTGGGACTGGCTCTGGGTGCCTGGCTTCCTGGATCCCAAGTTCAGAGAGTTCCATCACCAAGGAAGTGAGGTGAGGTCACTTCCTTCAGGAACTGAATGAGGTCACTGCCTTGGCAACCACTGTGTCCTAACAGTTGCTTCCAAGGCTCCCATGAGATGGAGGCTGCCCCTCCTTCCTGTGACACTTTCACAAGTTAGAATGGAATATCAACCATAGGCACCAAGGAACAGCTCTCCACACAGGCCTGCTTTGGTCCATCTTGTCTACATTAAGAAGAGAGAGGCTCATTCAGACACATCCCTTCATCCTGACCAGGTTGTTTGCCATGGAAGATGACTTCTGCTCTCTCAGGTCCTTCATAGCTGCCTACATCTTCTCCAGGGATCATTTCTGCATGGACCTTTGAGGTTCTCAGCAGGTGGAAGATCCCCCACATTCCTGTATTGTAAGACCCACTCTGTCCCTGCTCTTCTGTAAAGTTAGATTGAGGGAACAGTGTATGGTTAGGGTTAAGAACCTGTTTGATGTGGCTTAGGAATCACTCTGCTGGATGAAGAATGGTATTGGGAACCTGGGATATTTATAATAATATATAGGTGAAATATATGTATGAAAACAGAAATCCAAGTAAGATTTGAAGGCCAGAAGGGCATTGGGCCCTTGATTGGGATACTTAGCTTTGAATGACTTTCTGCACAGATGTCTCAGATAAATCGGTACACAATGGCATAGGACCTTGTACCTTGGATGATTGAATGTAGAAGAGAACATCCAGTCAAAAAGGGATAGTAGGTAGGATTAGGAAGATAGTTGGTAAGTTTTGGAAGAAGAGTGAGTATGCAATTTGGACCAAAAGTTCTTTAGCAATAGGGTGTCGGTTAGAGAGTGAATGTAAACGTCAGCACATGTGAAGAGTCAGTCACAATGATGAACTGGGGAACATATGTAGGAAAGCAGATATCAATAGAGACATTAGGAAATCAGGCAAAGTATAAAGTGAGTGAGTGGATTAGACATTTTCAACAGGGTTGAGGTTGAATATATCATCTTAGGAAGAAACAAATGTGTAGTCACCAATAGCATTGACATTTGAGAGCATTAGGCAACCTGGACAAGGATGTTTTTAGTAATCCATGCTCACTTTCCAATGAGGCGTTGGTGCAATCATAAGTGTGACCTTTGCATTTTGTGTCCAGAATATCACTGTGATAAAATGTATATGTAGATCAGGTGACATGAGTGTTTCTTCCACCATTTCTGGGAGTAATATGTTGAAGACATATAAATTAGCCTTTGGGGGTACAAATAGGTGTACCCTGGGTCTATGAATATAGAGATAATGCATGAATAGACCATACTGTGAATAAATAGTATAACAGGTTCCAATTTAAATAATGGATTGCATTGATATCTGAAAATATATAGGAAATCTAATATTGATACACAACCATTCATTCTAACCAGTTATACATCTAATGGTGATATTGGGGTTATGGTTTACCATGAAGGGGGTGTGAGTTTTGCTTCACAAGGGATTATGGAAATGGAAAAGAATGTGTTTGGAAAGAAGTCTCATGAAAAGACCAGTCAAGAAACGTGGAGGAATACATGTGTTCTGAAGCAGGAAGTGATTGAAAGGGAAATGAATGCCTAGAAATTTGTGAACTTGAGGATGAAATACATATCCTATGATGTGCATCAACTGAAGAAATAGTAATGTACCAGTGTTGAATAAAAATGAACGTCAAAATACACATCATGTCCCATAGGAATCTACTTGCATTCATGTTAAACTGGGTCAGTTACTGTAGAAATATTAGGATTTCAGCACTAGGAAACAAATATGTATTTCAGGTGGATGACTATTTCTGAGAATAATCTTGTGAAAAGTTGATTATAAATCCACATATATGAACATGAATGAATTTAGGGAGTATATAATATGACACATACATTTCATATTTTGAAAAATCTGGAGAGTGTGTGTATGTGTGTGTGTGTATATGTATATATATATATATATATATATATATATATATATATATATATATATATATATATATACAAAAGAAAAACACACACACAAACACAGACATTAAAGAGTAGAAATATATATGCCAATCGAAATTCATCATGAAATATTTATCATCCACAGATCCAAAAATATTTATTTTACTGAACATGTATTTATGTATCATGTTGTTCATGTGGGAAGCTCACCTGGAGGTTGAATTTTCAGTTCCAACAGCGTTTAGGAGGAGTGATCTCTTCTCACAGTTTGTATCTGCCAAGTCAGCCACCTCACAAGAATGGACGTGGGATAGGAGGTAGGATTCTATATGTGCATGTAAAAATGCATGTTGCTGAATAGGCTACAGAGAAAGGGAGACAGGAATTCACATATTTGTTAACATTCAAAACACATGGAGAACTATTTCTACTAAATTGGACTAGATTTATAACACCTACCCTTTATAATGCCAAAGGCCAGTCCAACTATACACCAGGCCTCCTCTGAACTGCCTGTATTTCTATTCTGTTTGAGTTATTTTTCTCCATCATATTAGTATTCGTAGTCACAATCTAGTAGGGTATGGGTTAGTGTCAGGGATTCAGTATTTCGAACGGAAAATAGGAAAATGAATCCAATGTGTAGGCCAATATGTGCTACAAAAAAATCTTCCCACTCTCATCCAGAACATTGCCTTGACATTACCTTCACAATAAGTAAGACACAATTTGAGGAGAAGAGTTAGAAATGCTGTGAATACATATGTGGAATGGAAAATGCTCAGGAGTTCACAACCTTGGAGGTGGTAGACTACTTTCCATGAGTAAGGGACAGGGTAAACACTCCACAAACGTGGAGCTCTGCTGGCCTAAAGACTTCGTGAGAAACTGCTTCTGAGGTTGGGCACTTGAAATATATGTTGTTGTCAGGAGCTTTAGCTTCCTTTGTAGTGAGACCATCAAACCAGGTCTGCATCTATGTGACCTGGAGGACATGGTTTCTGATTTTCCAATGAACATGAGGCAGAAGTGCTGAATTCTCTCTTTGCAGGTAAACTGTGGCCACTGGGGTCTAAGTGTCTCCCTGTGTGGACTGTGAAGCCATTTGGTCATCCTCCACTTTTCGTGGTGTTTCTTGCTGCTGCACTGGGAGTTTGGAATTTGCTTCAGGAAATACAAGGAGTTCAACTGGGACACAGTGCTGGAGGGAGTTCTGTCACGTGTGGTGGGTCAAGGTCCTAGGAGAATGCACCAGCCAGGCTTCTATCCCACAGAGCTTGCCCCCTTGACCATAGCAACCTGATTCTGAACATTGCCCTGAAACCTCTCCATATAACAAGATGCCTTTACATAGAAGGGTCTGCTCGCTGCACCATGTCAGTCACAAGCCATTTGGAAGCCAATGGCAGATCCACATGGCCCCACCACAGATGTTCTATCACACACCTGCACACCACTGCTCTAGGCCCACTACTCAGCAGGCCCCAACTCACTGGCATCTCTGTTCTACACCATTTTCATGAAACCCAGTCAATCAAGGCACTGTCTGGTACACTCATGATCAGCAACAGGACATCCAAAGGTTCTCCAGTGCCACCTGGTCATGGGAATTTCAAAAATGTCATGGTATTTATCTAGCTAGCCATTTTTAAAGGATGAAGTTGGAGGCACTGTGGGTTTCCATTCCTTCAGGAACCATTAAATGGTGAGGAAGCTCATTTCAACGAAAGCTCTGGAGAACTCTCACAAACAAGGCTTCCCAAGGAGTGGCCAAAAGGTCACAGGAAGCCAGGCCCATTGAGGTCTACAATGTGAGGTCCACGTGTGTTTGGACTCTCCACGATGGCTGCCAGGTCTTTAAGAATAAAATCATGTGATATCCGGGCTGAGATTCCCAGTGCTCTGTGGAAAGCCAGCCTGGGCCTAGATCTCAGTTTCCAAGGGTGACTCTCATGCGTGGCCTCCTAACATCCCGACACAATTCACGGCAATACTTCTCTGAGGTCAGTTCCAGAACTCAGTCTCCAAGGGGAATCACACCAGAGTTCAAGCCCAGGTGGACCCAGTCATCTCTTCCCACTGCCACACCACAATTCAAACCAAAACACTGCCACATGGCCCTCATCTTCTTCCATACAGACACTCATCATGACCTCTGGCTGGAGGTTTCCATGAGGGGCACAGCCCAAGACAGTGTCCACAATAAGCTCCCTTGCCTCTCATTTGCCTAATGTCAGGGTGGCCTGGACACCCTTCCTTTGGACCTGGAGTGATCAAATAGGCCTGCCTTTAATACTGCTCTACTTCTCCAATTGGAGGCCTACTGACTGCCGGGTATAGATTCTTTGTGTGAACTGGAGTCATGAGAAAACCCAAGCACCTATGGGCTAGCCTCTGCATGGCTTTGAAGGACTCATTTGACACAAAGGATCCCTATTCTCACTTGATGGAGGTCAGGAACCTTACAGAGGAAGGCGAGAGACCTCATCCAGGATGACTGCTTTTGTGCCAATTTGGCCTTGGATGCACGCATGGGATCTTTCTTTGGATCCATCAGGTGCTGACAATGTAAGCCACAGCCTCACACAGGGCCAAGAGGCTGATTCAGACACATCCCTTTGCAAAGCAATTAAGCAAAGAGCCACAGGTGATGCCCATTCATTTCCATTTGAAAACTGTTTTCTTCAGGCTTCACAAAGGGGTGCCCTGAGGCAAAGGCCTTCCTGACATTCAGGGCCACAAAAGGATAGGTAAGCCAAAGGCCCAAAGCAGGGTTTCTCTAGGGAGACTTTACTGATCACACTGATATCTGAGTTTTCTGAGATGCTCACCATTTCTTTCAACTATCCAGTACATGGCCATGTCACCGAGCTTGGAGGTGGTACATATCTTGGACACAAAACCATGAGCCTATTCTGGAGAGTGGCCAGAATTCAGGAAGAAAACAGGAACTTAGGAAGATAGTAGGCGTTGCCCATCCATAAGGCAAGCCGCAGTCCATTCATAAATTGGGCAGGATGAATGCTGGGAAGCTTTCTACTAGACAGGACACATCCATTGATGCATTCTCTTTTCTAATGTCTACAACCAGGGACACAGTGGGATACACAAACATAGAAACACTCGCCTTGTCAAAAGCCTTACTAGAAACAGTCCACTCCAACCCAAACAAACCGCCTTTCCTACCTATTCTCAGAACATGAGACAAAACCACAAACTCACACCCACACCCACAAAGGCACCTCCTTCCAAGTTGGTCTGTGACTACCCGGAGTGTCGTCTGACTGGTGGGCCATACTATGTTCCCCCGAAAGGGCCTGTCCTGTCTCACATCTGGCCTCCTTGGCCAACTCTGTGAAGTTGTCAGGTGCCAGCGGTGAGCCACTACCTGCTTTCTCAGGAAAGGCCCCTCTGCAGAGCTTTCCTGGCATTTGGCAATCCTCACCTCAGTGGGTACCAAGAAAGACTGACTCTGTCCTTGGTAAATCCAAACAAGTGAGCCCACTGGGACTGGGACTGGGACTGGCTCTGGGTGCCTGGCTTCCTGGATCCCAAGTTCAGAGAGTTCCATCACCAAGGAAGTGAGGTGAGGTCACTTCCTTCAGGAACTGAATGAGGTCACTGCCTTGGCAACCACTGTGTCCTAACAGTTGCTTCCAAGGCTCCCATGAGATGGAGGCTGCCCCTCCTTCCTGTGACACTTTCACAAGTTAGAATGGAATATCAACCATAGGCACCAAGGAACAGCTCTCCACACAGGCCTGCTTTGGTCCATCTTGTCTACATTAAGAAGAGAGAGGCTCATTCAGACACATCCCTTCATCCTGACCAGGTTGTTTGCCATGGAAGATGACTTCTGCTCTCTCAGGTCCTTCATAGCTGCCTACATCTTCTCCAGGGATCATTTCTGCATGGACCTTTGAGGTTCTCAGCAGGTGGAAGATCCCCCACATTCCTGTATTGTAAGACCCACTCTGTCCCTGCTCTTCTGTAAAGTTAGATTGAGGGAACAGTGTATGGTTAGGGTTAAGAACCTGTTTGATGTGGCTTAGGAATCATTCTGCTGGATGAAGAATGGTATTGGGAACCTGGGATATTTATAATAATATATAGGTGAAATATATGTATGAAAACAGAAATCCAAGTAAGATTTGAAGGCCAGAAGGGCATTGGGCCCTTGATTGGGATACTTAGCTTTGAATGACTTTCTGCACAGATGTCTCAGATAAATCGGTACACAATGGCATAGGACCTTGTACCTTGGATGATTGAATGTAGAAGAGAACATCCAGTCAAAAAGGGATAGTAGGTAGGATTAGGAAGATAGTTGGTAAGTTTTGGAAGAAGAGTGAGTATGCAATTTGGACCAAAAGTTCTTTAGCAATAGGGTGTCGGTTAGAGAGTGAATGTAAACGTCAGCACATGTGAAGAGTCAGTCACAATGATGAACTGGGGAACATATGTAGGAAAGCAGATATCAATAGAGACATTAGGAAATCAGGCAAAGTATAAAGTGAGTGAGTGGATTAGACATTTTCAACAGGGTTGAGGTTGAATATATCATCTTAGGAAGAAACAAATGTGTAGTCACCAATAGCATTGACATTTGAGAGCATTAGGCAACCTGGACAAGGATGTTTTTAGTAATCCATGCTCACTTTCCAATGAGGCGTTGGTGCAATCATAAGTGTGACCTTTGCATTTTGTGTCCAGAATATCACTGTGATAAAATGTATATGTAGATCAGGTGACATGAGTGTTTCTTCCACCATTTCTGGGAGTAATATGTTGAAGACATATAAATTAGCCTTTGGGGGTACAAATAGGTGTACCCTGGGTCTATGAATATAGAGATAATGCATGAATAGACCATACTGTGAATAAATAGTATAACAGGTTCCAATTTAAATAATGGATTGCATTGATATCTGAAAATATATAGGAAATCTAATATTGATACACAACCATTCATTCTAACCAGTTATACATCTAATGGTGATATTGGGGTTATGGTTTACCATGAAGGGGGTGTGAGTTTTGCTTCACAAGGGATTATGGAAATGGAAAAGAATGTGTTTGGAAAGAAGTCTCATGAAAAGACCAGTCAAGAAACGTGGAGGAATACATGTGTTCTGAAGCAGGAAGTGATTGAAAGGGAAATGAATGCCTAGAAATTTGTGAACTTGAGGATGAAATACATATCCTATGATGTGCATCAACTGAAGAAATAGTAATGTACCAGTGTTGAATAAAAATGAACGTCAAAATACACATCATGTCCCATAGGAATCTACTTGCATTCATGTTAAACTGGGTCAGTTACTGTAGAAATATTAGGATTTCAGCACTAGGAAACAAATATGTATTTCAGGTGGATGACTATTTCTGAGAATAATCTTGTGAAAAGTTGATTATAAATCCACATATATGAACATGAATGAATTTAGGGAGTATATAATATGACACATACATTTCATATTTTGAAAAATCTGGAGAGTGTGTGTATGTGTGTGTGTGTGTGTGTGTATGTATATATATATATATATATATATATATATATATATATATATATATATATATATACACAAAAGAAAAACACACACACAAACACAGACATTAAAGAGTAGAAATATATATGCCAATCGAAATTCATCATGAAATATTTATCATCCACAGATCCAAAAATATTTATTTTACTGAACATGTATTTATGTATCATGTTGTTCATGTGGGAAGCTCACCTGGAGGTTGAATTTTCAGTTCCAACAGCGTTTAGGAGGAGTGATCTCTTCTCACAGTTTGTATCTGCCAAGTCAGCCACCTCACAAGAATGGACGTGGGATAGGAGGTAGGATTCTATATGTGCATGTAAAAATGCATGTTGCTGAATAGGCTACAGAGAAAGGGAGACAGGAATTCACATATTTGTTAACATTCAAAACACATGGAGAACTATTTCTACTAAATTGGACTAGATTTATAACACCTACCCTTTATAATGCCAAAGGCCAGTCCAACTATACACCAGGCCTCCTCTGAACTGCCTGTATTTCTATTCTGTTTGAGTTATTTTTCTCCATCATATTAGTATTCGTAGTCACAATCTAGTAGGGTATGGGTTAGTGTCAGGGATTCAGTATTTCGAACGGAAAATAGGAAAATGAATCCAATGTGTAGGCCAATATGTGCTACAAAAAAATCTTCCCACTCTCATCCAGAACATTGCCTTGACATTACCTTCACAATAAGTAAGACACAATTTGAGGAGAAGAGTTAGAAATGCTGTGAATACATATGTGGAATGGAAAATGCTCAGGAGTTCACAACCTTGGAGGTGGTAGACTACTTTCCATGAGTAAGGGACAGGGTAAACACTCCACAAACGTGGAGCTCTGCTGGCCTAAAGACTTCGTGAGAAACTGCTTCTGAGGTTGGGCACTTGAAATATATGTTGTTGTCAGGAGCTTTAGCTTCCTTTGTAGTGAGACCATCAAACCAGGTCTGCATCTATGTGACCTGGAGGACATGGTTTCTGATTTTCCAATGAACATGAGGCAGAAGTGCTGAATTCTCTCTTTGCAGGTAAACTGTGGCCACTGGGGTCTAAGTGTCTCCCTGTGTGGACTGTGAAGCCATTTGGTCATCCTCCACTTTTCGTGGTGTTTCTTGCTGCTGCACTGGGAGTTTGGAATTTGCTTCAGGAAATACAAGGAGTTCAACTGGGACACAGTGCTGGAGGGAGTTCTGTCACGTGTGGTGGGTCAAGGTCCTAGGAGAATGCACCAGCCAGGCTTCTATCCCACAGAGCTTGCCCCCTTGACCATAGCAACCTGATTCTGAACATTGCCCTGAAACCTCTCCATATAACAAGATGCCTTTACATAGAAGGGTCTGCTCGCTGCACCATGTCAGTCACAAGCCATTTGGAAGCCAATGGCAGATCCACATGGCCCCACCACAGATGTTCTATCACACACCTGCACACCACTGCTCTAGGCCCACTACTCAGCAGGCCCCAACTCACTGGCATCTCTGTTCTACACCATTTTCATGAAACCCAGTCAATCAAGGCACTGTCTGGTACACTCATGATCAGCAACAGGACATCCAAAGGTTCTCCAGTGCCACCTGGTCATGGGAATTTCAAAAATGTCATGGTATTTATCTAGCTAGCCATTTTTAAAGGATGAAGTTGGAGGCACTGTGGGTTTCCATTCCTTCAGGAACCATTAAATGGTGAGGAAGCTCATTTCAACAAAAGCTCTGGAGAACTCTCACAAACAAGGCTTCCCAAGGAGTGGCCAAAAGGTCACAGGAAGCCAGGCCCATTGAGGTCTACAATGTGAGGTCCACGTGTGTTTGGACTCTCCACGATGGCTGCCAGGTCTTTAAGAATAAAATCATGTGATATCCGGGCTGAGATTCCCAGTGCTCTGTGGAAAGCCAGCCTGGGCCTAGATCTCAGTTTCCAAGGGTGACTCTCATGCGTGGCCTCCTAACATCCCGACACAATTCACGGCAATACTTCTCTGAGGTCAGTTCCAGAACTCAGTCTCCAAGGGGAATCACACCAGAGTTCAAGCCCAGGTGGACCCAGTCATCTCTTCCCACTGCCACACCACAATTCAAACCAAAACACTGCCACATGGCCCTCATCTTCTTCCATACAGACACTCATCATGACCTCTGGCTGGAGGTTTCCATGAGGGGCACAGCCCAAGACAGTGTCCACAATAAGCTCCCTTGCCTCTCATTTGCCTAATGTCAGGGTGGCCTGGACACCCTTCCTTTGGACCTGGAGTGATCAAATAGGCCTGCCTTTAATACTGCTCTACTTCTCCAATTGGAGGCCTACTGACTGCCGGGTATAGATTCTTTGTGTGAACTGGAGTCATGAGAAAACCCAAGCACCTATGGGCTAGCCTCTGCATGGCTTTGAAGGACTCATTTGACACAAAGGATCCCTATTCTCACTTGATGGAGGTCAGGAACCTTACAGAGGAAGGCGAGAGACCTCATCCAGGATGACTGCTTTTGTGCCAATTTGGCCTTGGATGCACGCATGGGATCTTTCTTTGGATCCATCAGGTGCTGACAATGTAAGCCACAGCCTCACACAGGGCCAAGAGGCTGATTCAGACACATCCCTTTGCAAAGCAATTAAGCAAAGAGCCACAGGTGATGCCCATTCATTTCCATTTGAAAACTGTTTTCTTCAGGCTTCACAAAGGGGTGCCCTGAGGCAAAGGCCTTCCTGACATTCAGGGCCACAAAAGGATAGGTAAGCCAAAGGCCCAAAGCAGGGTTTCTCTAGGGAGACTTTACTGATCACACTGATATCTGAGTTTTCTGAGATGCTCACCATTTCTTTCAACTATCCAGTACATGGCCATGTCACCGAGCTTGGAGGTGGTACATATCTTGGACACAAAACCATGAGCCTATTCTGGAGAGTGGCCAGAATTCAGGAAGAAAACAGGAACTTAGGAAGATAGTAGGCGTTGCCCATCCATAAGGCAAGCCGCAGTCCATTCATAAATTGGGCAGGATGAATGCTGGGAAGCTTTCTACTAGACAGGACACATCCATTGATGCATTCTCTTTTCTAATGTCTACAACCAGGGACACAGTGGGATACACAAACATAGAAACACTCGCCTTGTCAAAAGCCTTACTAGAAACAGTCCACTCCAACCCAAACAAACCGCCTTTCCTACCTATTCTCAGAACATGAGACAAAACCACAAACTCACACCCACACCCACAAAGGCACCTCCTTCCAAGTTGGTCTGTGACTACCCGGAGTGTCGTCTGACTGGTGGGCCATACTATGTTCCCCCGAAAGGGCCTGTCCTGTCTCACATCTGGCCTCCTTGGCCAACTCTGTGAAGTTGTCAGGTGCCAGTGGTGAGCCACTACCTGCTTTCTCAGGAAAGGCCCCTCTGCAGAGCTTTCCTGGCATTTGGCAATCCTCACCTCAGTGGGTACCAAGAAAGACTGACTCTGTCCTTGGTAAATCCAAACAAGTGAGCCCACTGGGACTGGGACTGGGACTGGCTCTGGGTGCCTGGCTTCCTGGATCCCAAGTTCAGAGAGTTCCATCACCAAGGAAGTGAGGTGAGGTCACTTCCTTCAGGAACTGAATGAGGTCACTGCCTTGGCAACCACTGTGTCCTAACAGTTGCTTCCAAGGCTCCCATGAGATGGAGGCTGCCCCTCCTTCCTGTGACACTTTCACAAGTTAGAATGGAATATCAACCATAGGCACCAAGGAACAGCTCTCCACACAGGCCTGCTTTGGTCCATCTTGTCTACATTAAGAAGAGAGAGGCTCATTCAGACACATCCCTTCATCCTGACCAGGTTGTTTGCCATGGAAGATGACTTCTGCTCTCTCAGGTCCTTCATAGCTGCCTACATCTTCTCCAGGGATCATTTCTGCATGGACCTTTGAGGTTCTCAGCAGGTGGAAGATCCCCCACATTCCTGTATTGTAAGACCCACTCTGTCCCTGCTCTTCTGTAAAGTTAGATTGAGGGAACAGTGTATGGTTAGGGTTAAGAACCTGTTTGATGTGGCTTAGGAATCACTCTGCTGGATGAAGAATGGTATTGGGAACCTGGGATATTTATAATAATATATAGGTGAAATATATGTATGAAAACAGAAATCCAAGTAAGATTTGAAGGCCAGAAGGGCATTGGGCCCTTGATTGGGATACTTAGCTTTGAATGACTTTCTGCACAGATGTCTCAGATAAATCGGTACACAATGGCATAGGACCTTGTACCTTGGATGATTGAATGTAGAAGAGAACATCCAGTCAAAAAGGGATAGTAGGTAGGATTAGGAAGATAGTTGGTAAGTTTTGGAAGAAGAGTGAGTATGCAATTTGGACCAAAAGTTCTTTAGCAATAGGGTGTCGGTTAGAGAGTGAATGTAAACGTCAGCACATGTGAAGAGTCAGTCACAATGATGAACTGGGGAACATATGTAGGAAAGCAGATATCAATAGAGACATTAGGAAATCAGGCAAAGTATAAAGTGAGTGAGTGGATTAGACATTTTCAACAGGGTTGAGGTTGAATATATCATCTTAGGAAGAAACAAATGTGTAGTCACCAATAGCATTGACATTTGAGAGCATTAGGCAACCTGGACAAGGATGTTTTTAGTAATCCATGCTCACTTTCCAATGAGGCGTTGGTGCAATCATAAGTGTGACCTTTGCATTTTGTGTCCAGAATATCACTGTGATAAAATGTATATGTAGATCAGGTGACATGAGTGTTTCTTCCACCATTTCTGGGAGTAATATGTTGAAGACATATAAATTAGCCTTTGGGGGTACAAATAGGTGTACCCTGGGTCTATGAATATAGAGATAATGCATGAATAGACCATACTGTGAATAAATAGTATAACAGGTTCCAATTTAAATAATGGATTGCATTGATATCTGAAAATATATAGGAAATCTAATATTGATACACAACCATTCATTCTAACCAGTTATACATCTAATGGTGATATTGGGGTTATGGTTTACCATGAAGGGGGTGTGAGTTTTGCTTCACAAGGGATTATGGAAATGGAAAAGAATGTGTTTGGAAAGAAGTCTCATGAAAAGACCAGTCAAGAAACGTGGAGGAATACATGTGTTCTGAAGCAGGAAGTGATTGAAAGGGAAATGAATGCCTAGAAATTTGTGAACTTGAGGATGAAATACATATCCTATGATGTGCATCAACTGAAGAAATAGTAATGTACCAGTGTTGAATAAAAATGAACGTCAAAATACACATCATGTCCCATAGGAATCTACTTGCATTCATGTTAAACTGGGTCAGTTACTGTAGAAATATTAGGATTTCAGCACTAGGAAACAAATATGTATTTCAGGTGGATGACTATTTCTGAGAATAATCTTGTGAAAAGTTGATTATAAATCCACATATATGAACATGAATGAATTTAGGGAGTATATAATATGACACATACATTTCATATTTTGAAAAATCTGGAGAGTGTGTGTATGTGTGTGTGTGTGTGTGTGTATATGTATATATATATATATATATATATATATATATACACAAAAGAAAAACACACACACAAACACAGACATTAAAGAGTAGAAATATATATGCCAATCGAAATTCATCATGAAATATTTATCATCCACAGATCCAAAAATATTTATTTTACTGAACATGTATTTATGTATCATGTTGTTCATGTGGGAAGCTCACCTGGAGGTTGAATTTTCAGTTCCAACAGCGTTTAGGAGGAGTGATCTCTTCTCACAGTTTGTATCTGCCAAGTCAGCCACCTCACAAGAATGGACGTGGGATAGGAGGTAGGATTCTATATGTGCATGTAAAAATGCATGTTGCTGAATAGGCTACAGAGAAAGGGAGACAGGAATTCACATATTTGTTAACATTCAAAACACATGGAGAACTATTTCTACTAAATTGGACTAGATTTATAACACCTACCCTTTATAATGCCAAAGGCCAGTCCAACTATACACCAGGCCTCCTCTGAACTGCCTGTATTTCTATTCTGTTTGAGTTATTTTTCTCCATCATATTAGTATTCGTAGTCACAATCTAGTAGGGTATGGGTTAGTGTCAGGGATTCAGTATTTCGAACGGAAAATAGGAAAATGAATCCAATGTGTAGGCCAATATGTGCTACAAAAAAATCTTCCCACTCTCATCCAGAACATTGCCTTGACATTACCTTCACAATAAGTAAGACACAATTTGAGGAGAAGAGTTAGAAATGCTGTGAATACATATGTGGAATGGAAAATGCTCAGGAGTTCACAACCTTGGAGGTGGTAGACTACTTTCCATGAGTAAGGGACAGGGTAAACACTCCACAAACGTGGAGCTCTGCTGGCCTAAAGACTTCGTGAGAAACTGCTTCTGAGGTTGGGCACTTGAAATATATGTTGTTGTCAGGAGCTTTAGCTTCCTTTGTAGTGAGACCATCAAACCAGGTCTGCATCTATGTGACCTGGAGGACATGGTTTCTGATTTTCCAATGAACATGAGGCAGAAGTGCTGAATTCTCTCTTTGCAGGTAAACTGTGGCCACTGGGGTCTAAGTGTCTCCCTGTGTGGACTGTGAAGCCATTTGGTCATCCTCCACTTTTCGTGGTGTTTCTTGCTGCTGCACTGGGAGTTTGGAATTTGCTTCAGGAAATACAAGGAGTTCAACTGGGACACAGTGCTGGAGGGAGTTCTGTCACGTGTGGTGGGTCAAGGTCCTAGGAGAATGCACCAGCCAGGCTTCTATCCCACAGAGCTTGCCCCCTTGACCATAGCAACCTGATTCTGAACATTGCCCTGAAACCTCTCCATATAACAAGATGCCTTTACATAGAAGGGTCTGCTCGCTGCACCATGTCAGTCACAAGCCATTTGGAAGCCAATGGCAGATCCACATGGCCCCACCACAGATGTTCTATCACACACCTGCACACCACTGCTCTAGGCCCACTACTCAGCAGGCCCCAACTCACTGGCATCTCTGTTCTACACCATTTTCATGAAACCCAGTCAATCAAGGCACTGTCTGGTACACTCATGATCAGCAACAGGACATCCAAAGGTTCTCCAGTGCCACCTGGTCATGGGAATTTCAAAAATGTCATGGTATTTATCTAGCTAGCCATTTTTAAAGGATGAAGTTGGAGGCACTGTGGGTTTCCATTCCTTCAGGAACCATTAAATGGTGAGGAAGCTCATTTCAACGAAAGCTCTGGAGAACTCTCACAAACAAGGCTTCCCAAGGAGTGGCCAAAAGGTCACAGGAAGCCAGGCCCATTGAGGTCTACAATGTGAGGTCCACGTGTGTTTGGACTCTCCACGATGGCTGCCAGGTCTTTAAGAATAAAATCATGTGATATCCGGGCTGAGATTCCCAGTGCTCTGTGGAAAGCCAGCCTGGGCCTAGATCTCAGTTTCCAAGGGCGACTCTCATGCGTGGCCTCCTAACATCCCGACACAATTCACGGCAATACTTCTCTGAGGTCAGTTCCAGAACTCAGTCTCCAAGGGGAATCACACCAGAGTTCAAGCCCAGGTGGACCCAGTCATCTCTTCCCACTGCCACACCACAATTCAAACCAAAACACTGCCACATGGCCCTCATCTTCTTCCATACAGACACTCATCATGACCTCTGGCTGGAGGTTTCCATGAGGGGCACAGCCCAAGACAGTGTCCACAATAAGCTCCCTTGCCTCTCATTTGCCTAATGTCAGGGTGGCCTGGACACCCTTCCTTTGGACCTGGAGTGATCAAATAGGCCTGCCTTTAATACTGCTCTACTTCTCCAATTGGAGGCCTACTGACTGCCGGGTATAGATTCTTTGTGTGAACTGGAGTCATGAGAAAACCCAAGCACCTATGGGCTAGCCTCTGCATGGCTTTGAAGGACTCATTTGACACAAAGGATCCCTATTCTCACTTGATGGAGGTCAGGAACCTTACAGAGGAAGGCGAGAGACCTCATCCAGGATGACTGCTTTTGTGCCAATTTGGCCTTGGATGCACGCATGGGATCTTTCTTTGGATCCATCAGGTGCTGACAATGTAAGCCACAGCCTCACACAGGGCCAAGAGGCTGATTCAGACACATCCCTTTGCAAAGCAATTAAGCAAAGAGCCACAGGTGATGCCCATTCATTTCCATTTGAAAACTGTTTTCTTCAGGCTTCACAAAGGGGTGCCCTGAGGCAAAGGCCTTCCTGACATTCAGGGCCACAAAAGGATAGGTAAGCCAAAGGCCCAAAGCAGGGTTTCTCTAGGGAGACTTTACTGATCACACTGATATCTGAGTTTTCTGAGATGCTCACCATTTCTTTCAACTATCCAGTACATGGCCATGTCACCGAGCTTGGAGGTGGTACATATCTTGGACACAAAACCATGAGCCTATTCTGGAGAGTGGCCAGAATTCAGGAAGAAAACAGGAACTTAGGAAGATAGTAGGCGTTGCCCATCCATAAGGCAAGCCGCAGTCCATTCATAAATTGGGCAGGATGAATGCTGGGAAGCTTTCTACTAGACAGGACACATCCATTGATGCATTCTCTTTTCTAATGTCTACAACCAGGGACACAGTGGGATACACAAACATAGAAACACTCGCCTTGTCAAAAGCCTTACTAGAAACAGTCCACTCCAACCCAAACAAACCGCCTTTCCTACCTATTCTCAGAACATGAGACAAAACCACAAACTCACACCCACACCCACAAAGGCACCTCCTTCCAAGTTGGTCTGTGACTACCCGGAGTGTCGTCTGACTGGTGGGCCATACTATGTTCCCCCGAAAGGGCCTGTCCTGTCTCACATCTGGCCTCCTTGGCCAACTCTGTGAAGTTGTCAGGAGCCAGCGGTGAGCCACTACCTGCTTTCTCAGGAAAGGCCCCTCTGCAGAGCTTTCCTGGCATTTGGCAATCCTCACCTCAGTGGGTACCAAGAAAGACTGACTCTGTCCTTGGTAAATCCAAACAAGTGAGCCCACTGGGACTGGGACTGGGACTGGCTCTGGGTGCCTGGCTTCCTGGATCCCAAGTTCAGAGAGTTCCATCACCAAGGAAGTGAGGTGAGGTCACTTCCTTCAGGAACTGAATGAGGTCACTGCCTTGGCAACCACTGTGTCCTAACAGTTGCTTCCAAGGCTCCCATGAGATGGAGGCTGCCCCTCCTTCCTGTGACACTTTCACAAGTTAGAATGGAATATCAACCATAGGCACCAAGGAACAGCTCTCCACACAGGCCTGCTTTGGTCCATCTTGTCTACATTAAGAAGAGAGAGGCTCATTCAGACACATCCCTTCATCCTGACCAGGTTGTTTGCCATGGAAGATGACTTCTGCTCTCTCAGGTCCTTCATAGCTGCCTACATCTTCTCCAGGGATCATTTCTGCATGGACCTTTGAGGTTCTCAGCAGGTGGAAGATCCCCCACATTCCTGTATTGTAAGACCCACTCTGTCCCTGCTCTTCTGTAAAGTTAGATTGAGGGAACAGTGTATGGTTAGGGTTAAGAACCTGTTTGATGTGGCTTAGGAATCACTCTGCTGGATGAAGAATGGTATTGGGAACCTGGGATATTTATAATAATATATAGGTGAAATATATGTATGAAAACAGAAATCCAAGTAAGATTTGAAGGCCAGAAGGGCATTGGGCCCTTGATTGGGATACTTAGCTTTGAATGACTTTCTGCACAGATGTCTCAGATAAATCGGTACACAATGGCATAGGACCTTGTACCTTGGATGATTGAATGTAGAAGAGAACATCCAGTCAAAAAGGGATAGTAGGTAGGATTAGGAAGATAGTTGGTAAGTTTTGGAAGAAGAGTGAGTATGCAATTTGGACCAAAAGTTCTTTAGCAATAGGGTGTCGGTTAGAGAGTGAATGTAAACGTCAGCACATGTGAAGAGTCAGTCACAATGATGAACTGGGGAACATATGTAGGAAAGCAGATATCAATAGAGACATTAGGAAATCAGGCAAAGTATAAAGTGAGTGAGTGGATTAGACATTTTCAACAGGGTTGAGGTTGAATATATCATCTTAGGAAGAAACAAATGTGTAGTCACCAATAGCATTGACATTTGAGAGCATTAGGCAACCTGGACAAGGATGTTTTTAGTAATCCATGCTCACTTTCCAATGAGGCGTTGGTGCAATCATAAGTGTGACCTTTGCATTTTGTGTCCAGAATATCACTGTGATAAAATGTATATGTAGATCAGGTGACATGAGTGTTTCTTCCACCATTTCTGGGAGTAATATGTTGAAGACATATAAATTAGCCTTTGGGGGTACAAATAGGTGTACCCTGGGTCTATGAATATAGAGATAATGCATGAATAGACCATACTGTGAATAAATAGTATAACAGGTTCCAATTTAAATAATGGATTGCATTGATATCTGAAAATATATAGGAAATCTAATATTGATACACAACCATTCATTCTAACCAGTTATACATCTAATGGTGATATTGGGGTTATGGTTTACCATGAAGGGGGTGTGAGTTTTGCTTCACAAGGGATTATGGAAATGGAAAAGAATGTGTTTGGAAAGAAGTCTCATGAAAAGACCAGTCAAGAAACGTGGAGGAATACATGTGTTCTGAAGCAGGAAGTGATTGAAAGGGAAATGAATGCCTAGAAATTTGTGAACTTGAGGATGAAATACATATCCTATGATGTGCATCAACTGAAGAAATAGTAATGTACCAGTGTTGAATAAAAATGAACGTCAAAATACACATCATGTCCCATAGGAATCTACTTGCATTCATGTTAAACTGGGTCAGTTACTGTAGAAATATTAGGATTTCAGCACTAGGAAACAAATATGTATTTCAGGTGGATGACTATTTCTGAGAATAATCTTGTGAAAAGTTGATTATAAATCCACATATATGAACATGAATGAATTTAGGGAGTATATAATATGACACATACATTTCATATTTTGAAAAATCTGGAGAGTGTGTGTATGTGTGTGTGTGTGTGTGTGTATATGTATATATATATATATATATATATATATATATATATATATATATATATACACAAAAGAAAAACACACACACAAACACAGACATTAAAGAGTAGAAATATATATGCCAATCGAAATTCATCATGAAATATTTATCATCCACAGATCCAAAAATATTTATTTTACTGAACATGTATTTATGTATCATGTTGTTCATGTGGGAAGCTCACCTGGAGGTTGAATTTTCAGTTCCAACAGCGTTTAGGAGGAGTGATCTCTTCTCACAGTTTGTATCTGCCAAGTCAGCCACCTCACAAGAATGGACGTGGGATAGGAGGTAGGATTCTATATGTGCATGTAAAAATGCATGTTGCTGAATAGGCTACAGAGAAAGGGAGACAGGAATTCACATATTTGTTAACATTCAAAACACATGGAGAACTATTTCTACTAAATTGGACTAGATTTATAACACCTACCCTTTATAATGCCAAAGGCCAGTCCAACTATACACCAGGCCTCCTCTGAACTGCCTGTATTTCTATTCTGTTTGAGTTATTTTTCTCCATCATATTAGTATTCGTAGTCACAATCTAGTAGGGTATGGGTTAGTGTCAGGGATTCAGTATTTCGAACGGAAAATAGGAAAATGAATCCAATGTGTAGGCCAATATGTGCTACAAAAAAATCTTCCCACTCTCATCCAGAACATTGCCTTGACATTACCTTCACAATAAGTAAGACACAATTTGAGGAGAAGAGTTAGAAATGCTGTGAATACATATGTGGAATGGAAAATGCTCAGGAGTTCACAACCTTGGAGGTGGTAGACTACTTTCCATGAGTAAGGGACAGGGTAAACACTCCACAAACGTGGAGCTCTGCTGGCCTAAAGACTTCGTGAGAAACTGCTTCTGAGGTTGGGCACTTGAAATATATGTTGTTGTCAGGAGCTTTAGCTTCCTTTGTAGTGAGACCATCAAACCAGGTCTGCATCTATGTGACCTGGAGGACATGGTTTCTGATTTTCCAATGAACATGAGGCAGAAGTGCTGAATTCTCTCTTTGCAGGTAAACTGTGGCCACTGGGGTCTAAGTGTCTCCCTGTGTGGACTGTGAAGCCATTTGGTCATCCTCCACTTTTCGTGGTGTTTCTTGCTGCTGCACTGGGAGTTTGGAATTTGCTTCAGGAAATACAAGGAGTTCAACTGGGACACAGTGCTGGAGGGAGTTCTGTCACGTGTGGTGGGTCAAGGTCCTAGGAGAATGCACCAGCCAGGCTTCTATCCCACAGAGCTTGCCCCCTTGACCATAGCAACCTGATTCTGAACATTGCCCTGAAACCTCTCCATATAACAAGATGCCTTTACATAGAAGGGTCTGCTCGCTGCACCATGTCAGTCACAAGCCATTTGGAAGCCAATGGCAGATCCACATGGCCCCACCACAGATGTTCTATCACACACCTGCACACCACTGCTCTAGGCCCACTACTCAGCAGGCCCCAACTCACTGGCATCTCTGTTCTACACCATTTTCATGAAACCCAGTCAATCAAGGCACTGTCTGGTACACTCATGATCAGCAACAGGACATCCAAAGGTTCTCCAGTGCCACCTGGTCATGGGAATTTCAAAAATGTCATGGTATTTATCTAGCTAGCCATTTTTAAAGGATGAAGTTGGAGGCACTGTGGGTTTCCATTCCTTCAGGAACCATTAAATGGTGAGGAAGCTCATTTCAACGAAAGCTCTGGAGAACTCTCACAAACAAGGCTTCCCAAGGAGTGGCCAAAAGGTCACAGGAAGCCAGGCCCATTGAGGTCTACAATGTGAGGTCCACGTGTGTTTGGACTCTCCACGATGGCTGCCAGGTCTTTAAGAATAAAATCATGTGATATCCGGGCTGAGATTCCCAGTGCTCTGTGGAAAGCCAGCCTGGGCCTAGATCTCAGTTTCCAAGGGTGACTCTCATGCGTGGCCTCCTAACATCCCGACACAATTCACGGCAATACTTCTCTGAGGTCAGTTCCAGAACTCAGTCTCCAAGGGGAATCACACCAGAGTTCAAGCCCAGGTGGACCCAGTCATCTCTTCCCACTGCCACACCACAATTCAAACCAAAACACTGCCACATGGCCCTCATCTTCTTCCATACAGACACTCATCATGACCTCTGGCTGGAGGTTTCCATGAGGGGCACAGCCCAAGACAGTGTCCACAATAAGCTCCCTTGCCTCTCATTTGCCTAATGTCAGGGTGGCCTGGACACCCTTCCTTTGGACCTGGAGTGATCAAATAGGCCTGCCTTTAATACTGCTCTACTTCTCCAATTGGAGGCCTACTGACTGCCGGGTATAGATTCTTTGTGTGAACTGGAGTCATGAGAAAACCCAAGCACCTATGGGCTAGCCTCTGCATGGCTTTGAAGGACTCATTTGACACAAAGGATCCCTATTCTCACTTGATGGAGGTCAGGAACCTTACAGAGGAAGGCGAGAGACCTCATCCAGGATGACTGCTTTTGTGCCAATTTGGCCTTGGATGCACGCATGGGATCTTTCTTTGGATCCATCAGGTGCTGACAATGTAAGCCACAGCCTCACACAGGGCCAAGAGGCTGATTCAGACACATCCCTTTGCAAAGCAATTAAGCAAAGAGCCACAGGTGATGCCCATTCATTTCCATTTGAAAACTGTTTTCTTCAGGCTTCACAAAGGGGTGCCCTGAGGCAAAGGCCTTCCTGACATTCAGGGCCACAAAAGGATAGGTAAGCCAAAGGCCCAAAGCAGGGTTTCTCTAGGGAGACTTTACTGATCACACTGATATCTGAGTTTTCTGAGATGCTCACCATTTCTTTCAACTATCCAGTACATGGCCATGTCACCGAGCTTGGAGGTGGTACATATCTTGGACACAAAACCATGAGCCTATTCTGGAGAGTGGCCAGAATTCAGGAAGAAAACAGGAACTTAGGAAGATAGTAGGCGTTGCCCATCCATAAGGCAAGCCGCAGTCCATTCATAAATTGGGCAGGATGAATGCTGGGAAGCTTTCTACTAGACAGGACACATCCATTGATGCATTCTCTTTTCTAATGTCTACAACCAGGGACACAGTGGGATACACAAACATAGAAACACTCGCCTTGTCAAAAGCCTTACTAGAAACAGTCCACTCCAACCCAAACAAACCGCCTTTCCTACCTATTCTCAGAACATGAGACAAAACCACAAACTCACACCCACACCCACAAAGGCACCTCCTTCCAAGTTGGTCTGTGACTACCCGGAGTGTCGTCTGACTGGTGGGCCATACTATGTTCCCCCGAAAGGGCCTGTCCTGTCTCACATCTGGCCTCCTTGGCCAACTCTGTGAAGTTGTCAGGAGCCAGCGGTGAGCCACTACCTGCTTTCTCAGGAAAGGCCCCTCTGCAGAGCTTTCCTGGCATTTGGCAATCCTCACCTCAGTGGGTACCAAGAAAGACTGACTCTGTCCTTGGTAAATCCAAACAAGTGAGCCCACTGGGACTGGGACTGGGACTGGCTCTGGGTGCCTGGCTTCCTGGATCCCAAGTTCAGAGAGTTCCATCACCAAGGAAGTGAGGTGAGGTCACTTCCTTCAGGAACTGAATGAGGTCACTGCCTTGGCAACCACTGTGTCCTAACAGTTGCTTCCAAGGCTCCCATGAGATGGA
The DNA here is from genome assembly GCF_964194105.1 of Spermophilus citellus. Lineage (NCBI taxonomy): Eukaryota > Metazoa > Chordata > Mammalia > Rodentia > Sciuridae > Spermophilus > Spermophilus citellus. Next base: position 19,745,571 of record NC_138199.1, on the reverse strand, counting down.
GGCTGCCCCTCCTTCCTGTGACACTTTCACAAGTTAGAATGGAATATCAACCATAGGCACCAAGGAACAGCTCTCCACACGGGCCTGCTTTGGTCCATCTTGTCTACATTAAGAAGAGAGAGGCTCATTCAGACACATCCCTTCATCCTGACCAGGTTGTTTGCCATGGAAGATGACTTCTGCTCTCTCAGGTCCTTCATAGCTGCCTACATCTTCTCCAGGGATCATTTCTGCATGGACCTTTGAGGTTCTCAGCAGGTGGAAGATCCCCCACATTCCTGTATTGTAAGACCCACTCTGTCCCTGCTCTTCTGTAAAGTTAGATTGAGGGAACAGTGTATGGTTAGGGTTAAGAACCTGTTTGATGTGGCTTAGGAATCACTCTGCTGGATGAAGAATGGTATTGGGAACCTGGGATATTTATAATAATATATAGGTGAAATATATGTATGAAAACAGAAATCCAAGTAAGATTTGAAGGCCAGAAGGGCATTGGGCCCTTGATTGGGATACTTAGCTTTGAATGACTTTCTGCACAGATGTCTCAGATAAATCGGTACGCAATGGCATAGGACCTTGTACCTTGGATGATTGAATGTAGAAGAGAACATCCAGTCAAAAAGGGATAGTAGGTAGGATTAGGAAGATAGTTGGTAAGTTTTGGAAGAAGAGTGAGTATGCAATTTGGACCAAAAGTTCTTTAGCAATAGGGTGTCGGTTAGAGAGTGAATGTAAACGTCAGCACATGTGAAGAGTCAGTCACAATGATGAACTGGGGAACATATGTAGGAAAGCAGATATCAATAGAGACATTAGGAAATCAGGCAAAGTATAAAGTGAGTGAGTGGATTAGACATTTTCAACAGGGTTGAGGTTGAATATATCATCTTAGGAAGAAACAAATGTGTAGTCACCAATAGCATTGACATTTGAGAGCATTAGGCAACCTGGACAAGGATGTTTTTAGTAATCCATGCTCACTTTCCAATGAGGCGTTGGTGCAATCATAAGTGTGACCTTTGCATTTTGTGTCCAGAATATCACTGTGATAAAATGTATATGTAGATCAGGTGACATGAGTGTTTCTTCCACCATTTCTGGGAGTAATATGTTGAAGACATATAAATTAGCCTTTGGGGGTACAAATAGGTGTACCCTGGGTCTATGAATATAGAGATAATGCATGAATAGACCATACTGTGAATAAATAGTATAACAGGTTCCAATTTAAATAATGGATTGCATTGATATCTGAAAATATATAGGAAATCTAATATTGATACACAACCATTCATTCTAACCAGTTATACATCTAATGGTGATATTGGGGTTATGGTTTACCATGAAGGGGGTGTGAGTTTTGCTTCACAAGGGATTATGGAAATGGAAAAGAATGTGTTTGGAAAGAAGTCTCATGAAAAGACCAGTCAAGAAACGTGGAGGAATACATGTGTTCTGAAGCAGGAAGTGATTGAAAGGGAAATGAATGCCTAGAAATTTGTGAACTTGAGGATGAAATACATATCCTATGATGTGCATCAACTGAAGAAATAGTAATGTACCAGTGTTGAATAAAAATGAACGTCAAAATACACATCATGTCCCATAGGAATCTACTTGCATTCATGTTAAACTGGGTCAGTTACTGTAGAAATATTAGGATTTCAGCACTAGGAAACAAATATGTATTTCAGGTGGATGACTATTTCTGAGAATAATCTTGTGAAAAGTTGATTATAAATCCACATATATGAACATGAATGAATTTAGGGAGTATATAATATGACACATACATTTCATATTTTGAAAAATCTGGAGAGTGTGTGTATGTGTGTGTGTGTGTGTGTATATGTATATATATATATATATATATATATATATATATATATATATATATATATACACAAAAGAAAAACACACACACAAACACAGACATTAAAGAGTAGAAATATATATGCCAATCGAAATTCATCATGAAATATTTATCATCCACAGATCCAAAAATATTTATTTTACTGAACATGTATTTATGTATCATGTTGTTCATGTGGGAAGCTCACCTGGAGGTTGAATTTTCAGTTCCAACAGCGTTTAGGAGGAGTGATCTCTTCTCACAGTTTGTATCTGCCAAGTCAGCCACCTCACAAGAATGGACGTGGGATAGGAGGTAGGATTCTATATGTGCATGTAAAAATGCATGTTGCTGAATAGGCTACAGAGAAAGGGAGACAGGAATTCACATATTTGTTAACATTCAAAACACATGGAGAACTATTTCTACTAAATTGGACTAGATTTATAACACCTACCCTTTATAATGCCAAAGGCCAGTCCAACTATACACCAGGCCTCCTCTGAACTGCCTGTATTTCTATTCTGTTTGAGTTATTTTTCTCCATCATATTAGTATTCGTAGTCACAATCTAGTAGGGTATGGGTGAGTGTCAGGGATTCAGTATTTCGAACGGAAAATAGGAAAATGAATCCAATGTGTAGGCCAATATGTGCTACAAAAAAATCTTCCCACTCTCATCCAGAACATTGCCTTGACATTACCTTCACAATAAGTAAGACACAATTTGAGGAGAAGAGTTAGAAATGCTGTGAATACATATGTGGAATGGAAAATGCTCAGGAGTTCACAACCTTGGAGGTGGTAGACTACTTTCCATGAGTAAGGGACAGGGTAAACACTCCACAAACGTGGAGCTCTGCTGGCCTAAAGACTTCGTGAGAAACTGCTTCTGAGGTTGGGCACTTGAAATATATGTTGTTGTCAGGAGCTTTAGCTTCCTTTGTAGTGAGACCATCAAACCAGGTCTGCATCTATGTGACCTGGAGGACATGGTTTCTGATTTTCCAATGAACATGAGGCAGAAGTGCTGAATTCTCTCTTTGCAGGTAAACTGTGGCCACTGGGGTCTAAGTGTCTCCCTGTGTGGACTGTGAAGCCATTTGGTCATCCTCCACTTTTCGTGGTGTTTCTTGCTGCTGCACTGGGAGTTTGGAATTTGCTTCAGGAAATACAAGGAGTTCAACTGGGACACAGTGCTGGAGGGAGTTCTGTCACGTGTGGTGGGTCAAGGTCCTAGGAGAATGCACCAGCCAGGCTTCTATCCCACAGAGCTTGCCCCCTTGACCATAGCAACCTGATTCTGAACATTGCCCTGAAACCTCTCCATATAACAAGATGCCTTTACATAGAAGGGTCTGCTCGCTGCACCATGTCAGTCACAAGCCATTTGGAAGCCAATGGCAGATCCACATGGCCCCACCACAGATGTTCTATCACACACCTGCACACCACTGCTCTAGGCCCACTACTCAGCAGGCCCCAACTCACTGGCATCTCTGTTCTACACCATTTTCATGAAACCCAGTCAATCAAGGCACTGTCTGGTACACTCATGATCAGCAACAGGACATCCAAAGGTTCTCCAGTGCCACCTGGTCATGGGAATTTCAAAAATGTCATGGTATTTATCTAGCTAGCCATTTTTAAAGGATGAAGTTGGAGGCACTGTGGGTTTCCATTCCTTCAGGAACCATTAAATGGTGAGGAAGCTCATTTCAACGAAAGCTCTGGAGAACTCTCACAAACAAGGCTTCCCAAGGAGTGGCCAAAAGGTCACAGGAAGCCAGGCCCATTGAGGTCTACAATGTGAGGTCCACGTGTGTTTGGACTCTCCACGATGGCTGCCAGGTCTTTAAGAATAAAATCATGTGATATCCGGGCTGAGATTCCCAGTGCTCTGTGGAAAGCCAGCCTGGGCCTAGATCTCAGTTTCCAAGGGCGACTCTCATGCGTGGCCTCCTAACATCCCGACACAATTCACGGCAATACTTCTCTGAGGTCAGTTCCAGAACTCAGTCTCCAAGGGGAATCACACCAGAGTTCAAGCCCAGGTGGACCCAGTCATCTCTTCCCACTGCCACACCACAATTCAAACCAAAACACTGCCACATGGCCCTCATCTTCTTCCATACAGACACTCATCATGACCTCTGGCTGGAGGTTTCCATGAGGGGCACAGCCCAAGACAGTGTCCACAATAAGCTCCCTTGCCTCTCATTTGCCTAATGTCAGGGTGGCCTGGACACCCTTCCTTTGGACCTGGAGTGATCAAATAGGCCTGCCTTTAATACTGCTCTACTTCTCCAATTGGAGGCCTACTGACTGCCGGGTATAGATTCTTTGTGTGAACTGGAGTCATGAGAAAACCCAAGCACCTATGGGCTAGCCTCTGCATGGCTTTGAAGGACTCATTTGACACAAAGGATCCCTATTCTCACTTGATGGAGGTCAGGAACCTTACAGAGGAAGGCGAGAGACCTCATCCAGGATGACTGCTTTTGTGCCAATTTGGCCTTGGATGCACGCATGGGATCTTTCTTTGGATCCATCAGGTGCTGACAATGTAAGCCACAGCCTCACACAGGGCCAAGAGGCTGATTCAGACACATCCCTTTGCAAAGCAATTAAGCAAAGAGCCACAGGTGATGCCCATTCATTTCCATTTGAAAACTGTTTTCTTCAGGCTTCACAAAGGGGTGCCCTGAGGCAAAGGCCTTCCTGACATTCAGGGCCACAAAAGGATAGGTAAGCCAAAGGCCCAAAGCAGGGTTTCTCTAGGGAGACTTTACTGATCACACTGATATCTGAGTTTTCTGAGATGCTCACCATTTCTTTCAACTATCCAGTACATGGCCATGTCACCGAGCTTGGAGGTGGCACATATCTTGGACACAAAACCATGAGCCTATTCTGGAGAGTGGCCAGAATTCAGGAAGAAAACAGGAACTTAGGAAGATAGTAGGCGTTGCCCATCCATAAGGCAAGCCGCAGTCCATTCATAAATTGGGCAGGATGAATGCTGGGAAGCTTTCTACTAGACAGGACACATCCATTGATGCATTCTCTTTTCTAATGTCTACAACCAGGGACACAGTGGGATACACAAACATAGAAACACTCGCCTTGTCAAAAGCCTTACTAGAAACAGTCCACTCCAACCCAAACAAACCGCCTTTCCTACCTATTCTCAGAACATGAGACAAAACCACAAACTCACACCCACACCCACAAAGGCACCTCCTTCCAAGTTGGTCTGTGACTACCCGGAGTGTCGTCTGACTGGTGGGCCATACTATGTTCCCCCGAAAGGGCCTGTCCTGTCTCACATCTGGCCTCCTTGGCCAACTCTGTGAAGTTGTCAGGAGCCAGCGGTGAGCCACTACCTGCTTTCTCAGGAAAGGCCCCTCTGCAGAGCTTTCCTGGCATTTGGCAATCCTCACCTCAGTGGGTACCAAGAAAGACTGACTCTGTCCTTGGTAAATCCAAACAAGTGAGCCCACTGGGACTGGGACTGGGACTGGCTCTGGGTGCCTGGCTTCCTGGATCCCAAGTTCAGAGAGTTCCATCACCAAGGAAGTGAGGTGAGGTCACTTCCTTCAGGAACTGAATGAGGTCACTGCCTTGGCAACCACTGTGTCCTAACAGTTGCTTCCAAGGCTCCCATGAGATGGAGGCTGCCCCTCCTTCCTGTGACACTTTCACAAGTTAGAATGGAATATCAACCATAGGCACCAAGGAACAGCTCTCCACACGGGCCTGCTTTGGTCCATCTTGTCTACATTAAGAAGAGAGAGGCTCATTCAGACACATCCCTTCATCCTGACCAGGTTGTTTGCCATGGAAGATGACTTCTGCTCTCTCAGGTCCTTCATAGCTGCCTACATCTTCTCCAGGGATCATTTCTGCATGGACCTTTGAGGTTCTCAGCAGGTGGAAGATCCCCCACATTCCTGTATTGTAAGACCCACTCTGTCCCTGCTCTTCTGTAAAGTTAGATTGAGGGAACAGTGTATGGTTAGGGTTAAGAACCTGTTTGATGTGGCTTAGGAATCACTCTGCTGGATGAAGAATGGTATTGGGAACCTGGGATATTTATAATAATATATAGGTGAAATATATGTATGAAAACAGAAATCCAAGTAAGATTTGAAGGCCAGAAGGGCATTGGGCCCTTGATTGGGATACTTAGCTTTGAATGACTTTCTGCACAGATGTCTCAGATAAATCGGTACGCAATGGCATAGGACCTTGTACCTTGGATGATTGAATGTAGAAGAGAACATCCAGTCAAAAAGGGATAGTAGGTAGGATTAGGAAGATAGTTGGTAAGTTTTGGAAGAAGAGTGAGTATGCAATTTGGACCAAAAGTTCTTTAGCAATAGGGTGTCGGTTAGAGAGTGAATGTAAACGTCAGCACATGTGAAGAGTCAGTCACAATGATGAACTGGGGAACATATGTAGGAAAGCAGATATCAATAGAGACATTAGGAAATCAGGCAAAGTATAAAGTGAGTGAGTGGATTAGACATTTTCAACAGGGTTGAGGTTGAATATATCATCTTAGGAAGAAACAAATGTGTAGTCACCAATAGCATTGACATTTGAGAGCATTAGGCAACCTGGACAAGGATGTTTTTAGTAATCCATGCTCACTTTCCAATGAGGCGTTGGTGCAATCATAAGTGTGACCTTTGCATTTTGTGTCCAGAATATCACTGTGATAAAATGTATATGTAGATCAGGTGACATGAGTGTTTCTTCCACCATTTCTGGGAGTAATATGTTGAAGACATATAAATTAGCCTTTGGGGGTACAAATAGGTGTACCCTGGGTCTATGAATATAGAGATAATGCATGAATAGACCATACTGTGAATAAATAGTATAACAGGTTCCAATTTAAATAATGGATTGCATTGATATCTGAAAATATATAGGAAATCTAATATTGATACACAACCATTCATTCTAACCAGTTATACATCTAATGGTGATATTGGGGTTATGGTTTACCATGAAGGGGGTGTGAGTTTTGCTTCACAAGGGATTATGGAAATGGAAAAGAATGTGTTTGGAAAGAAGTCTCATGAAAAGACCAGTCAAGAAACGTGGAGGAATACATGTGTTCTGAAGCAGGAAGTGATTGAAAGGGAAATGAATGCCTAGAAATTTGTGAACTTGAGGATGAAATACATATCCTATGATGTGCATCAACTGAAGAAATAGTAATGTACCAGTGTTGAATAAAAATGAACGTCAAAATACACATCATGTCCCATAGGAATCTACTTGCATTCATGTTAAACTGGGTCAGTTACTGTAGAAATATTAGGATTTCAGCACTAGGAAACAAATATGTATTTCAGGTGGATGACTATTTCTGAGAATAATCTTGTGAAAAGTTGATTATAAATCCACATATATGAACATGAATGAATTTAGGGAGTATATAATATGACACATACATTTCATATTTTGAAAAATCTGGAGAGTGTGTGTATGTGTGTGTGTGTGTGTGTATATGTATATATATATATATATATATATATATATATATATATATATATATATATATATACACAAAAGAAAAACACACACACAAACACAGACATTAAAGAGTAGAAATATATATGCCAATCGAAATTCATCATGAAATATTTATCATCCACAGATCCAAAAATATTTATTTTACTGAACATGTATTTATGTATCATGTTGTTCATGTGGGAAGCTCACCTGGAGGTTGAATTTTCAGTTCCAACAGCGTTTAGGAGGAGTGATCTCTTCTCACAGTTTGTATCTGCCAAGTCAGCCACCTCACAAGAATGGACGTGGGATAGGAGGTAGGATTCTATATGTGCATGTAAAAATGCATGTTGCTGAATAGGCTACAGAGAAAGGGAGACAGGAATTCACATATTTGTTAACATTCAAAACACATGGAGAACTATTTCTACTAAATTGGACTAGATTTATAACACCTACCCTTTATAATGCCAAAGGCCAGTCCAACTATACACCAGGCCTCCTCTGAACTGCCTGTATTTCTATTCTGTTTGAGTTATTTTTCTCCATCATATTAGTATTCGTAGTCACAATCTAGTAGGGTATGGGTGAGTGTCAGGGATTCAGTATTTCGAACGGAAAATAGGAAAATGAATCCAATGTGTAGGCCAATATGTGCTACAAAAAAATCTTCCCACTCTCATCCAGAACATTGCCTTGACATTACCTTCACAATAAGTAAGACACAATTTGAGGAGAAGAGTTAGAAATGCTGTGAATACATATGTGGAATGGAAAATGCTCAGGAGTTCACAACCTTGGAGGTGGTAGACTACTTTCCATGAGTAAGGGACAGGGTAAACACTCCACAAACGTGGAGCTCTGCTGGCCTAAAGACTTCGTGAGAAACTGCTTCTGAGGTTGGGCACTTGAAATATATGTTGTTGTCAGGAGCTTTAGCTTCCTTTGTAGTGAGACCATCAAACCAGGTCTGCATCTATGTGACCTGGAGGACATGGTTTCTGATTTTCCAATGAACATGAGGCAGAAGTGCTGAATTCTCTCTTTGCAGGTAAACTGTGGCCACTGGGGTCTAAGTGTCTCCCTGTGTGGACTGTGAAGCCATTTGGTCATCCTCCACTTTTCGTGGTGTTTCTTGCTGCTGCACTGGGAGTTTGGAATTTGCTTCAGGAAATACAAGGAGTTCAACTGGGACACAGTGCTGGAGGGAGTTCTGTCACGTGTGGTGGGTCAAGGTCCTAGGAGAATGCACCAGCCAGGCTTCTATCCCACAGAGCTTGCCCCCTTGACCATAGCAACCTGATTCTGAACATTGCCCTGAAACCTCTCCATATAACAAGATGCCTTTACATAGAAGGGTCTGCTCGCTGCACCATGTCAGTCACAAGCCATTTGGAAGCCAATGGCAGATCCACATGGCCCCACCACAGATGTTCTATCACACACCTGCACACCACTGCTCTAGGCCCACTACTCAGCAGGCCCCAACTCACTGGCATCTCTGTTCTACACCATTTTCATGAAACCCAGTCAATCAAGGCACTGTCTGGTACACTCATGATCAGCAACAGGACATCCAAAGGTTCTCCAGTGCCACCTGGTCATGGGAATTTCAAAAATGTCATGGTATTTATCTAGCTAGCCATTTTTAAAGGATGAAGTTGGAGGCACTGTGGGTTTCCATTCCTTCAGGAACCATTAAATGGTGAGGAAGCTCATTTCAACGAAAGCTCTGGAGAACTCTCACAAACAAGGCTTCCCAAGGAGTGGCCAAAAGGTCACAGGAAGCCAGGCCCATTGAGGTCTACAATGTGAGGTCCACGTGTGTTTGGACTCTCCACGATGGCTGCCAGGTCTTTAAGAATAAAATCATGTGATATCCGGGCTGAGATTCCCAGTGCTCTGTGGAAAGCCAGCCTGGGCCTAGATCTCAGTTTCCAAGGGCGACTCTCATGCGTGGCCTCCTAACATCCCGACACAATTCACGGCAATACTTCTCTGAGGTCAGTTCCAGAACTCAGTCTCCAAGGGGAATCACACCAGAGTTCAAGCCCAGGTGGACCCAGTCATCTCTTCCCACTGCCACACCACAATTCAAACCAAAACACTGCCACATGGCCCTCATCTTCTTCCATACAGACACTCATCATGACCTCTGGCTGGAGGTTTCCATGAGGGGCACAGCCCAAGACAGTGTCCACAATAAGCTCCCTTGCCTCTCATTTGCCTAATGTCAGGGTGGCCTGGACACCCTTCCTTTGGACCTGGAGTGATCAAATAGGCCTGCCTTTAATACTGCTCTACTTCTCCAATTGGAGGCCTACTGACTGCCGGGTATAGATTCTTTGTGTGAACTGGAGTCATGAGAAAACCCAAGCACCTATGGGCTAGCCTCTGCATGGCTTTGAAGGACTCATTTGACACAAAGGATCCCTATTCTCACTTGATGGAGGTCAGGAACCTTACAGAGGAAGGCGAGAGACCTCATCCAGGATGACTGCTTTTGTGCCAATTTGGCCTTGGATGCACGCATGGGATCTTTCTTTGGATCCATCAGGTGCTGACAATGTAAGCCACAGCCTCACACAGGGCCAAGAGGCTGATTCAGACACATCCCTTTGCAAAGCAATTAAGCAAAGAGCCACAGGTGATGCCCATTCATTTCCATTTGAAAACTGTTTTCTTCAGGCTTCACAAAGGGGTGCCCTGAGGCAAAGGCCTTCCTGACATTCAGGGCCACAAAAGGATAGGTAAGCCAAAGGCCCAAAGCAGGGTTTCTCTAGGGAGACTTTACTGATCACACTGATATCTGAGTTTTCTGAGATGCTCACCATTTCTTTCAACTATCCAGTACATGGCCATGTCACCGAGCTTGGAGGTGGCACATATCTTGGACACAAAACCATGAGCCTATTCTGGAGAGTGGCCAGAATTCAGGAAGAAAACAGGAACTTAGGAAGATAGTAGGCGTTGCCCATCCATAAGGCAAGCCGCAGTCCATTCATAAATTGGGCAGGATGAATGCTGGGAAGCTTTCTACTAGACAGGACACATCCATTGATGCATTCTCTTTTCTAATGTCTACAACCAGGGACACAGTGGGATACACAAACATAGAAACACTCGCCTTGTCAAAAGCCTTACTAGAAACAGTCCACTCCAACCCAAACAAACCGCCTTTCCTACCTATTCTCAGAACATGAGACAAAACCACAAACTCACACCCACACCCACAAAGGCACCTCCTTCCAAGTTGGTCTGTGACTACCCGGAGTGTCGTCTGACTGGTGGGCCATACTATGTTCCCCCGAAAGGGCCTGTCCTGTCTCACATCTGGCCTCCTTGGCCAACTCTGTGAAGTTGTCAGGAGCCAGCGGTGAGCCACTACCTGCTTTCTCAGGAAAGGCCCCTCTGCAGAGCTTTCCTGGCATTTGGCAATCCTCACCTCAGTGGGTACCAAGAAAGACTGACTCTGTCCTTGGTAAATCCAAACAAGTGAGCCCACTGGGACTGGGACTGGGACTGGCTCTGGGTGCCTGGCTTCCTGGATCCCAAGTTCAGAGAGTTCCATCACCAAGGAAGTGAGGTGAGGTCACTTCCTTCAGGAACTGAATGAGGTCACTGCCTTGGCAACCACTGTGTCCTAACAGTTGCTTCCAAGGCTCCCATGAGATGGAGGCTGCCCCTCCTTCCTGTGACACTTTCACAAGTTAGAATGGAATATCAACCATAGGCACCAAGGAACAGCTCTCCACACAGGCCTGCTTTGGTCCATCTTGTCTACATTAAGAAGAGAGAGGCTCATTCAGACACATCCCTTCATCCTGACCAGGTTGTTTGCCATGGAAGATGACTTCTGCTCTCTCAGGTCCTTCATAGCTGCCTACATCTTCTCCAGGGATCATTTCTGCATGGACCTTTGAGGTTCTCAGCAGGTGGAAGATCCCCCACATTCCTGTATTGTAAGACCCACTCTGTCCCTGCTCTTCTGTAAAGTTAGATTGAGGGAACAGTGTATGGTTAGGGTTAAGAACCTGTTTGATGTGGCTTAGGAATCACTCTGCTGGATGAAGAATGGTATTGGGAACCTGGGATATTTATAATAATATATAGGTGAAATATATGTATGAAAACAGAAATCCAAGTAAGATTTGAAGGCCAGAAGGGCATTGGGCCCTTGATTGGGATACTTAGCTTTGAATGACTTTCTGCACAGATGTCTCAGATAAATCGGTACGCAATGGCATAGGACCTTGTACCTTGGATGATTGAATGTAGAAGAGAACATCCAGTCAAAAAGGGATAGTAGGTAGGATTAGGAAGATAGTTGGTAAGTTTTGGAAGAAGAGTGAGTATGCAATTTGGACCAAAAGTTCTTTAGCAATAGGGTGTCGGTTAGAGAGTGAATGTAAACGTCAGCACATGTGAAGAGTCAGTCACAATGATGAACTGGGGAACATATGTAGGAAAGCAGATATCAATAGAGACATTAGGAAATCAGGCAAAGTATAAAGTGAGTGAGTGGATTAGACATTTTCAACAGGGTTGAGGTTGAATATATCATCTTAGGAAGAAACAAATGTGTAGTCACCAATAGCATTGACATTTGAGAGCATTAGGCAACCTGGACAAGGATGTTTTTAGTAATCCATGCTCACTTTCCAATGAGGCGTTGGTGCAATCATAAGTGTGACCTTTGCATTTTGTGTCCAGAATATCACTGTGATAAAATGTATATGTAGATCAGGTGACATGAGTGTTTCTTCCACCATTTCTGGGAGTAATATGTTGAAGACATATAAATTAGCCTTTGGGGGTACAAATAGGTGTACCCTGGGTCTATGAATATAGAGATAATGCATGAATAGACCATACTGTGAATAAATAGTATAACAGGTTCCAATTTAAATAATGGATTGCATTGATATCTGAAAATATATAGGAAATCTAATATTGATACACAACCATTCATTCTAACCAGTTATACATCTAATGGTGATATTGGGGTTATGGTTTACCATGAAGGGGGTGTGAGTTTTGCTTCACAAGGGATTATGGAAATGGAAAAGAATGTGTTTGGAAAGAAGTCTCATGAAAAGACCAGTCAAGAAACGTGGAGGAATACATGTGTTCTGAAGCAGGAAGTGATTGAAAGGGAAATGAATGCCTAGAAATTTGTGAACTTGAGGATGAAATACATATCCTATGATGTGCATCAACTGAAGAAATAGTAATGTACCAGTGTTGAATAAAAACGTCAAAATACACATCATGTCCCATAGGAATCTACTTGCATTCATGTTAAACTGGGTCAGTTACTGTAGAAATATTAGGATTTCAGCACTAGGAAACAAATATGTATTTCAGGTGGATGACTATTTCTGAGAATAATCTTGTGAAAAGTTGATTATAAATCCACATATATGAACATGAATGAATTTAGGGAGTATATAATATGACACATACATTTCATATTTTGAAAAATCTGGAGAGTGTGTGTATGTGTGTGTGTGTGTGTGTGTATGTGTATATATATATATATATATATATATATATATATATATATATATATATATATACACAAAAGAAAAACACACACACAAACACAGACATTAAAGAGTAGAAATATATATGCCAATCGAAATTCATCATGAAATATTTATCATCCACAGATCCAAAAATATTTATTTTACTGAACATGTATTTATGTATCATGTTGTTCATGTGGGAAGCTCACCTGGAGGTTGAATTTTCAGTTCCAACAGCGTTTAGGAGGAGTGATCTCTTCTCACAGTTTGTATCTGCCAAGTCAGCCACCTCACAAGAATGGACGTGGGATAGGAGGTAGGATTCTATATGTGCATGTAAAAATGCATGTTGCTGAATAGGCTACAGAGAAAGGGAGACAGGAATTCACATATTTGTTAACATTCAAAACACATGGAGAACTATTTCTACTAAATTGGACTAGATTTATAACACCTACCCTTTATAATGCCAAAGGCCAGTCCAACTATACACCAGGCCTCCTCTGAACTGCCTGTATTTCTATTCTGTTTGAGTTATTTTTCTCCATCATATTAGTATTCGTAGTCACAATCTAGTAGGGTATGGGTGAGTGTCAGGGATTCAGTATTTCGAACGGAAAATAGGAAAATGAATCCAATGTGTAGGCCAATATGTGCTACAAAAAAATCTTCCCACTCTCATCCAGAACATTGCCTTGACATTACCTTCACAATAAGTAAGACACAATTTGAGGAGAAGAGTTAGAAATGCTGTGAATACATATGTGGAATGGAAAATGCTCAGGAGTTCACAACCTTGGAGGTGGTAGACTACTTTCCATGAGTAAGGGACAGGGTAAACACTCCACAAACGTGGAGCTCTGCTGGCCTAAAGACTTCGTGAGAAACTGCTTCTGAGGTTGGGCACTTGAAATATATGTTGTTGTCAGGAGCTTTAGCTTCCTTTGTAGTGAGACCATCAAACCAGGTCTGCATCTATGTGACCTGGAGGACATGGTTTCTGATTTTCCAATGAACATGAGGCAGAAGTGCTGAATTCTCTCTTTGCAGGTAAACTGTGGCCACTGGGGTCTAAGTGTCTCCCTGTGTGGACTGTGAAGCCATTTGGTCATCCTCCACTTTTCGTGGTGTTTCTTGCTGCTGCACTGGGAGTTTGGAATTTGCTTCAGGAAATACAAGGAGTTCAACTGGGACACAGTGCTGGAGGGAGTTCTGTCACGTGTGGTGGGTCAAGGTCCTAGGAGAATGCACCAGCCAGGCTTCTATCCCACAGAGCTTGCCCCCTTGACCATAGCAACCTGATTCTGAACATTGCCCTGAAACCTCTCCATATAACAAGATGCCTTTACATAGAAGGGTCTGCTCGCTGCACCATGTCAGTCACAAGCCATTTGGAAGCCAATGGCAGATCCACATGGCCCCACCACAGATGTTCTATCACACACCTGCACACCACTGCTCTAGGCCCACTACTCAGCAGGCCCCAACTCACTGGCATCTCTGTTCTACACCATTTTCATGAAACCCAGTCAATCAAGGCACTGTCTGGTACACTCATGATCAGCAACAGGACATCCAAAGGTTCTCCAGTGCCACCTGGTCATGGGAATTTCAAAAATGTCATGGTATTTATCTAGCTAGCCATTTTTAAAGGATGAAGTTGGAGGCACTGTGGGTTTCCATTCCTTCAGGAACCATTAAATGGTGAGGAAGCTCATTTCAACGAAAGCTCTGGAGAACTCTCACAAACAAGGCTTCCCAAGGAGTGGCCAAAAGGTCACAGGAAGCCAGGCCCATTGAGGTCTACAATGTGAGGTCCACGTGTGTTTGGACTCTCCACGATGGCTGCCAGGTCTTTAAGAATAAAATCATGTGATATCCGGGCTGAGATTCCCAGTGCTCTGTGGAAAGCCAGCCTGGGCCTAGATCTCAGTTTCCAAGGGCGACTCTCATGCGTGGCCTCCTAACATCCCGACACAATTCACGGCAATACTTCTCTGAGGTCAGTTCCAGAACTCAGTCTCCAAGGGGAATCACACCAGAGTTCAAGCCCAGGTGGACCCAGTCATCTCTTCCCACTGCCACACCACAATTCAAACCAAAACACTGCCACATGGCCCTCATCTTCTTCCATACAGACACTCATCATGACCTCTGGCTGGAGGTTTCCATGAGGGGCACAGCCCAAGACAGTGTCCACAATAAGCTCCCTTGCCTCTCATTTGCCTAATGTCAGGGTGGCCTGGACACCCTTCCTTTGGACCTGGAGTGATCAAATAGGCCTGCCTTTAATACTGCTCTACTTCTCCAATTGGAGGCCTACTGACTGCCGGGTATAGATTCTTTGTGTGAACTGGAGTCATGAGAAAACCCAAGCACCTATGGGCTAGCCTCTGCATGGCTTTGAAGGACTCATTTGACACAAAGGATCCCTATTCTCACTTGATGGAGGTCAGGAACCTTACAGAGGAAGGCGAGAGACCTCATCCAGGATGACTGCTTTTGTGCCAATTTGGCCTTGGATGCACGCATGGGATCTTTCTTTGGATCCATCAGGTGCTGACAATGTAAGCCACAGCCTCACACAGGGCCAAGAGGCTGATTCAGACACATCCCTTTGCAAAGCAATTAAGCAAAGAGCCACAGGTGATGCCCATTCATTTCCATTTGAAAACTGTTTTCTTCAGGCTTCACAAAGGGGTGCCCTGAGGCAAAGGCCTTCCTGACATTCAGGGCCACAAAAGGATAGGTAAGCCAAAGGCCCAAAGCAGGGTTTCTCTAGGGAGACTTTACTGATCACACTGATATCTGAGTTTTCTGAGATGCTCACCATTTCTTTCAACTATCCAGTACATGGCCATGTCACCGAGCTTGGAGGTGGTACATATCTTGGACACAAAACCATGAGCCTATTCTGGAGAGTGGCCAGAATTCAGGAAGAAAACAGGAACTTAGGAAGATAGTAGGCGTTGCCCATCCATAAGGCAAGCCGCAGTCCATTCATAAATTGGGCAGGATGAATGCTGGGAAGCTTTCTACTAGACAGGACACATCCATTGATGCATTCTCTTTTCTAATGTCTACAACCAGGGACACAGTGGGATACACAAACATAGAAACACTCGCCTTGTCAAAAGCCTTACTAGAAACAGTCCACTCCAACCCAAACAAACCGCCTTTCCTACCTATTCTCAGAACATGAGACAAAACCACAAACTCACACCCACACCCACAAAGGCACCTCCTTCCAAGTTGGTCTGTGACTACCCGGAGTGTCGTCTGACTGGTGGGCCATACTATGTTCCCCCGAAAGGGCCTGTCCTGTCTCACATCTGGCCTCCTTGGCCAACTCTGTGAAGTTGTCAGGAG
Source organism: Spermophilus citellus (assembly GCF_964194105.1). NCBI lineage: Eukaryota > Metazoa > Chordata > Mammalia > Rodentia > Sciuridae > Spermophilus > Spermophilus citellus. The sequence continues at coordinate 19,729,293 of NC_138199.1, read as the reverse complement.
CCAGCGGTGAGCCACTACCTGCTTTCTCAGGAAAGGCCCCTCTGCAGAGCTTTCCTGGCATTTGGCAATCCTCACCTCAGTGGGTACCAAGAAAGACTGACTCTGTCCTTGGTAAATCCAAACAAGTGAGCCCACTGGGACTGGGACTGGGACTGGCTCTGGGTGCCTGGCTTCCTGGATCCCAAGTTCAGAGAGTTCCATCACCAAGGAAGTGAGGTGAGGTCACTTCCTTCAGGAACTGAATGAGGTCACTGCCTTGGCAACCACTGTGTCCTAACAGTTGCTTCCAAGGCTCCCATGAGATGGAGGCTGCCCCTCCTTCCTGTGACACTTTCACAAGTTAGAATGGAATATCAACCATAGGCACCAAGGAACAGCTCTCCACACGGGCCTGCTTTGGTCCATCTTGTCTACATTAAGAAGAGAGAGGCTCATTCAGACACATCCCTTCATCCTGACCAGGTTGTTTGCCATGGAAGATGACTTCTGCTCTCTCAGGTCCTTCATAGCTGCCTACATCTTCTCCAGGGATCATTTCTGCATGGACCTTTGAGGTTCTCAGCAGGTGGAAGATCCCCCACATTCCTGTATTGTAAGACCCACTCTGTCCCTGCTCTTCTGTAAAGTTAGATTGAGGGAACAGTGTATGGTTAGGGTTAAGAACCTGTTTGATGTGGCTTAGGAATCACTCTGCTGGATGAAGAATGGTATTGGGAACCTGGGATATTTATAATAATATATAGGTGAAATATATGTATGAAAACAGAAATCCAAGTAAGATTTGAAGGCCAGAAGGGCATTGGGCCCTTGATTGGGATACTTAGCTTTGAATGACTTTCTGCACAGATGTCTCAGATAAATCGGTACGCAATGGCATAGGACCTTGTACCTTGGATGATTGAATGTAGAAGAGAACATCCAGTCAAAAAGGGATAGTAGGTAGGATTAGGAAGATAGTTGGTAAGTTTTGGAAGAAGAGTGAGTATGCAATTTGGACCAAAAGTTCTTTAGCAATAGGGTGTCGGTTAGAGAGTGAATGTAAACGTCAGCACATGTGAAGAGTCAGTCACAATGATGAACTGGGGAACATATGTAGGAAAGCAGATATCAATAGAGACATTAGGAAATCAGGCAAAGTATAAAGTGAGTGAGTGGATTAGACATTTTCAACAGGGTTGAGGTTGAATATATCATCTTAGGAAGAAACAAATGTGTAGTCACCAATAGCATTGACATTTGAGAGCATTAGGCAACCTGGACAAGGATGTTTTTAGTAATCCATGCTCACTTTCCAATGAGGCGTTGGTGCAATCATAAGTGTGACCTTTGCATTTTGTGTCCAGAATATCACTGTGATAAAATGTATATGTAGATCAGGTGACATGAGTGTTTCTTCCACCATTTCTGGGAGTAATATGTTGAAGACATATAAATTAGCCTTTGGGGGTACAAATAGGTGTACCCTGGGTCTATGAATATAGAGATAATGCATGAATAGACCATACTGTGAATAAATAGTATAACAGGTTCCAATTTAAATAATGGATTGCATTGATATCTGAAAATATATAGGAAATCTAATATTGATACACAACCATTCATTCTAACCAGTTATACATCTAATGGTGATATTGGGGTTATGGTTTACCATGAAGGGGGTGTGAGTTTTGCTTCACAAGGGATTATGGAAATGGAAAAGAATGTGTTTGGAAAGAAGTCTCATGAAAAGACCAGTCAAGAAACGTGGAGGAATACATGTGTTCTGAAGCAGGAAGTGATTGAAAGGGAAATGAATGCCTAGAAATTTGTGAACTTGAGGATGAAATACATATCCTATGATGTGCATCAACTGAAGAAATAGTAATGTACCAGTGTTGAATAAAAATGAACGTCAAAATACACATCATGTCCCATAGGAATCTACTTGCATTCATGTTAAACTGGGTCAGTTACTGTAGAAATATTAGGATTTCAGCACTAGGAAACAAATATGTATTTCAGGTGGATGACTATTTCTGAGAATAATCTTGTGAAAAGTTGATTATAAATCCACATATATGAACATGAATGAATTTAGGGAGTATATAATATGACACATACATTTCATATTTTGAAAAATCTGGAGAGTGTGTGTATGTGTGTGTGTGTGTGTGTGTATGTGTATATATATATATATATATACACAAAAGAAAAACACACACACAAACACAGACATTAAAGAGTAGAAATATATATGCCAATCGAAATTCATCATGAAATATTTATCATCCACAGATCCAAAAATATTTATTTTACTGAACATGTATTTATGTATCATGTTGTTCATGTGGGAAGCTCACCTGGAGGTTGAATTTTCAGTTCCAACAGCGTTTAGGAGGAGTGATCTCTTCTCACAGTTTGTATCTGCCAAGTCAGCCACCTCACAAGAATGGACGTGGGATAGGAGGTAGGATTCTATATGTGCATGTAAAAATGCATGTTGCTGAATAGGCTACAGAGAAAGGGAGACAGGAATTCACATATTTGTTAACATTCAAAACACATGGAGAACTATTTCTACTAAATTGGACTAGATTTATAACACCTACCCTTTATAATGCCAAAGGCCAGTCCAACTATACACCAGGCCTCCTCTGAACTGCCTGTATTTCTATTCTGTTTGAGTTATTTTTCTCCATCATATTAGTATTCGTAGTCACAATCTAGTAGGGTATGGGTGAGTGTCAGGGATTCAGTATTTCGAACGGAAAATAGGAAAATGAATCCAATGTGTAGGCCAATATGTGCTACAAAAAAATCTTCCCACTCTCATCCAGAACATTGCCTTGACATTACCTTCACAATAAGTAAGACACAATTTGAGGAGAAGAGTTAGAAATGCTGTGAATGCATATGTGGAATGGAAAATGCTCAGGAGTTCACAACCTTGGAGGTGGTAGACTACTTTCCATGAGTAAGGGACAGGGTAAACACTCCACAAACGTGGAGCTCTGCTGGCCTAAAGACTTCGTGAGAAACTGCTTCTGAGGTTGGGCACTTGAAATATATGTTGTTGTCAGGAGCTTTAGCTTCCTTTGTAGTGAGACCATCAAACCAGGTCTGCATCTATGTGACCTGGAGGACATGGTTTCTGATTTTCCAATGAACATGAGGCAGAAGTGCTGAATTCTCTCTTTGCAGGTAAACTGTGGCCACTGGGGTCTAAGTGTCTCCCTGTGTGGACTGTGAAGCCATTTGGTCATCCTCCACTTTTCGTGGTGTTTCTTGCTGCTGCACTGGGAGTTTGGAATTTGCTTCAGGAAATACAAGGAGTTCAACTGGGACACAGTGCTGGAGGGAGTTCTGTCACGTGTGGTGGGTCAAGGTCCTAGGAGAATGCACCAGCCAGGCTTCTATCCCACAGAGCTTGCCCCCTTGACCATAGCAACCTGATTCTGAACATTGCCCTGAAACCTCTCCATATAACAAGATGCCTTTACATAGAAGGGTCTGCTCGCTGCACCATGTCAGTCACAAGCCATTTGGAAGCCAATGGCAGATCCACATGGCCCCACCACAGATGTTCTATCACACACCTGCACACCACTGCTCTAGGCCCACTACTCAGCAGGCCCCAACTCACTGGCATCTCTGTTCTACACCATTTTCATGAAACCCAGTCAATCAAGGCACTGTCTGGTACACTCATGATCAGCAACAGGACATCCAAAGGTTCTCCAGTGCCACCTGGTCATGGGAATTTCAAAAATGTCATGGTATTTATCTAGCTAGCCATTTTTAAAGGATGAAGTTGGAGGCACTGTGGGTTTCCATTCCTTCAGGAACCATTAAATGGTGAGGAAGCTCATTTCAACGAAAGCTCTGGAGAACTCTCACAAACAAGGCTTCCCAAGGAGTGGCCAAAAGGTCACAGGAAGCCAGGCCCATTGAGGTCTACAATGTGAGGTCCACGTGTGTTTGGACTCTCCACGATGGCTGCCAGGTCTTTAAGAATAAAATCATGTGATATCCGGGCTGAGATTCCCAGTGCTCTGTGGAAAGCCAGCCTGGGCCTAGATCTCAGTTTCCAAGGGCGACTCTCATGCGTGGCCTCCTAACATCCCGACACAATTCACGGCAATACTTCTCTGAGGTCAGTTCCAGAACTCAGTCTCCAAGGGGAATCACACCAGAGTTCAAGCCCAGGTGGACCCAGTCATCTCTTCCCACTGCCACACCACAATTCAAACCAAAACACTGCCACATGGCCCTCATCTTCTTCCATACAGACACTCATCATGACCTCTGGCTGGAGGTTTCCATGAGGGGCACAGCCCAAGACAGTGTCCACAATAAGCTCCCTTGCCTCTCATTTGCCTAATGTCAGGGTGGCCTGGACACCCTTCCTTTGGACCTGGAGTGATCAAATAGGCCTGCCTTTAATACTGCTCTACTTCTCCAATTGGAGGCCTACTGACTGCCGGGTATAGATTCTTTGTGTGAACTGGAGTCATGAGAAAACCCAAGCACCTATGGGCTAGCCTCTGCATGGCTTTGAAGGACTCATTTGACACAAAGGATCCCTATTCTCACTTGATGGAGGTCAGGAACCTTACAGAGGAAGGCGAGAGACCTCATCCAGGATGACTGCTTTTGTGCCAATTTGGCCTTGGATGCACGCATGGGATCTTTCTTTGGATCCATCAGGTGCTGACAATGTAAGCCACAGCCTCACACAGGGCCAAGAGGCTGATTCAGACACATCCCTTTGCAAAGCAATTAAGCAAAGAGCCACAGGTGATGCCCATTCATTTCCATTTGAAAACTGTTTTCTTCAGGCTTCACAAAGGGGTGCCCTGAGGCAAAGGCCTTCCTGACATTCAGGGCCACAAAAGGATAGGTAAGCCAAAGGCCCAAAGCAGGGTTTCTCTAGGGAGACTTTACTGATCACACTGATATCTGAGTTTTCTGAGATGCTCACCATTTCTTTCAACTATCCAGTACATGGCCATGTCACCGAGCTTGGAGGTGGTACATATCTTGGACACAAAACCATGAGCCTATTCTGGAGAGTGGCCAGAATTCAGGAAGAAAACAGGAACTTAGGAAGATAGTAGGCGTTGCCCATCCATAAGGCAAGCCGCAGTCCATTCATAAATTGGGCAGGATGAATGCTGGGAAGCTTTCTACTAGACAGGACACATCCATTGATGCATTCTCTTTTCTAATGTCTACAACCAGGGACACAGTGGGATACACAAACATAGAAACACTCGCCTTGTCAAAAGCCTTACTAGAAACAGTCCACTCCAACCCAAACAAACCGCCTTTCCTACCTATTCTCAGAACATGAGACAAAACCACAAACTCACACCCACACCCACAAAGGCACCTCCTTCCAAGTTGGTCTGTGACTACCCGGAGTGTCGTCTGACTGGTGGGCCATACTATGTTCCCCCGAAAGGGCCTGTCCTGTCTCACATCTGGCCTCCTTGGCCAACTCTGTGAAGTTGTCAGGAGCCAGCGGTGAGCCACTACCTGCTTTCTCAGGAAAGGCCCCTCTGCAGAGCTTTCCTGGCATTTGGCAATCCTCACCTCAGTGGGTACCAAGAAAGACTGACTCTGTCCTTGGTAAATCCAAACAAGTGAGCCCACTGGGACTGGGACTGGGACTGGCTCTGGGTGCCTGGCTTCCTGGATCCCAAGTTCAGAGAGTTCCATCACCAAGGAAGTGAGGTGAGGTCACTTCCTTCAGGAACTGAATGAGGTCACTGCCTTGGCAACCACTGTGTCCTAACAGTTGCTTCCAAGGCTCCCATGAGATGGAGGCTGCCCCTCCTTCCTGTGACACTTTCACAAGTTAGAATGGAATATCAACCATAGGCACCAAGGAACAGCTCTCCACACAGGCCTGCTTTGGTCCATCTTGTCTACATTAAGAAGAGAGAGGCTCATTCAGACACATCCCTTCATCCTGACCAGGTTGTTTGCCATGGAAGATGACTTCTGCTCTCTCAGGTCCTTCATAGCTGCCTACATCTTCTCCAGGGATCATTTCTGCATGGACCTTTGAGGTTCTCAGCAGGTGGAAGATCCCCCACATTCCTGTATTGTAAGACCCACTCTGTCCCTGCTCTTCTGTAAAGTTAGATTGAGGGAACAGTGTATGGTTAGGGTTAAGAACCTGTTTGATGTGGCTTAGGAATCACTCTGCTGGATGAAGAATGGTATTGGGAACCTGGGATATTTATAATAATATATAGGTGAAATATATGTATGAAAACAGAAATCCAAGTAAGATTTGAAGGCCAGAAGGGCATTGGGCCCTTGATTGGGATACTTAGCTTTGAATGACTTTCTGCACAGATGTCTCAGATAAATCGGTACACAATGGCATAGGACCTTGTACCTTGGATGATTGAATGTAGAAGAGAACATCCAGTCAAAAAGGGATAGTAGGTAGGATTAGGAAGATAGTTGGTAAGTTTTGGAAGAAGAGTGAGTATGCAATTTGGACCAAAAGTTCTTTAGCAATAGGGTGTCGGTTAGAGAGTGAATGTAAACGTCAGCACATGTGAAGAGTCAGTCACAATGATGAACTGGGGAACATATGTAGGAAAGCAGATATCAATAGAGACATTAGGAAATCAGGCAAAGTATAAAGTGAGTGAGTGGATTAGACATTTTCAACAGGGTTGAGGTTGAATATATCATCTTAGGAAGAAACAAATGTGTAGTCACCAATAGCATTGACATTTGAGAGCATTAGGCAACCTGGACAAGGATGTTTTTAGTAATCCATGCTCACTTTCCAATGAGGCGTTGGTGCAATCATAAGTGTGACCTTTGCATTTTGTGTCCAGAATATCACTGTGATAAAATGTATATGTAGATCAGGTGACATGAGTGTTTCTTCCACCATTTCTGGGAGTAATATGTTGAAGACATATAAATTAGCCTTTGGGGGTACAAATAGGTGTACCCTGGGTCTATGAATATAGAGATAATGCATGAATAGACCATACTGTGAATAAATAGTATAACAGGTTCCAATTTAAATAATGGATTGCATTGATATCTGAAAATATATAGGAAATCTAATATTGATACACAACCATTCATTCTAACCAGTTATACATCTAATGGTGATATTGGGGTTATGGTTTACCATGAAGGGGGTGTGAGTTTTGCTTCACAAGGGATTATGGAAATGGAAAAGAATGTGTTTGGAAAGAAGTCTCATGAAAAGACCAGTCAAGAAACGTGGAGGAATACATGTGTTCTGAAGCAGGAAGTGATTGAAAGGGAAATGAATGCCTAGAAATTTGTGAACTTGAGGATGAAATACATATCCTATGATGTGCATCAACTGAAGAAATAGTAATGTACCAGTGTTGAATAAAAATGAACGTCAAAATACACATCATGTCCCATAGGAATCTACTTGCATTCATGTTAAACTGGGTCAGTTACTGTAGAAATATTAGGATTTCAGCACTAGGAAACAAATATGTATTTCAGGTGGATGACTATTTCTGAGAATAATCTTGTGAAAAGTTGATTATAAATCCACATATATGAACATGAATGAATTTAGGGAGTATATAATATGACACATACATTTCATATTTTGAAAAATCTGGAGAGTGTGTGTATGTGTGTGTGTGTGTGTGTGTATATGTATATATATATATATATATATATATATATATATATATATATATATATATATACACAAAAGAAAAACACACACACAAACACAGACATTAAAGAGTAGAAATATATATGCCAATCGAAATTCATCATGAAATATTTATCATCCACAGATCCAAAAATATTTATTTTACTGAACATGTATTTATGTATCATGTTGTTCATGTGGGAAGCTCACCTGGAGGTTGAATTTTCAGTTCCAACAGCGTTTAGGAGGAGTGATCTCTTCTCACAGTTTGTATCTGCCAAGTCAGCCACCTCACAAGAATGGACGTGGGATAGGAGGTAGGATTCTATATGTGCATGTAAAAATGCATGTTGCTGAATAGGCTACAGAGAAAGGGAGACAGGAATTCACATATTTGTTAACATTCAAAACACATGGAGAACTATTTCTACTAAATTGGACTAGATTTATAACACCTACCCTTTATAATGCCAAAGGCCAGTCCAACTATACACCAGGCCTCCTCTGAACTGCCTGTATTTCTATTCTGTTTGAGTTATTTTTCTCCATCATATTAGTATTCGTAGTCACAATCTAGTAGGGTATGGGTGAGTGTCAGGGATTCAGTATTTCGAACGGAAAATAGGAAAATGAATCCAATGTGTAGGCCAATATGTGCTACAAAAAAATCTTCCCACTCTCATCCAGAACATTGCCTTGACATTACCTTCACAATAAGTAAGACACAATTTGAGGAGAAGAGTTAGAAATGCTGTGAATACATATGTGGAATGGAAAATGCTCAGGAGTTCACAACCTTGGAGGTGGTAGACTACTTTCCATGAGTAAGGGACAGGGTAAACACTCCACAAACGTGGAGCTCTGCTGGCCTAAAGACTTCGTGAGAAACTGCTTCTGAGGTTGGGCACTTGAAATATATGTTGTTGTCAGGAGCTTTAGCTTCCTTTGTAGTGAGACCATCAAACCAGGTCTGCATCTATGTGACCTGGAGGACATGGTTTCTGATTTTCCAATGAACATGAGGCAGAAGTGCTGAATTCTCTCTTTGCAGGTAAACTGTGGCCACTGGGGTCTAAGTGTCTCCCTGTGTGGACTGTGAAGCCATTTGGTCATCCTCCACTTTTCGTGGTGTTTCTTGCTGCTGCACTGGGAGTTTGGAATTTGCTTCAGGAAATACAAGGAGTTCAACTGGGACACAGTGCTGGAGGGAGTTCTGTCACGTGTGGTGGGTCAAGGTCCTAGGAGAATGCACCAGCCAGGCTTCTATCCCACAGAGCTTGCCCCCTTGACCATAGCAACCTGATTCTGAACATTGCCCTGAAACCTCTCCATATAACAAGATGCCTTTACATAGAAGGGTCTGCTCGCTGCACCATGTCAGTCACAAGCCATTTGGAAGCCAATGGCAGATCCACATGGCCCCACCACAGATGTTCTATCACACACCTGCACACCACTGCTCTAGGCCCACTACTCAGCAGGCCCCAACTCACTGGCATCTCTGTTCTACACCATTTTCATGAAACCCAGTCAATCAAGGCACTGTCTGGTACACTCATGATCAGCAACAGGACATCCAAAGGTTCTCCAGTGCCACCTGGTCATGGGAATTTCAAAAATGTCATGGTATTTATCTAGCTAGCCATTTTTAAAGGATGAAGTTGGAGGCACTGTGGGTTTCCATTCCTTCAGGAACCATTAAATGGTGAGGAAGCTCATTTCAACGAAAGCTCTGGAGAACTCTCACAAACAAGGCTTCCCAAGGAGTGGCCAAAAGGTCACAGGAAGCCAGGCCCATTGAGGTCTACAATGTGAGGTCCACGTGTGTTTGGACTCTCCACGATGGCTGCCAGGTCTTTAAGAATAAAATCATGTGATATCCGGGCTGAGATTCCCAGTGCTCTGTGGAAAGCCAGCCTGGGCCTAGATCTCAGTTTCCAAGGGTGACTCTCATGCGTGGCCTCCTAACATCCCGACACAATTCACGGCAATACTTCTCTGAGGTCAGTTCCAGAACTCAGTCTCCAAGGGGAATCACACCAGAGTTCAAGCCCAGGTGGACCCAGTCATCTCTTCCCACTGCCACACCACAATTCAAACCAAAACACTGCCACATGGCCCTCATCTTCTTCCATACAGACACTCATCATGACCTCTGGCTGGAGGTTTCCATGAGGGGCACAGCCCAAGACAGTGTCCACAATAAGCTCCCTTGCCTCTCATTTGCCTAATGTCAGGGTGGCCTGGACACCCTTCCTTTGGACCTGGAGTGATCAAATAGGCCTGCCTTTAATACTGCTCTACTTCTCCAATTGGAGGCCTACTGACTGCCGGGTATAGATTCTTTGTGTGAACTGGAGTCATGAGAAAACCCAAGCACCTATGGGCTAGCCTCTGCATGGCTTTGAAGGACTCATTTGACACAAAGGATCCCTATTCTCACTTGATGGAGGTCAGGAACCTTACAGAGGAAGGCGAGAGACCTCATCCAGGATGACTGCTTTTGTGCCAATTTGGCCTTGGATGCACGCATGGGATCTTTCTTTGGATCCATCAGGTGCTGACAATGTAAGCCACAGCCTCACACAGGGCCAAGAGGCTGATTCAGACACATCCCTTTGCAAAGCAATTAAGCAAAGAGCCACAGGTGATGCCCATTCATTTCCATTTGAAAACTGTTTTCTTCAGGCTTCACAAAGGGGTGCCCTGAGGCAAAGGCCTTCCTGACATTCAGGGCCACAAAAGGATAGGTAAGCCAAAGGCCCAAAGCAGGGTTTCTCTAGGGAGACTTTACTGATCACACTGATATCTGAGTTTTCTGAGATGCTCACCATTTCTTTCAACTATCCAGTACATGGCCATGTCACCGAGCTTGGAGGTGGTACATATCTTGGACACAAAACCATGAGCCTATTCTGGAGAGTGGCCAGAATTCAGGAAGAAAACAGGAACTTAGGAAGATAGTAGGCGTTGCCCATCCATAAGGCAAGCCGCAGTCCATTCATAAATTGGGCAGGATGAATGCTGGGAAGCTTTCTACTAGACAGGACACATCCATTGATGCATTCTCTTTTCTAATGTCTACAACCAGGGACACAGTGGGATACACAAACATAGAAACACTCGCCTTGTCAAAAGCCTTACTAGAAACAGTCCACTCCAACCCAAACAAACCGCCTTTCCTACCTATTCTCAGAACATGAGACAAAACCACAAACTCACACCCACACCCACAAAGGCACCTCCTTCCAAGTTGGTCTGTGACTACCCGGAGTGTCGTCTGACTGGTGGGCCATACTATGTTCCCCCGAAAGGGCCTGTCCTGTCTCACATCTGGCCTCCTTGGCCAACTCTGTGAAGTTGTCAGGAGCCAGCGGTGAGCCACTACCTGCTTTCTCAGGAAAGGCCCCTCTGCAGAGCTTTCCTGGCATTTGGCAATCCTCACCTCAGTGGGTACCAAGAAAGACTGACTCTGTCCTTGGTAAATCCAAACAAGTGAGCCCACTGGGACTGGGACTGGGACTGGCTCTGGGTGCCTGGCTTCCTGGATCCCAAGTTCAGAGAGTTCCATCACCAAGGAAGTGAGGTGAGGTCACTTCCTTCAGGAACTGAATGAGGTCACTGCCTTGGCAACCACTGTGTCCTAACAGTTGCTTCCAAGGCTCCCATGAGATGGAGGCTGCCCCTCCTTCCTGTGACACTTTCACAAGTTAGAATGGAATATCAACCATAGGCACCAAGGAACAGCTCTCCACACAGGCCTGCTTTGGTCCATCTTGTCTACATTAAGAAGAGAGAGGCTCATTCAGACACATCCCTTCATCCTGACCAGGTTGTTTGCCATGGAAGATGACTTCTGCTCTCTCAGGTCCTTCATAGCTGCCTACATCTTCTCCAGGGATCATTTCTGCATGGACCTTTGAGGTTCTCAGCAGGTGGAAGATCCCCCACATTCCTGTATTGTAAGACCCACTCTGTCCCTGCTCTTCTGTAAAGTTAGATTGAGGGAACAGTGTATGGTTAGGGTTAAGAACCTGTTTGATGTGGCTTAGGAATCACTCTGCTGGATGAAGAATGGTATTGGGAACCTGGGATATTTATAATAATATATAGGTGAAATATATGTATGAAAACAGAAATCCAAGTAAGATTTGAAGGCCAGAAGGGCATTGGGCCCTTGATTGGGATACTTAGCTTTGAATGACTTTCTGCACAGATGTCTCAGATAAATCGGTACACAATGGCATAGGACCTTGTACCTTGGATGATTGAATGTAGAAGAGAACATCCAGTCAAAAAGGGATAGTAGGTAGGATTAGGAAGATAGTTGGTAAGTTTTGGAAGAAGAGTGAGTATGCAATTTGGACCAAAAGTTCTTTAGCAATAGGGTGTCGGTTAGAGAGTGAATGTAAACGTCAGCACATGTGAAGAGTCAGTCACAATGATGAACTGGGGAACATATGTAGGAAAGCAGATATCAATAGAGACATTAGGAAATCAGGCAAAGTATAAAGTGAGTGAGTGGATTAGACATTTTCAACAGGGTTGAGGTTGAATATATCATCTTAGGAAGAAACAAATGTGTAGTCACCAATAGCATTGACATTTGAGAGCATTAGGCAACCTGGACAAGGATGTTTTTAGTAATCCATGCTCACTTTCCAATGAGGCGTTGGTGCAATCATAAGTGTGACCTTTGCATTTTGTGTCCAGAATATCACTGTGATAAAATGTATATGTAGATCAGGTGACATGAGTGTTTCTTCCACCATTTCTGGGAGTAATATGTTGAAGACATATAAATTAGCCTTTGGGGGTACAAATAGGTGTACCCTGGGTCTATGAATATAGAGATAATGCATGAATAGACCATACTGTGAATAAATAGTATAACAGGTTCCAATTTAAATAATGGATTGCATTGATATCTGAAAATATATAGGAAATCTAATATTGATACACAACCATTCATTCTAACCAGTTATACATCTAATGGTGATATTGGGGTTATGGTTTACCATGAAGGGGGTGTGAGTTTTGCTTCACAAGGGATTATGGAAATGGAAAAGAATGTGTTTGGAAAGAAGTCTCATGAAAAGACCAGTCAAGAAACGTGGAGGAATACATGTGTTCTGAAGCAGGAAGTGATTGAAAGGGAAATGAATGCCTAGAAATTTGTGAACTTGAGGATGAAATACATATCCTATGATGTGCATCAACTGAAGAAATAGTAATGTACCAGTGTTGAATAAAAATGAACGTCAAAATACACATCATGTCCCATAGGAATCTACTTGCATTCATGTTAAACTGGGTCAGTTACTGTAGAAATATTAGGATTTCAGCACTAGGAAACAAATATGTATTTCAGGTGGATGACTATTTCTGAGAATAATCTTGTGAAAAGTTGATTATAAATCCACATATATGAACATGAATGAATTTAGGGAGTATATAATATGACACATACATTTCATATTTTGAAAAATCTGGAGAGTGTGTGTATGTGTGTGTGTGTGTGTGTGTATATGTATATATATATATATATATATATATATATATATATATATATATATATATATATATATACACAAAAGAAAAACACACACACAAACACAGACATTAAAGAGTAGAAATATATATGCCAATCGAAATTCATCATGAAATATTTATCATCCACAGATCCAAAAATATTTATTTTACTGAACATGTATTTATGTATCATGTTGTTCATGTGGGAAGCTCACCTGGAGGTTGAATTTTCAGTTCCAACAGCGTTTAGGAGGAGTGATCTCTTCTCACAGTTTGTATCTGCCAAGTCAGCCACCTCACAAGAATGGACGTGGGATAGGAGGTAGGATTCTATATGTGCATGTAAAAATGCATGTTGCTGAATAGGCTACAGAGAAAGGGAGACAGGAATTCACATATTTGTTAACATTCAAAACACATGGAGAACTATTTCTACTAAATTGGACTAGATTTATAACACCTACCCTTTATAATGCCAAAGGCCAGTCCAACTATACACCAGGCCTCCTCTGAACTGCCTGTATTTCTATTCTGTTTGAGTTATTTTTCTCCATCATATTAGTATTCGTAGTCACAATCTAGTAGGGTATGGGTGAGTGTCAGGGATTCAGTATTTCGAACGGAAAATAGGAAAATGAATCCAATGTGTAGGCCAATATGTGCTACAAAAAAATCTTCCCACTCTCATCCAGAACATTGCCTTGACATTACCTTCACAATAAGTAAGACACAATTTGAGGAGAAGAGTTAGAAATGCTGTGAATACATATGTGGAATGGAAAATGCTCAGGAGTTCACAACCTTGGAGGTGGTAGACTACTTTCCATGAGTAAGGGACAGGGTAAACACTCCACAAACGTGGAGCTCTGCTGGCCTAAAGACTTCGTGAGAAACTGCTTCTGAGGTTGGGCACTTGAAATATATGTTGTTGTCAGGAGCTTTAGCTTCCTTTGTAGTGAGACCATCAAACCAGGTCTGCATCTATGTGACCTGGAGGACATGGTTTCTGATTTTCCAATGAACATGAGGCAGAAGTGCTGAATTCTCTCTTTGCAGGTAAACTGTGGCCACTGGGGTCTAAGTGTCTCCCTGTGTGGACTGTGAAGCCATTTGGTCATCCTCCACTTTTCGTGGTGTTTCTTGCTGCTGCACTGGGAGTTTGGAATTTGCTTCAGGAAATACAAGGAGTTCAACTGGGACACAGTGCTGGAGGGAGTTCTGTCACGTGTGGTGGGTCAAGGTCCTAGGAGAATGCACCAGCCAGGCTTCTATCCCACAGAGCTTGCCCCCTTGACCATAGCAACCTGATTCTGAACATTGCCCTGAAACCTCTCCATATAACAAGATGCCTTTACATAGAAGGGTCTGCTCGCTGCACCATGTCAGTCACAAGCCATTTGGAAGCCAATGGCAGATCCACATGGCCCCACCACAGATGTTCTATCACACACCTGCACACCACTGCTCTAGGCCCACTACTCAGCAGGCCCCAACTCACTGGCATCTCTGTTCTACACCATTTTCATGAAACCCAGTCAATCAAGGCACTGTCTGGTACACTCATGATCAGCAACAGGACATCCAAAGGTTCTCCAGTGCCACCTGGTCATGGGAATTTCAAAAATGTCATGGTATTTATCTAGCTAGCCATTTTTAAAGGATGAAGTTGGAGGCACTGTGGGTTTCCATTCCTTCAGGAACCATTAAATGGTGAGGAAGCTCATTTCAACGAAAGCTCTGGAGAACTCTCACAAACAAGGCTTCCCAAGGAGTGGCCAAAAGGTCACAGGAAGCCAGGCCCATTGAGGTCTACAATGTGAGGTCCACGTGTGTTTGGACTCTCCACGATGGCTGCCAGGTCTTTAAGAATAAAATCATGTGATATCCGGGCTGAGATTCCCAGTGCTCTGTGGAAAGCCAGCCTGGGCCTAGATCTCAGTTTCCAAGGGCGACTCTCATGCGTGGCCTCCTAACATCCCGACACAATTCACGGCAATACTTCTCTGAGGTCAGTTCCAGAACTCAGTCTCCAAGGGGAATCACACCAGAGTTCAAGCCCAGGTGGACCCAGTCATCTCTTCCCACTGCCACACCACAATTCAAACCAAAACACTGCCACATGGCCCTCATCTTCTTCCATACAGACACTCATCATGACCTCTGGCTGGAGGTTTCCATGAGGGGCACAGCCCAAGACAGTGTCCACAATAAGCTCCCTTGCCTCTCATTTGCCTAATGTCAGGGTGGCCTGGACACCCTTCCTTTGGACCTGGAGTGATCAAATAGGCCTGCCTTTAATACTGCTCTACTTCTCCAATTGGAGGCCTACTGACTGCCGGGTATAGATTCTTTGTGTGAACTGGAGTCATGAGAAAACCCAAGCACCTATGGGCTAGCCTCTGCATGGCTTTGAAGGACTCATTTGACACAAAGGATCCCTATTCTCACTTGATGGAGGTCAGGAACCTTACAGAGGAAGGCGAGAGACCTCATCCAGGATGACTGCTTTTGTGCCAATTTGGCCTTGGATGCACGCATGGGATCTTTCTTTGGATCCATCAGGTGCTGACAATGTAAGCCACAGCCTCACACAGGGCCAAGAGGCTGATTCAGACACATCCCTTTGCAAAGCAATTAAGCAAAGAGCCACAGGTGATGCCCATTCATTTCCATTTGAAAACTGTTTTCTTCAGGCTTCACAAAGGGGTGCCCTGAGGCAAAGGCCTTCCTGACATTCAGGGCCACAAAAGGATAGGTAAGCCAAAGGCCCAAAGCAGGGTTTCTCTAGGGAGACTTTACTGATCACACTGATATCTGAGTTTTCTGAGATGCTCACCATTTCTTTCAACTATCCAGTACATGGCCATGTCACCGAGCTTGGAGGTGGTACATATCTTGGACACAAAACCATGAGCCTATTCTGGAGAGTGGCCAGAATTCAGGAAGAAAACAGGAACTTAGGAAGATAGTAGGCGTTGCCCATCCATAAGGCAAGCCGCAGTCCATTCATAAATTGGGCAGGATGAATGCTGGGAAGCTTTCTACTAGACAGGACACATCCATTGATGCATTCTCTTTTCTAATGTCTACAACCAGGGACACAGTGGGATACACAAACATAGAAACACTCGCCTTGTCAAAAGCCTTACTAGAAATAGTCCACTCCAACCCAAACAAACCGCCTTTCCTACCTATTCTCAGAACATGAGACAAAACCACAAACTCACACCCACACCCACAAAGGCACCTCCTTCCAAGTTGGTCTGTGACTACCCGGAGTGTCGTCTGACTGGTGGGCCATACTATGTTCCCCCGAAAGGGCCTGTCCTGTCTCACATCTGGCCTCCTTGGCCAACTCTGTGAAGTTGTCAGGAGCCAGCGGTGAGCCACTACCTGCTTTCTCAGGAAAGGCCCCTCTGCAGAGCTTTCCTGGCATTTGGCAATCCTCACCTCAGTGGGTACCAAGAAAGACTGACTCTGTCCTTGGTAAATCCAAACAAGTGAGCCCACTGGGACTGGGACTGGGACTGGCTCTGGGTGCCTGGCTTCCTGGATCCCAAGTTCAGAGAGTTCCATCACCAAGGAAGTGAGGTGAGGTCACTTCCTTCAGGAACTGAATGAGGTCACTGCCTTGGCAACCACTGTGTCCTAACAGTTGCTTCCAAGGCTCCCATGAGATGGAGGCTGCCCCTCCTTCCTGTGACACTTTCACAAGTTAGAATGGAATATCAACCATAGGCACCAAGGAACAGCTCTCCACACAGGCCTGCTTTGGTCCATCTTGTCTACATTAAGAAGAGAGAGGCTCATTCAGACACATCCCTTCATCCTGACCAGGTTGTTTGCCATGGAAGATGACTTCTGCTCTCTCAGGTCCTTCATAGCTGCCTACATCTTCTCCAGGGATCATTTCTGCATGGACCTTTGAGGTTCTCAGCAGGTGGAAGATCCCCCACATTCCTGTATTGTAAGACCCACTCTGTCCCTGCTCTTCTGTAAAGTTAGATTGAGGGAACAGTGTATGGTTAGGGTTAAGAACCTGTTTGATGTGGCTTAGGAATCACTCTGCTGGATGAAGAATGGTATTGGGAACCTGGGATATTTATAATAATATATAGGTGAAATATATGTATGAAAACAGAAATCCAAGTAAGATTTGAAGGCCAGAAGGGCATTGGGCCCTTGATTGGGATACTTAGCTTTGAATGACTTTCTGCACAGATGTCTCAGATAAATCGGTACACAATGGCATAGGACCTTGTACCTTGGATGATTGAATGTAGAAGAGAACATCCAGTCAAAAAGGGATAGTAGGTAGGATTAGGAAGATAGTTGGTAAGTTTTGGAAGAAGAGTGAGTATGCAATTTGGACCAAAAGTTCTTTAGCAATAGGGTGTCGGTTAGAGAGTGAATGTAAACGTCAGCACATGTGAAGAGTCAGTCACAATGATGAACTGGGGAACATATGTAGGAAAGCAGATATCAATAGAGACATTAGGAAATCAGGCAAAGTATAAAGTGAGTGAGTGGATTAGACATTTTCAACAGGGTTGAGGTTGAATATATCATCTTAGGAAGAAACAAATGTGTAGTCACCAATAGCATTGACATTTGAGAGCATTAGGCAACCTGGACAAGGATGTTTTTAGTAATCCATGCTCACTTTCCAATGAGGCGTTGGTGCAATCATAAGTGTGACCTTTGCATTTTGTGTCCAGAATATCACTGTGATAAAATGTATATGTAGATCAGGTGACATGAGTGTTTCTTCCACCATTTCTGGGAGTAATATGTTGAAGACATATAAATTAGCCTTTGGGGGTACAAATAGGTGTACCCTGGGTCTATGAATATAGAGATAATGCATGAATAGACCATACTGTGAATAAATAGTATAACAGGTTCCAATTTAAATAATGGATTGCATTGATATCTGAAAATATATAGGAAATCTAATATTGATACACAACCATTCATTCTAACCAGTTATACATCTAATGGTGATATTGGGGTTATGGTTTACCATGAAGGGGGTGTGAGTTTTGCTTCACAAGGGATTATGGAAATGGAAAAGAATGTGTTTGGAAAGAAGTCTCATGAAAAGACCAGTCAAGAAACGTGGAGGAATACATGTGTTCTGAAGCAGGAAGTGATTGAAAGGGAAATGAATGCCTAGAAATTTGTGAACTTGAGGATGAAATACATATCCTATGATGTGCATCAACTGAAGAAATAGTAATGTACCAGTGTTGAATAAAAATGAACGTCAAAATACACATCATGTCCCATAGGAATCTACTTGCATTCATGTTAAACTGGGTCAGTTACTGTAGAAATATTAGGATTTCAGCACTAGGAAACAAATATGTATTTCAGGTGGATGACTATTTCTGAGAATAATCTTGTGAAAAGTTGATTATAAATCCACATATATGAACATGAATGAATTTAGGGAGTATATAATATGACACATACATTTCATATTTTGAAAAATCTGGAGAGTGTGTGTATGTGTGTGTGTGTGTGTGTGTATGTATATATATATATATATATATATATATATATATATATATATATACACAAAAGAAAAACACACACACAAACACAGACATTAAAGAGTAGAAATATATATGCCAATCGAAATTCATCATGAAATATTTATCATCCACAGATCCAAAAATATTTATTTTACTGAACATGTATTTATGTATCATGTTGTTCATGTGGGAAGCTCACCTGGAGGTTGAATTTTCAGTTCCAACAGCGTTTAGGAGGAGTGATCTCTTCTCACAGTTTGTATCTGCCAAGTCAGCCACCTCACAAGAATGGACGTGGGATAGGAGGTAGGATTCTATATGTGCATGTAAAAATGCATGTTGCTGAATAGGCTACAGAGAAAGGGAGACAGGAATTCACATATTTGTTAACATTCAAAACACATGGAGAACTATTTCTACTAAATTGGACTAGATTTATAACACCTACCCTTTATAATGCCAAAGGCCAGTCCAACTATACACCAGGCCTCCTCTGAACTGCCTGTATTTCTATTCTGTTTGAGTTATTTTTCTCCATCATATTAGTATTCGTAGTCACAATCTAGTAGGGTATGGGTGAGTGTCAGGGATTCAGTATTTCGAACGGAAAATAGGAAAATGAATCCAATGTGTAGGCCAATATGTGCTACAAAAAAATCTTCCCACTCTCATCCAGAACATTGCCTTGACATTACCTTCACAATAAGTAAGACACAATTTGAGGAGAAGAGTTAGAAATGCTGTGAATACATATGTGGAATGGAAAATGCTCAGGAGTTCACAACCTTGGAGGTGGTAGACTACTTTCCATGAGTAAGGGACAGGGTAAACACTCCACAAACGTGGAGCTCTGCTGGCCTAAAGACTTCGTGAGAAACTGCTTCTGAGGTTGGGCACTTGAAATATATGTTG
This sequence comes from Spermophilus citellus, assembly GCF_964194105.1. NCBI lineage: Eukaryota > Metazoa > Chordata > Mammalia > Rodentia > Sciuridae > Spermophilus > Spermophilus citellus. The sequence continues at coordinate 19,709,652 of NC_138199.1, read as the reverse complement.
TTGTCAGGAGCTTTAGCTTCCTTTGTAGTGAGACCATCAAACCAGGTCTGCATCTATGTGACCTGGAGGACATGGTTTCTGATTTTCCAATGAACATGAGGCAGAAGTGCTGAATTCTCTCTTTGCAGGTAAACTGTGGCCACTGGGGTCTAAGTGTCTCCCTGTGTGGACTGTGAAGCCATTTGGTCATCCTCCACTTTTCGTGGTGTTTCTTGCTGCTGCACTGGGAGTTTGGAATTTGCTTCAGGAAATACAAGGAGTTCAACTGGGACACAGTGCTGGAGGGAGTTCTGTCACGTGTGGTGGGTCAAGGTCCTAGGAGAATGCACCAGCCAGGCTTCTATCCCACAGAGCTTGCCCCCTTGACCATAGCAACCTGATTCTGAACATTGCCCTGAAACCTCTCCATATAACAAGATGCCTTTACATAGAAGGGTCTGCTCGCTGCACCATGTCAGTCACAAGCCATTTGGAAGCCAATGGCAGATCCACATGGCCCCACCACAGATGTTCTATCACACACCTGCACACCACTGCTCTAGGCCCACTACTCAGCAGGCCCCAACTCACTGGCATCTCTGTTCTACACCATTTTCATGAAACCCAGTCAATCAAGGCACTGTCTGGTACACTCATGATCAGCAACAGGACATCCAAAGGTTCTCCAGTGCCACCTGGTCATGGGAATTTCAAAAATGTCATGGTATTTATCTAGCTAGCCATTTTTAAAGGATGAAGTTGGAGGCACTGTGGGTTTCCATTCCTTCAGGAACCATTAAATGGTGAGGAAGCTCATTTCAACGAAAGCTCTGGAGAACTCTCACAAACAAGGCTTCCCAAGGAGTGGCCAAAAGGTCACAGGAAGCCAGGCCCATTGAGGTCTACAATGTGAGGTCCACGTGTGTTTGGACTCTCCACGATGGCTGCCAGGTCTTTAAGAATAAAATCATGTGATATCCGGGCTGAGATTCCCAGTGCTCTGTGGAAAGCCAGCCTGGGCCTAGATCTCAGTTTCCAAGGGCGACTCTCATGCGTGGCCTCCTAACATCCCGACACAATTCACGGCAATACTTCTCTGAGGTCAGTTCCAGAACTCAGTCTCCAAGGGGAATCACACCAGAGTTCAAGCCCAGGTGGACCCAGTCATCTCTTCCCACTGCCACACCACAATTCAAACCAAAACACTGCCACATGGCCCTCATCTTCTTCCATACAGACACTCATCATGACCTCTGGCTGGAGGTTTCCATGAGGGGCACAGCCCAAGACAGTGTCCACAATAAGCTCCCTTGCCTCTCATTTGCCTAATGTCAGGGTGGCCTGGACACCCTTCCTTTGGACCTGGAGTGATCAAATAGGCCTGCCTTTAATACTGCTCTACTTCTCCAATTGGAGGCCTACTGACTGCCGGGTATAGATTCTTTGTGTGAACTGGAGTCATGAGAAAACCCAAGCACCTATGGGCTAGCCTCTGCATGGCTTTGAAGGACTCATTTGACACAAAGGATCCCTATTCTCACTTGATGGAGGTCAGGAACCTTACAGAGGAAGGCGAGAGACCTCATCCAGGATGACTGCTTTTGTGCCAATTTGGCCTTGGATGCACGCATGGGATCTTTCTTTGGATCCATCAGGTGCTGACAATGTAAGCCACAGCCTCACACAGGGCCAAGAGGCTGATTCAGACACATCCCTTTGCAAAGCAATTAAGCAAAGAGCCACAGGTGATGCCCATTCATTTCCATTTGAAAACTGTTTTCTTCAGGCTTCACAAAGGGGTGCCCTGAGGCAAAGGCCTTCCTGACATTCAGGGCCACAAAAGGATAGGTAAGCCAAAGGCCCAAAGCAGGGTTTCTCTAGGGAGACTTTACTGATCACACTGATATCTGAGTTTTCTGAGATGCTCACCATTTCTTTCAACTATCCAGTACATGGCCATGTCACCGAGCTTGGAGGTGGTACATATCTTGGACACAAAACCATGAGCCTATTCTGGAGAGTGGCCAGAATTCAGGAAGAAAACAGGAACTTAGGAAGATAGTAGGCGTTGCCCATCCATAAGGCAAGCCGCAGTCCATTCATAAATTGGGCAGGATGAATGCTGGGAAGCTTTCTACTAGACAGGACACATCCATTGATGCATTCTCTTTTCTAATGTCTACAACCAGGGACACAGTGGGATACACAAACATAGAAACACTCGCCTTGTCAAAAGCCTTACTAGAAACAGTCCACTCCAACCCAAACAAACCGCCTTTCCTACCTATTCTCAGAACATGAGACAAAACCACAAACTCACACCCACACCCACAAAGGCACCTCCTTCCAAGTTGGTCTGTGACTACCCGGAGTGTCGTCTGACTGGTGGGCCATACTATGTTCCCCCAAAAGGGCCTGTCCTGTCTCACATCTGGCCTCCTTGGCCAACTCTGTGAAGTTGTCAGGAGCCAGCGGTGAGCCACTACCTGCTTTCTCAGGAAAGGCCCCTCTGCAGAGCTTTCCTGGCATTTGGCAATCCTCACCTCAGTGGGTACCAAGAAAGACTGACTCTGTCCTTGGTAAATCCAAACAAGTGAGCCCACTGGGACTGGGACTGGGACTGGCTCTGGGTGCCTGGCTTCCTGGATCCCAAGTTCAGAGAGTTCCATCACCAAGGAAGTGAGGTGAGGTCACTTCCTTCAGGAACTGAATGAGGTCACTGCCTTGGCAACCACTGTGTCCTAACAGTTGCTTCCAAGGCTCCCATGAGATGGAGGCTGCCCCTCCTTCCTGTGACACTTTCACAAGTTAGAATGGAATATCAACCATAGGCACCAAGGAACAGCTCTCCACACAGGCCTGCTTTGGTCCATCTTGTCTACATTAAGAAGAGAGAGGCTCATTCAGACACATCCCTTCATCCTGACCAGGTTGTTTGCCATGGAAGATGACTTCTGCTCTCTCAGGTCCTTCATAGCTGCCTACATCTTCTCCAGGGATCATTTCTGCATGGACCTTTGAGGTTCTCAGCAGGTGGAAGATCCCCCACATTCCTGTATTGTAAGACCCACTCTGTCCCTGCTCTTCTGTAAAGTTAGATTGAGGGAACAGTGTATGGTTAGGGTTAAGAACCTGTTTGATGTGGCTTAGGAATCACTCTGCTGGATGAAGAATGGTATTGGGAACCTGGGATATTTATAATAATATATAGGTGAAATATATGTATGAAAACAGAAATCCAAGTAAGATTTGAAGGCCAGAAGGGCATTGGGCCCTTGATTGGGATACTTAGCTTTGAATGACTTTCTGCACAGATGTCTCAGATAAATCGGTACACAATGGCATAGGACCTTGTACCTTGGATGATTGAATGTAGAAGAGAACATCCAGTCAAAAAGGGATAGTAGGTAGGATTAGGAAGATAGTTGGTAAGTTTTGGAAGAAGAGTGAGTATGCAATTTGGACCAAAAGTTCTTTAGCAATAGGGTGTCGGTTAGAGAGTGAATGTAAACGTCAGCACATGTGAAGAGTCAGTCACAATGATGAACTGGGGAACATATGTAGGAAAGCAGATATCAATAGAGACATTAGGAAATCAGGCAAAGTATAAAGTGAGTGAGTGGATTAGACATTTTCAACAGGGTTGAGGTTGAATATATCATCTTAGGAAGAAACAAATGTGTAGTCACCAATAGCATTGACATTTGAGAGCATTAGGCAACCTGGACAAGGATGTTTTTAGTAATCCATGCTCACTTTCCAATGAGGCGTTGGTGCAATCATAAGTGTGACCTTTGCATTTTGTGTCCAGAATATCACTGTGATAAAATGTATATGTAGATCAGGTGACATGAGTGTTTCTTCCACCATTTCTGGGAGTAATATGTTGAAGACATATAAATTAGCCTTTGGGGGTACAAATAGGTGTACCCTGGGTCTATGAATATAGAGATAATGCATGAATAGACCATACTGTGAATAAATAGTATAACAGGTTCCAATTTAAATAATGGATTGCATTGATATCTGAAAATATATAGGAAATCTAATATTGATACACAACCATTCATTCTAACCAGTTATACATCTAATGGTGATATTGGGGTTATGGTTTACCATGAAGGGGGTGTGAGTTTTGCTTCACAAGGGATTATGGAAATGGAAAAGAATGTGTTTGGAAAGAAGTCTCATGAAAAGACCAGTCAAGAAACGTGGAGGAATACATGTGTTCTGAAGCAGGAAGTGATTGAAAGGGAAATGAATGCCTAGAAATTTGTGAACTTGAGGATGAAATACATATCCTATGATGTGCATCAACTGAAGAAATAGTAATGTACCAGTGTTGAATAAAAATGAACGTCAAAATACACATCATGTCCCATAGGAATCTACTTGCATTCATGTTAAACTGGGTCAGTTACTGTAGAAATATTAGGATTTCAGCACTAGGAAACAAATATGTATTTCAGGTGGATGACTATTTCTGAGAATAATCTTGTGAAAAGTTGATTATAAATCCACATATATGAACATGAATGAATTTAGGGAGTATATAATATGACACATACATTTCATATTTTGAAAAATCTGGAGAGTGTGTGTATGTGTGTGTGTGTGTGTGTGTATATGTATATATATATATATATATATATATATATATATATATATATATATATATATATATATACACAAAAGAAAAACACACACACAAACACAGACATTAAAGAGTAGAAATATATATGCCAATCGAAATTCATCATGAAATATTTATCATCCACAGATCCAAAAATATTTATTTTACTGAACATGTATTTATGTATCATGTTGTTCATGTGGGAAGCTCACCTGGAGGTTGAATTTTCAGTTCCAACAGCGTTTAGGAGGAGTGATCTCTTCTCACAGTTTGTATCTGCCAAGTCAGCCACCTCACAAGAATGGACGTGGGATAGGAGGTAGGATTCTATATGTGCATGTAAAAATGCATGTTGCTGAATAGGCTACAGAGAAAGGGAGACAGGAATTCACATATTTGTTAACATTCAAAACACATGGAGAACTATTTCTACTAAATTGGACTAGATTTATAACACCTACCCTTTATAATGCCAAAGGCCAGTCCAACTATACACCAGGCCTCCTCTGAACTGCCTGTATTTCTATTCTGTTTGAGTTATTTTTCTCCATCATATTAGTATTCGTAGTCACAATCTAGTAGGGTATGGGTGAGTGTCAGGGATTCAGTATTTCGAACGGAAAATAGGAAAATGAATCCAATGTGTAGGCCAATATGTGCTACAAAAAAATCTTCCCACTCTCATCCAGAACATTGCCTTGACATTACCTTCACAATAAGTAAGACACAATTTGAGGAGAAGAGTTAGAAATGCTGTGAATACATATGTGGAATGGAAAATGCTCAGGAGTTCACAACCTTGGAGGTGGTAGACTACTTTCCATGAGTAAGGGACAGGGTAAACACTCCACAAACGTGGAGCTCTGCTGGCCTAAAGACTTCGTGAGAAACTGATTCTGAGGTTGGGCACTTGAAATATATGTTGTTGTCAGGAGCTTTAGCTTCCTTTGTAGTGAGACCATCAAACCAGGTCTGCATCTATGTGACCTGGAGGACATGGTTTCTGATTTTCCAATGAACATGAGGCAGAAGTGCTGAATTCTCTCTTTGCAGGTAAACTGTGGCCACTGGGGTCTAAGTGTCTCCCTGTGTGGACTGTGAAGCCATTTGGTCATCCTCCACTTTTCGTGGTGTTTCTTGCTGCTGCACTGGGAGTTTGGAATTTGCTTCAGGAAATACAAGGAGTTCAACTGGGACACAGTGCTGGAGGGAGTTCTGTCACGTGTGGTGGGTCAAGGTCCTAGGAGAATGCACCAGCCAGGCTTCTATCCCACAGAGCTTGCCCCCTTGACCATAGCAACCTGATTCTGAACATTGCCCTGAAACCTCTCCATATAACAAGATGCCTTTACATAGAAGGGTCTGCTCGCTGCACCATGTCAGTCACAAGCCATTTGGAAGCCAATGGCAGATCCACATGGCCCCACCACAGATGTTCTATCACACACCTGCACACCACTGCTCTAGGCCCACTACTCAGCAGGCCCCAACTCACTGGCATCTCTGTTCTACACCATTTTCATGAAACCCAGTCAATCAAGGCACTGTCTGGTACACTCATGATCAGCAACAGGACATCCAAAGGTTCTCCAGTGCCACCTGGTCATGGGAATTTCAAAAATGTCATGGTATTTATCTAGCTAGCCATTTTTAAAGGATGAAGTTGGAGGCACTGTGGGTTTCCATTCCTTCAGGAACCATTAAATGGTGAGGAAGCTCATTTCAACGAAAGCTCTGGAGAACTCTCACAAACAAGGCTTCCCAATGAGTGGCCAAAAGGTCACAGGAAGCCAGGCCCATTGAGGTCTACAATGTGAGGTCCACGTGTGTTTGGACTCTCCACGATGGCTGCCAGGTCTTTAAGAATAAAATCATGTGATATCCGGGCTGAGATTCCCAGTGCTCTGTGGAAAGCCAGCCTGGGCCTAGATCTCAGTTTCCAAGGGCGACTCTCATGCGTGGCCTCCTAACATCCCGACACAATTCACGGCAATACTTCTCTGAGGTCAGTTCCAGAACTCAGTCTCCAAGGGGAATCACACCAGAGTTCAAGCCCAGGTGGACCCAGTCATCTCTTCCCACTGCCACACCACAATTCAAACCAAAACACTGCCACATGGCCCTCATCTTCTTCCATACAGACACTCATCATGACCTCTGGCTGGAGGTTTCCATGAGGGGCACAGCCCAAGACAGTGTCCACAATAAGCTCCCTTGCCTCTCATTTGCCTAATGTCAGGGTGGCCTGGACACCCTTCCTTTGGACCTGGAGTGATCAAATAGGCCTGCCTTTAATACTGCTCTACTTCTCCAATTGGAGGCCTACTGACTGCCGGGTATAGATTCTTTGTGTGAACTGGAGTCATGAGAAAACCCAAGCACCTATGGGCTAGCCTCTGCATGGCTTTGAAGGACTCATTTGACACAAAGGATCCCTATTCTCACTTGATGGAGGTCAGGAACCTTACAGAGGAAGGCGAGAGACCTCATCCAGGATGACTGCTTTTGTGCCAATTTGGCCTTGGATGCACGCATGGGATCTTTCTTTGGATCCATCAGGTGCTGACAATGTAAGCCACAGCCTCACACAGGGCCAAGAGGCTGATTCAGACACATCCCTTTGCAAAGCAATTAAGCAAAGAGCCACAGGTGATGCCCATTCATTTCCATTTGAAAACTGTTTTCTTCAGGCTTCACAAAGGGGTGCCCTGAGGCAAAGGCCTTCCTGACATTCAGGGCCACAAAAGGATAGGTAAGCCAAAGGCCCAAAGCAGGGTTTCTCTAGGGAGACTTTACTGATCACACTGATATCTGAGTTTTCTGAGATGCTCACCATTTCTTTCAACTATCCAGTACATGGCCATGTCACCGAGCTTGGAGGTGGTACATATCTTGGACACAAAACCATGAGCCTATTCTGGAGAGTGGCCAGAATTCAGGAAGAAAACAGGAACTTAGGAAGATAGTAGGCGTTGCCCATCCATAAGGCAAGCCGCAGTCCATTCATAAATTGGGCAGGATGAATGCTGGGAAGCTTTCTACTAGACAGGACACATCCATTGATGCATTCTCTTTTCTAATGTCTACAACCAGGGACACAGTGGGATACACAAACATAGAAACACTCGCCTTGTCAAAAGCCTTACTAGAAACAGTCCACTCCAAACCAAACAAACCGCCTTTCCTACCTATTCTCAGAACATGAGACAAAACCACAAACTCACACCCACACCCACAAAGGCACCTCCTTCCAAGTTGGTCTGTGACTACCCGGAGTGTCGTCTGACTGGTGGGCCATACTATGTTCCCCCGAAAGGGCCTGTCCTGTCTCACATCTGGCCTCCTTGGCCAACTCTGTGAAGTTGTCAGGAGCCAGCGGTGAGCCACTACCTGCTTTCTCAGGAAAGGCCCCTCTGCAGAGCTTTCCTGGCATTTGGCAATCCTCACCTCAGTGGGTACCAAGAAAGACTGACTCTGTCCTTGGTAAATCCAAACAAGTGAGCCCACTGGGACTGGGACTGGGACTGGCTCTGGGTGCCTGGCTTCCTGGATCCCAAGTTCAGAGAGTTCCATCACCAAGGAAGTGAGGTGAGGTCACTTCCTTCAGGAACTGAATGAGGTCACTGCCTTGGCAACCACTGTGTCCTAACAGTTGCTTCCAAGGCTCCCATGAGATGGAGGCTGCCCCTCCTTCCTGTGACACTTTCACAAGTTAGAATGGAATATCAACCATAGGCACCAAGGAACAGCTCTCCACACAGGCCTGCTTTGGTCCATCTTGTCTACATTAAGAAGAGAGAGGCTCATTCAGACACATCCCTTCATCCTGACCAGGTTGTTTGCCATGGAAGATGACTTCTGCTCTCTCAGGTCCTTCATAGCTGCCTACATCTTCTCCAGGGATCATTTCTGCATGGACCTTTGAGGTTCTCAGCAGGTGGAAGATCCCCCACATTCCTGTATTGTAAGACCCACTCTGTCCCTGCTCTTCTGTAAAGTTAGATTGAGGGAACAGTGTATGGTTAGGGTTAAGAACCTGTTTGATGTGGCTTAGGAATCACTCTGCTGGATGAAGAATGGTATTGGGAACCTGGGATATTTATAATAATATATAGGTGAAATATATGTATGAAAACAGAAATCCAAGTAAGATTTGAAGGCCAGAAGGGCATTGGGCCCTTGATTGGGATACTTAGCTTTGAATGACTTTCTGCACAGATGTCTCAGATAAATCGGTACACAATGGCATAGGACCTTGTACCTTGGATGATTGAATGTAGAAGAGAACATCCAGTCAAAAAGGGATAGTAGGTAGGATTAGGAAGATAGTTGGTAAGTTTTGGAAGAAGAGTGAGTATGCAATTTGGACCAAAAGTTCTTTAGCAATAGGGTGTCGGTTAGAGAGTGAATGTAAACGTCAGCACATGTGAAGAGTCAGTCACAATGATGAACTGGGGAACATATGTAGGAAAGCAGATATCAATAGAGACATTAGGAAATCAGGCAAAGTATAAAGTGAGTGAGTGGATTAGACATTTTCAACAGGGTTGAGGTTGAATATATCATCTTAGGAAGAAACAAATGTGTAGTCACCAATAGCATTGACATTTGAGAGCATTAGGCAACCTGGACAAGGATGTTTTTAGTAATCCATGCTCACTTTCCAATGAGGCGTTGGTGCAATCATAAGTGTGACCTTTGCATTTTGTGTCCAGAATATCACTGTGATAAAATGTATATGTAGATCAGGTGACATGAGTGTTTCTTCCACCATTTCTGGGAGTAATATGTTGAAGACATATAAATTAGCCTTTGGGGGTACAAATAGGTGTACCCTGGGTCTATGAATATAGAGATAATGCATGAATAGACCATACTGTGAATAAATAGTATAACAGGTTCCAATTTAAATAATGGATTGCATTGATATCTGAAAATATATAGGAAATCTAATATTGATACACAACCATTCATTCTAACCAGTTATACATCTAATGGTGATATTGGGGTTATGGTTTACCATGAAGGGGGTGTGAGTTTTGCTTCACAAGGGATTATGGAAATGGAAAAGAATGTGTTTGGAAAGAAGTCTCATGAAAAGACCAGTCAAGAAACGTGGAGGAATACATGTGTTCTGAAGCAGGAAGTGATTGAAAGGGAAATGAATGCCTAGAAATTTGTGAACTTGAGGATGAAATACATATCCTATGATGTGCATCAACTGAAGAAATAGTAATGTACCAGTGTTGAATAAAAATGAACGTCAAAATACACATCATGTCCCATAGGAATCTACTTGCATTCATGTTAAACTGGGTCAGTTACTGTAGAAATATTAGGATTTCAGCACTAGGAAACAAATATGTATTTCAGGTGGATGACTATTTCTGAGAATAATCTTGTGAAAAGTTGATTATAAATCCACATATATGAACATGAATGAATTTAGGGAGTATATAATATGACACATACATTTCATATTTTGAAAAATCTGGAAAGTGTGTGTATGTGTGTGTGTGTGTGTGTGTATGTATATATATATATATATATATATATATATATATATATATATATATATATATACACAAAAGAAAAACACACACACAAACACAGACATTAAAGAGTAGAAATATATATGCCAATCGAAATTCATCATGAAATATTTATCATCCACAGATCCAAAAATATTTATTTTACTGAACATGTATTTATGTATCATGTTGTTCATGTGGGAAGCTCACCTGGAGGTTGAATTTTCAGTTCCAACAGCGTTTAGGAGGAGTGATCTCTTCTCACAGTTTGTATCTGCCAAGTCAGCCACCTCACAAGAATGGACGTGGGATAGGAGGTAGGATTCTATATGTGCATGTAAAAATGCATGTTGCTGAATAGGCTACAGAGAAAGGGAGACAGGAATTCACATATTTGTTAACATTCAAAACACATGGAGAACTATTTCTACTAAATTGGACTAGATTTATAACACCTACCCTTTATAATGCCAAAGGCCAGTCCAACTATACACCAGGCCTCCTCTGAACTGCCTGTATTTCTATTCTGTTTGAGTTATTTTTCTCCATCATATTAGTATTCGTAGTCACAATCTAGTAGGGTATGGGTGAGTGTCAGGGATTCAGTATTTCGAACGGAAAATAGGAAAATGAATCCAATGTGTAGGCCAATATGTGCTACAAAAAAATCTTCCCACTCTCATCCAGAACATTGCCTTGACATTACCTTCACAATAAGTAAGACACAATTTGAGGAGAAGAGTTAGAAATGCTGTGAATACATATGTGGAATGGAAAATGCTCAGGAGTTCACAACCTTGGAGGTGGTAGACTACTTTCCATGAGTAAGGGACAGGGTAAACACTCCACAAACGTGGAGCTCTGCTGGCCTAAAGACTTCGTGAGAAACTGATTCTGAGGTTGGGCACTTGAAATATATGTTGTTGTCAGGAGCTTTAGCTTCCTTTGTAGTGAGACCATCAAACCAGGTCTGCATCTATGTGACCTGGAGGACATGGTTTCTGATTTTCCAATGAACATGAGGCAGAAGTGCTGAATTCTCTCTTTGCAGGTAAACTGTGGCCACTGGGGTCTAAGTGTCTCCCTGTGTGGACTGTGAAGCCATTTGGTCATCCTCCACTTTTCGTGGTGTTTCTTGCTGCTGCACTGGGAGTTTGGAATTTGCTTCAGGAAATACAAGGAGTTCAACTGGGACACAGTGCTGGAGGGAGTTCTGTCACGTGTGGTGGGTCAAGGTCCTAGGAGAATGCACCAGCCAGGCTTCTATCCCACAGAGCTTGCCCCCTTGACCATAGCAACCTGATTCTGAACATTGCCCTGAAACCTCTCCATATAACAAGATGCCTTTACATAGAAGGGTCTGCTCGCTGCACCATGTCAGTCACAAGCCATTTGGAAGCCAATGGCAGATCCACATGGCCCCACCACAGATGTTCTATCACACACCTGCACACCACTGCTCTAGGCCCACTACTCAGCAGGCCCCAACTCACTGGCATCTCTGTTCTACACCATTTTCATGAAACCCAGTCAATCAAGGCACTGTCTGGTACACTCATGATCAGCAACAGGACATCCAAAGGTTCTCCAGTGCCACCTGGTCATGGGAATTTCAAAAATGTCATGGTATTTATCTAGCTAGCCATTTTTAAAGGATGAAGTTGGAGGCACTGTGGGTTTCCATTCCTTCAGGAACCATTAAATGGTGAGGAAGCTCATTTCAACGAAAGCTCTGGAGAACTCTCACAAACAAGGCTTCCCAATGAGTGGCCAAAAGGTCACAGGAAGCCAGGCCCATTGAGGTCTACAATGTGAGGTCCACGTGTGTTTGGACTCTCCACGATGGCTGCCAGGTCTTTAAGAATAAAATCATGTGATATCCGGGCTGAGATTCCCAGTGCTCTGTGGAAAGCCAGCCTGGGCCTAGATCTCAGTTTCCAAGGGCGACTCTCATGCGTGGCCTCCTAACATCCCGACACAATTCACGGCAATACTTCTCTGAGGTCAGTTCCAGAACTCAGTCTCCAAGGGGAATCACACCAGAGTTCAAGCCCAGGTGGACCCAGTCATCTCTTCCCACTGCCACACCACAATTCAAACCAAAACACTGCCACATGGCCCTCATCTTCTTCCATACAGACACTCATCATGACCTCTGGCTGGAGGTTTCCATGAGGGGCACAGCCCAAGACAGTGTCCACAATAAGCTCCCTTGCCTCTCATTTGCCTAATGTCAGGGTGGCCTGGACACCCTTCCTTTGGACCTGGAGTGATCAAATAGGCCTGCCTTTAATACTGCTCTACTTCTCCAATTGGAGGCCTACTGACTGCCGGGTATAGATTCTTTGTGTGAACTGGAGTCATGAGAAAACCCAAGCACCTATGGGCTAGCCTCTGCATGGCTTTGAAGGACTCATTTGACACAAAGGATCCCTATTCTCACTTGATGGAGGTCAGGAACCTTACAGAGGAAGGCGAGAGACCTCATCCAGGATGACTGCTTTTGTGCCAATTTGGCCTTGGATGCACGCATGGGATCTTTCTTTGGATCCATCAGGTGCTGACAATGTAAGCCACAGCCTCACACAGGGCCAAGAGGCTGATTCAGACACATCCCTTTGCAAAGCAATTAAGCAAAGAGCCACAGGTGATGCCCATTCATTTCCATTTGAAAACTGTTTTCTTCAGGCTTCACAAAGGGGTGCCCTGAGGCAAAGGCCTTCCTGACATTCAGGGCCACAAAAGGATAGGTAAGCCAAAGGCCCAAAGCAGGGTTTCTCTAGGGAGACTTTACTGATCACACTGATATCTGAGTTTTCTGAGATGCTCACCATTTCTTTCAACTATCCAGTACATGGCCATGTCACCGAGCTTGGAGGTGGTACATATCTTGGACACAAAACCATGAGCCTATTCTGGAGAGTGGCCAGAATTCAGGAAGAAAACAGGAACTTAGGAAGATAGTAGGCGTTGCCCATCCATAAGGCAAGCCGCAGTCCATTCATAAATTGGGCAGGATGAATGCTGGGAAGCTTTCTACTAGACAGGACACATCCATTGATGCATTCTCTTTTCTAATGTCTACAACCAGGGACACAGTGGGATACACAAACATAGAAACACTCGCCTTGTCAAAAGCCTTACTAGAAACAGTCCACTCCAAACCAAACAAACCGCCTTTCCTACCTATTCTCAGAACATGAGACAAAACCACAAACTCACACCCACACCCACAAAGGCACCTCCTTCCAAGTTGGTCTGTGACTACCCGGAGTGTCGTCTGACTGGTGGGCCATACTATGTTCCCCCGAAAGGGCCTGTCCTGTCTCACATCTGGCCTCCTTGGCCAACTCTGTGAAGTTGTCAGGAGCCAGCGGTGAGCCACTACCTGCTTTCTCAGGAAAGGCCCCTCTGCAGAGCTTTCCTGGCATTTGGCAATCCTCACCTCAGTGGGTACCAAGAAAGACTGACTCTGTCCTTGGTAAATCCAAACAAGTGAGCCCACTGGGACTGGGACTGGGACTGGCTCTGGGTGCCTGGCTTCCTGGATCCCAAGTTCAGAGAGTTCCATCACCAAGGAAGTGAGGTGAGGTCACTTCCTTCAGGAACTGAATGAGGTCACTGCCTTGGCAACCACTGTGTCCTAACAGTTGCTTCCAAGGCTCCCATGAGATGGAGGCTGCCCCTCCTTCCTGTGACACTTTCACAAGTTAGAATGGAATATCAACCATAGGCACCAAGGAACAGCTCTCCACACAGGCCTGCTTTGGTCCATCTTGTCTACATTAAGAAGAGAGAGGCTCATTCAGACACATCCCTTCATCCTGACCAGGTTGTTTGCCATGGAAGATGACTTCTGCTCTCTCAGGTCCTTCATAGCTGCCTACATCTTCTCCAGGGATCATTTCTGCATGGACCTTTGAGGTTCTCAGCAGGTGGAAGATCCCCCACATTCCTGTATTGTAAGACCCACTCTGTCCCTGCTCTTCTGTAAAGTTAGATTGAGGGAACAGTGTATGGTTAGGGTTAAGAACCTGTTTGATGTGGCTTAGGAATCACTCTGCTGGATGAAGAATGGTATTGGGAACCTGGGATATTTATAATAATATATAGGTGAAATATATGTATGAAAACAGAAATCCAAGTAAGATTTGAAGGCCAGAAGGGCATTGGGCCCTTGATTGGGATACTTAGCTTTGAATGACTTTCTGCACAGATGTCTCAGATAAATCGGTACACAATGGCATAGGACCTTGTACCTTGGATGATTGAATGTAGAAGAGAACATCCAGTCAAAAAGGGATAGTAGGTAGGATTAGGAAGATAGTTGGTAAGTTTTGGAAGAAGAGTGAGTATGCAATTTGGACCAAAAGTTCTTTAGCAATAGGGTGTCGGTTAGAGAGTGAATGTAAACGTCAGCACATGTGAAGAGTCAGTCACAATGATGAACTGGGGAACATATGTAGGAAAGCAGATATCAATAGAGACATTAGGAAATCAGGCAAAGTATAAAGTGAGTGAGTGGATTAGACATTTTCAACAGGGTTGAGGTTGAATATATCATCTTAGGAAGAAACAAATGTGTAGTCACCAATAGCATTGACATTTGAGAGCATTAGGCAACCTGGACAAGGATGTTTTTAGTAATCCATGCTCACTTTCCAATGAGGCGTTGGTGCAATCATAAGTGTGACCTTTGCATTTTGTGTCCAGAATATCACTGTGATAAAATGTATATGTAGATCAGGTGACATGAGTGTTTCTTCCACCATTTCTGGGAGTAATATGTTGAAGACATATAAATTAGCCTTTGGGGGTACAAATAGGTGTACCCTGGGTCTATGAATATAGAGATAATGCATGAATAGACCATACTGTGAATAAATAGTATAACAGGTTCCAATTTAAATAATGGATTGCATTGATATCTGAAAATATATAGGAAATCTAATATTGATACACAACCATTCATTCTAACCAGTTATACATCTAATGGTGATATTGGGGTTATGGTTTACCATGAAGGGGGTGTGAGTTTTGCTTCACAAGGGATTATGGAAATGGAAAAGAATGTGTTTGGAAAGAAGTCTCATGAAAAGACCAGTCAAGAAACGTGGAGGAATACATGTGTTCTGAAGCAGGAAGTGATTGAAAGGGAAATGAATGCCTAGAAATTTGTGAACTTGAGGATGAAATACATATCCTATGATGTGCATCAACTGAAGAAATAGTAATGTACCAGTGTTGAATAAAAATGAACGTCAAAATACACATCATGTCCCATAGGAATCTACTTGCATTCATGTTAAACTGGGTCAGTTACTGTAGAAATATTAGGATTTCAGCACTAGGAAACAAATATGTATTTCAGGTGGATGACTATTTCTGAGAATAATCTTGTGAAAAGTTGATTATAAATCCACATATATGAACATGAATGAATTTAGGGAGTATATAATATGACACATACATTTCATATTTTGAAAAATCTGGAGAGTGTGTGTATGTGTGTGTGTGTGTGTGTGTATATGTATATATATATATATATATATATATATATATATATATATATATATATATATATACACAAAAGAAAAACACACACACAAACACAGACATTAAAGAGTAGAAATATATATGCCAATCGAAATTCATCATGAAATATTTATCATCCACAGATCCAAAAATATTTATTTTACTGAACATGTATTTATGTATCATGTTGTTCATGTGGGAAGCTCACCTGGAGGTTGAATTTTCAGTTCCAACAGCGTTTAGGAGGAGTGATCTCTTCTCACAGTTTGTATCTGCCAAGTCAGCCACCTCACAAGAATGGACGTGGGATAGGAGGTAGGATTCTATATGTGCATGTAAAAATGCATGTTGCTGAATAGGCTACAGAGAAAGGGAGACAGGAATTCACATATTTGTTAACATTCAAAACACATGGAGAACTATTTCTACTAAATTGGACTAGATTTATAACACCTACCCTTTATAATGCCAAAGGCCAGTCCAACTATACACCAGGCCTCCTCTGAACTGCCTGTATTTCTATTCTGTTTGAGTTATTTTTCTCCATCATATTAGTATTCGTAGTCACAATCTAGTAGGGTATGGGTGAGTGTCAGGGATTCAGTATTTCGAACGGAAAATAGGAAAATGAATCCAATGTGTAGGCCAATATGTGCTACAAAAAAATCTTCCCACTCTCATCCAGAACATTGCCTTGACATTACCTTCACAATAAGTAAGACACAATTTGAGGAGAAGAGTTAGAAATGCTGTGAATACATATGTGGAATGGAAAATGCTCAGGAGTTCACAACCTTGGAGGTGGTAGACTACTTTCCATGAGTAAGGGACAGGGTAAACACTCCACAAACGTGGAGCTCTGCTGGCCTAAAGACTTCGTGAGAAACTGCTTCTGAGGTTGGGCACTTGAAATATATGTTGTTGTCAGGAGCTTTAGCTTCCTTTGTAGTGAGACCATCAAACCAGGTCTGCATCTATGTGACCTGGAGGACATGGTTTCTGATTTTCCAATGAACATGAGGCAGAAGTGCTGAATTCTCTCTTTGCAGGTAAACTGTGGCCACTGGGGTCTAAGTGTCTCCCTGTGTGGACTGTGAAGCCATTTGGTCATCCTCCACTTTTCGTGGTGTTTCTTGCTGCTGCACTGGGAGTTTGGAATTTGCTTCAGGAAATACAAGGAGTTCAACTGGGACACAGTGCTGGAGGGAGTTCTGTCACGTGTGGTGGGTCAAGGTCCTAGGAGAATGCACCAGCCAGGCTTCTATCCCACAGAGCTTGCCCCCTTGACCATAGCAACCTGATTCTGAACATTGCCCTGAAACCTCTCCATATAACAAGATGCCTTTACATAGAAGGGTCTGCTCGCTGCACCATGTCAGTCACAAGCCATTTGGAAGCCAATGGCAGATCCACATGGCCCCACCACAGATGTTCTATCACACACCTGCACACCACTGCTCTAGGCCCACTACTCAGCAGGCCCCAACTCACTGGCATCTCTGTTCTACACCATTTTCATGAAACCCAGTCAATCAAGGCACTGTCTGGTACACTCATGATCAGCAACAGGACATCCAAAGGTTCTCCAGTGCCACCTGGTCATGGGAATTTCAAAAATGTCATGGTATTTATCTAGCTAGCCATTTTTAAAGGATGAAGTTGGAGGCACTGTGGGTTTCCATTCCTTCAGGAACCATTAAATGGTGAGGAAGCTCATTTCAACGAAAGCTCTGGAGAACTCTCACAAACAAGGCTTCCCAAGGAGTGGCCAAAAGGTCACAGGAAGCCAGGCCCATTGAGGTCTACAATGTGAGGTCCACGTGTGTTTGGACTCTCCACGATGGCTGCCAGGTCTTTAAGAATAAAATCATGTGATATCCGGGCTGAGATTCCCAGTGCTCTGTGGAAAGCCAGCCTGGGCCTAGATCTCAGTTTCCAAGGGTGACTCTCATGCGTGGCCTCCTAACATCCCGACACAATTCACGGCAATACTTCTCTGAGGTCAGTTCCAGAACTCAGTCTCCAAGGGGAATCACACCAGAGTTCAAGCCCAGGTGGACCCAGTCATCTCTTCCCACTGCCACACCACAATTCAAACCAAAACACTGCCACATGGCCCTCATCTTCTTCCATACAGACACTCATCATGACCTCTGGCTGGAGGTTTCCATGAGGGGCACAGCCCAAGACAGTGTCCACAATAAGCTCCCTTGCCTCTCATTTGCCTAATGTCAGGGTGGCCTGGACACCCTTCCTTTGGACCTGGAGTGATCAAATAGGCCTGCCTTTAATACTGCTCTACTTCTCCAATTGGAGGCCTACTGACTGCTGGGTATAGATTCTTTGTGTGAACTGGAGTCATGAGAAAACCCAAGCACCTATGGGCTAGCCTCTGCATGGCTTTGAAGGACTCATTTGACACAAAGGATCCCTATTCTCACTTGATGGAGGTCAGGAACCTTACAGAGGAAGGCGAGAGACCTCATCCAGGATGACTGCTTTTGTGCCAATTTGGCCTTGGATGCACGCATGGGATCTTTCTTTGGATCCATCAGGTGCTGACAATGTAAGCCACAGCCTCACACAGGGCCAAGAGGCTGATTCAGACACATCCCTTTGCAAAGCAATTAAGCAAAGAGCCACAGGTGATGCCCATTCATTTCCATTTGAAAACTGTTTTCTTCAGGCTTCACAAAGGGGTGCCCTGAGGCAAAGGCCTTCCTGACATTCAGGGCCACAAAAGGATAGGTAAGCCAAAGGCCCAAAGCAGGGTTTCTCTAGGGAGACTTTACTGATCACACTGATATCTGAGTTTTCTGAGATGCTCACCATTTCTTTCAACTATCCAGTACATGGCCATGTCACCGAGCTTGGAGGTGGTACATATCTTGGACACAAAACCATGAGCCTATTCTGGAGAGTGGCCAGAATTCAGGAAGAAAACAGGAACTTAGGAAGATAGTAGGCGTTGCCCATCCATAAGGCAAGCCGCAGTCCATTCATAAATTGGGCAGGATGAATGCTGGGAAGCTTTCTACTAGACAGGACACATCCATTGATGCATTCTCTTTTCTAATGTCTACAACCAGGGACACAGTGGGATACACAAACATAGAAACACTCGCCTTGTCAAAAGCCTTACTAGAAACAGTCCACTCCAACCCAAACAAACCGCCTTTCCTACCTATTCTCAGAACATGAGACAAAACCACAAACTCACACCCACACCCACAAAGGCACCTCCTTCCAAGTTGGTCTGTGACTACCCGGAGTGTCGTCTGACTGGTGGGCCATACTATGTTCCCCCGAAAGGGCCTGTCCTGTCTCACATCTGGCCTCCTTGGCCAACTCTGTGAAGTTGTCAGGAGCCAGCGGTGAGCCACTACCTGCTTTCTCAGGAAAGGCCCCTCTGCAGAGCTTTCCTGGCATTTGGCAATCCTCACCTCAGTGGGTACCAAGAAAGACTGACTCTGTCCTTGGTAAATCCAAACAAGTGAGCCCACTGGGACTGGGACTGGGACTGGCTCTGGGTGCCTGGCTTCCTGGATCCCAAGTTCAGAGAGTTCCATCACCAAGGAAGTGAGGTGAGGTCACTTCCTTCAGGAACTGAATGAGGTCACTGCCTTGGCAACCACTGTGTCCTAACAGTTGCTTCCAAGGCTCCCATGAGATGGAGGCTGCCCCTCCTTCCTGTGACACTTTCACAAGTTAGAATGGAATATCAACCATAGGCACCAAGGAACAGCTCTCCACACAGGCCTGCTTTGGTCCATCTTGTCTACATTAAGAAGAGAGAGGCTCATTCAGACACATCCCTTCATCCTGACCAGGTTGTTTGCCATGGAAGATGACTTCTGCTCTCTCAGGTCCTTCATAGCTGCCTACATCTTCTCCAGGGATCATTTCTGCATGGACCTTTGAGGTTCTCAGCAGGTGGAAGATCCCCCACATTCCTGTATTGTAAGACCCACTCTGTCCCTGCTCTTCTGTAAAGTTAGATTGAGGGAACAGTGTATGGTTAGGGTTAAGAACCTGTTTGATGTGGCTTAGGAATCACTCTGCTGGATGAAGAATGGTATTGGGAACCTGGGATATTTATAATAATATATAGGTGAAATATATGTATGAAAACAGAAATCCAAGTAAGATTTGAAGGCCAGAAGGGCATTGGGCCCTTGATTGGGATACTTAGCTTTGAATGACTTTCTGCACAGATGTCTCAGATAAATCGGTACACAATGGCATAGGACCTTGTACCTTGGATGATTGAATGTAGAAGAGAACATCCAGTCAAAAAGGGATAGTAGGTAGGATTAGGAAGATAGTTGGTAAGTTTTGGAAGAAGAGTGAGTATGCAATTTGGACCAAAAGTTCTTTAGCAATAGGGTGTCGGTTAGAGAGTGAATGTAAACGTCAGCACATGTGAAGAGTCAGTCACAATGATGAACTGGGGAACATATGTAGGAAAGCAGATATCAATAGAGACATTAGGAAATCAGGCAAAGTATAAAGTGAGTGAGTGGATTAGACATTTTCAACAGGGTTGAGGTTGAATATATCATCTTAGGAAGAAACAAATGTGTAGTCACCAATAGCATTGACATTTGAGAGCATTAGGCAACCTGGACAAGGATGTTTTTAGTAATCCATGCTCACTTTCCAATGAGGCGTTGGTGCAATCATAAGTGTGACCTTTGCATTTTGTGTCCAGAATATCACTGTGATAAAATGTATATGTAGATCAGGTGACATGAGTGTTTCTTCCACCATTTCTGGGAGTAATATGTTGAAGACATATAAATTAGCCTTTGGGGGTACAAATAGGTGTACCCTGGGTCTATGAATATAGAGATAATGCATGAATAGACCATACTGTGAATAAATAGTATAACAGGTTCCAATTTAAATAATGGATTGCATTGATATCTGAAAATATATAGGAAATCTAATATTGATACACAACCATTCATTCTAACCAGTTATACATCTAATGGTGATATTGGGGTTATGGTTTACCATGAAGGGGGTGTGAGTTTTGCTTCACAAGGGATTATGGAAATGGAAAAGAATGTGTTTGGAAAGAAGTCTCATGAAAAGACCAGTCAAGAAACGTGGAGGAATACATGTGTTCTGAAGCAGGAAGTGATTGAAAGGGAAATGAATGCCTAGAAATTTGTGAACTTGAGGATGAAATACATATCCTATGATGTGCATCAACTGAAGAAATAGTAATGTACCAGTGTTGAATAAAAATGAACGTCAAAATACACATCATGTCCCATAGGAATCTACTTGCATTCATGTTAAACTGGGTCAGTTACTGTAGAAATATTAGGATTTCAGCACTAGGAAACAAATATGTATTTCAGGTGGATGACTATTTCTGAGAATAATCTTGTGAAAAGTTGATTATAAATCCACATATATGAACATGAATGAATTTAGGGAGTATATAATATGACACATACATTTCATATTTTGAAAAATCTGGAGAGTGTGTGTATGTGTGTGTGTGTGTGTGTGTATATGTATATATATATATATATATATATATATATATATATATATATATATATATATATACACAAAAGAAAAACACACACACAAACACAGACATTAAAGAGTAGAAATATATATGCCAATCGAAATTCATCATGAAATATTTATCATCCACAGATCCAAAAATATTTATTTTACTGAACATGTATTTATGTATCATGTTGTTCATGTGGGAAGCTCACCTGGAGGTTGAATTTTCAGTTCCAACAGCGTTTAGGAGGAGTGATCTCTTCTCACAGTTTGTATCTGCCAAGTCAGCCACCTCACAAGAATGGACGTGGGATAGGAGGTAGGATTCTATATGTGCATGTAAAAATGCATGTTGCTGAATAGGCTACAGAGAAAGGGAGACAGGAATTCACATATTTGTTAACATTCAAAACACATGGAGAACTATTTCTACTAAATTGGACTAGATTTATAACACCTACCCTTTATAATGCCAAAGGCCAGTCCAACTATACACCAGGCCTCCTCTGAACTGCCTGTATTTCTATTCTGTTTGAGTTATTTTTCTCCATCATATTAGTATTCGTAGTCACAATCTAGTAGGGTATGGGTGAGTGTCAGGGATTCAGTATTTCGAACGGAAAATAGGAAAATGAATCCAATGTGTAGGCCAATATGTGCTACAAAAAAATCTTCCCACTCTCATCCAGAACATTGCCTTGACATTACCTTCACAATAAGTAAGACACAATTTGAGGAGAAGAGTTAGAAATGCTGTGAATACATATGTGGAATGGAAAATGCTCAGGAGTTCACAACCTTGGAGGTGGTAGACTACTTTCCATGAGTAAGGGACAGGGTAAACACTCCACAAACGTGGAGCTCTGCTGGCCTAAAGACTTCGTGAGAAACTGATTCTGAGGTTGGGCACTTGAAATATATGTTGTTGTCAGGAGCTTTAGCTTCCTTTGTAGTGAGACCATCAAACCAGGTCTGCATCTATGTGACCTGGAGGACATGGTTTCTGATTTTCCAATGAACATGAGGCAGAAGTGCTGAATTCTCTCTTTGCAGGTAAACTGTGGCCACTGGGGTCTAAGTGTCTCCCTGTGTGGACTGTGAAGCCATTTGGTCATCCTCCACTTTTCGTGGTGTTTCTTGCTGCTGCACTGGGAGTTTGGAATTTGCTTCAGGAAATACAAGGAGTTCAACTGGGACACAGTGCTGGAGGGAGTTCTGTCACGTGTGGTGGGTCAAGGTCCTAGGAGAATGCACCAGCCAGGCTTCTATCCCACAGAGCTTGCCCCCTTGACCATAGCAACCTGATTCTGAACATTGCCCTGAAACCTCTCCATATAACAAGATGCCTTTACATAGAAGGGTCTGCTCGCTGCACCATGTCAGTCACAAGCCATTTGGAAGCCAATGGCAGATCCACATGGCCCCACCACAGATGTTCTATCACACACCTGCACACCACTGCTCTAGGCCCACTACTCAGCAGGCCCCAACTCACTGGCATCTCTGTTCTACACCATTTTCATGAAACCCAGTCAATCAAGGCACTGTCTGGTACACTCATGATCAGCAACAGGACATCCAAAGGTTCTCCAGTGCCACCTGGTCATGGGAATTTCAAAAATGTCATGGTATTTATCTAGCTAGCCATTTTTAAAGGATGAAGTTGGAGGCACTGTGGGTTTCCATTCCTTCAGGAACCATTAAATGGTGAGGAAGCTCATTTCAACGAAAGCTCTGGAGAACTCTCACAAACAAGGCTTCCCAAGGAGTGGCCAAAAGGTCACAGGAAGCCAGGCCCATTGAGGTCTACAATGTGAGGTCCACGTGTGTTTGGACTCTCCACGATGGCTGCCAGGTCTTTAAGAATAAAATCATGTGATATCCGGGCTGAGATTCCCAGTGCTCTGTGGAAAGCCAGCCTGGGCCTAGATCTCAGTTTCCAAGGGCGACTCTCATGCGTGGCCTCCTAACATCCCGACACAATTCACGGCAATACTTCTCTGAGGTCAGTTCCAGAACTCAGTCTCCAAGGGGAATCACACCAGAGTTCAAGCCCAGGTGGACCCAGTCATCTCTTCCCACTGCCACACCACAATTCAAACCAAAACACTGCCACATGGCCCTCATCTTCTTCCATACAGACACTCATCATGACCTCTGGCTGGAGGTTTCCATGAGGGGCACAGCCCAAGACAGTGTCCACAATAAGCTCCCTTGCCTCTCATTTGCCTAATGTCAGGGTGGCCTGGACACCCTTCCTTTGGACCTGGAGTGATCAAATAGGCCTGCCTTTAATACTGCTCTACTTCTCCAATTGGAGGCCTACTGACTGCCGGGTATAGATTCTTTGTGTGAACTGGAGTCATGAGAAAACCCAAGCACCTATGGGCTAGCCTCTGCATGGCTTTGAAGGACTCATTTGACACAAAGGATCCCTATTCTCACTTGATGGAGGTCAGGAACCTTACAGAGGAAGGCGAGAGACCTCATCCAGGATGACTGCTTTTGTGCCAATTTGGCCTTGGATGCACGCATGGGATCTTTCTTTGGATCCATCAGGTGCTGACAATGTAAGCCACAGCCTCACACAGGGCCAAGAGGCTGATTCAGACACATCCCTTTGCAAAGCAATTAAGCAAAGAGCCACAGGTGATGCCCATTCATTTCCATTTGAAAACTGTTTTCTTCAGGCTTCACAAAGGGGTGCCCTGAGGCAAAGGCCTTCCTGACATTCAGGGCCACAAAAGGATAGGTAAGCCAAAGGCCCAAAGCAGGGTTTCTCTAGGGAGACTTTACTGATCACACTGATATCTGAGTTTTCTGAGATGCTCACCATTTCTTTCAACTATCCAGTACATGGCCATGTCACCGAGCTTGGAGGTGGTACATATCTTGGACACAAAACCATGAGCCTATTCTGGAGAGTGGCCAGAATTCAGGAAGAAAACAGGAACTTAGGAAGATAGTAGGCGTTGCCCATCCATAAGGCAAGCCGCAGTCCATTCATAAATTGGGCAGGATGAATGCTGGGAAGCTTTCTACTAGACAGGACACATCCATTGATGCATTCTCTTTTCTAATGTCTACAACCAGGGACACAGTGGGATACACAAACATAGAAACACTCGCCTTGTCAAAAGCCTTACTAGAAACAGTCCACTCCAACCCAAACAAACCGCCTTTCCTACCTATTCTCAGAACATGAGACAAAACCACAAACTCACACCCACACCCACAAAGGCACCTCCTTCCAAGTTGGTCTGTGACTACCCGGAGTGTCGTCTGACTGGTGGGCCATACTATGTTCCCCCGAAAGGGCCTGTCCTGTCTCACATCTGGCCTCCTTGGCCAACTCTGTGAAGTTGTCAGGAGCCAGCGGTGAGCCACTACCTGCTTTCTCAGGAAAGGCCCCTCTGCAGAGCTTTCCTGGCATTTGGCAATCCTCACCTCAGTGGGTACCAAGAAAGACTGACTCTGTCCTTGGTAAATCCAAACAAGTGAGCCCACTGGGACTGGGACTGGGACTGGCTCTGGGTGCCTGGCTTCCTGGATCCCAAGTTCAGAGAGTTCCATCACCAAGGAAGTGAGGTGAGGTCACTTCCTTCAGGAACTGAATGAGGTCACTGCCTTGGCAACCACTGTGTCCTAACAGTTGCTTCCAAGGCTCCCATGAGATGGAGGCTGCCCCTCCTTCCTGTGACACTTTCACAAGTTAGAATGGAATATCAACCATAGGCACCAAGGAACAGCTCTCCACACAGGCCTGCTTTGGTCCATCTTGTCTACATTAAGAAGAGAGAGGCTCATTCAGACACATCCCTTCATCCTGACCAGGTTGTTTGCCATGGAAGATGACTTCTGCTCTCTCAGGTCCTTCATAGCTGCCTACATCTTCTCCAGGGATCATTTCTGCATGGACCTTTGAGGTTCTCAGCAGGTGGAAGATCCCCCACATTCCTGTATTGTAAGACCCACTCTGTCCCTGCTCTTCTGTAAAGTTAGATTGAGGGAACAGTGTATGGTTAGGGTTAAGAACCTGTTTGATGTGGCTTAGGAATCACTCTGCTGGATGAAGAATGGTATTGGGAACCTGGGATATTTATAATAATATATAGGTGAAATATATGTATGAAAACAGAAATCCAAGTAAGATTTGAAGGCCAGAAGGGCATTGGGCCCTTGATTGGGATACTTAGCTTTGAATGACTTTCTGCACAGATGTCTCAGATAAATCGGTACACAATGGCATAGGACCTTGTACCTTGGATGATTGAATGTAGAAGAGAACATCCAGTCAAAAAGGGATAGTAGGTAGGATTAGGAAGATAGTTGGTAAGTTTTGGAAGAAGAGTGAGTATGCAATTTGGACCAAAAGTTCTTTAGCAATAGGGTGTCGGTTAGAGAGTGAATGTAAACGTCAGCACATGTGAAGAGTCAGTCACAATGATGAACTGGGGAACATATGTAGGAAAGCAGATATCAATAGAGACATTAGGAAATCAGGCAAAGTATAAAGTGAGTGAGTGGATTAGACATTTTCAACAGGGTTGAGGTTGAATATATCATCTTAGGAAGAAACAAATGTGTAGTCACCAATAGCATTGACATTTGAGAGCATTAGGCAACCTGGACAAGGATGTTTTTAGTAATCCATGCTCACTTTCCAATGAGGCGTTGGTGCAATCATAAGTGTGACCTTTGCATTTTGTGTCCAGAATATCACTGTGATAAAATGTATATGTAGATCAGGTGACATGAGTGTTTCTTCCACCATTTCTGGGAGTAATATGTTGAAGACATAAAAATTAGCCTTTGGGGGTACAAATAGGTGTACCCTGGGTCTATGAATATAGAGATAATGCATGAATAGACCATACTGTGAATAAATAGTATAACAGGTTCCAATTTAAATAATGGATTGCATTGATATCTGAAAATATATAGGAAATCTAATATTGATACACAACCATTCATTCTAACCAGTTATACATCTAATGGTGATATTGGGGTTATGGTTTACCATGAAGGGGGTGTGAGTTTTGCTTCACAAGGGATTATGGAAATGGAAAAGAATGTGTTTGGAAAGAAGTCTCATGAAAAGACCAGTCAAGAAACGTGGAGGAATACATGTGTTCTGAAGCAGGAAGTGATTGAAAGGGAAATGAATGCCTAGAAATTTGTGAACTTGAGGATGAAATACATATCCTATGATGTGCATCAACTGAAGAAATAGTAATGTACCAGTGTTGAATAAAAATGAACGTCAAAATACACATCATGTCCCATAGGAATCTACTTGCATTCATGTTAAACTGGGTCAGTTACTGTAGAAATATTAGGATTTCAGCACTAGGAAACAAATATGTATTTCAGGTGGATGACTATTTCTGAGAATAATCTTGTGAAAAGTTGATTATAAATCCACATATATGAACATGAATGAATTTAGGGAGTATATAATATGACACATACATTTCATATTTTGAAAAATCTGGAAAGTGTGTGTATGTGTGTGTGTGTGTGTGTGTATGTATATATATATATATATATATATATATATATATATATATATATATATATACACAAAAGAAAAACACACACACAAACACAGACATTAAAGAGTAGAAATATATATGCCAATCGAAATTCATCATGAAATATTTATCATCCACAGATCCAAAAATATTTATTTTACTGAACATGTATTTATGTATCATGTTGTTCATGTGGGAAGCTCACCTGGAGGTTGAATTTTCAGTTCCAACAGCGTTTAGGAGGAGTGATCTCTTCTCACAGTTTGTATCTGCCAAGTCAGCCACCTCACAAGAATGGACGTGGGATAGGAGGTAGGATTCTATATGTGCATGTAAAAATGCATGTTGCTGAATAGGCTACAGAGAAAGGGAGACAGGAATTCACATATTTGTTAACATTCAAAACACATGGAGAACTATTTCTACTAAATTGGACTAGATTTATAACACCTACCCTTTATAATGCCAAAGGCCAGTCCAACTATACACCAGGCCTCCTCTGAACTGCCTGTATTTCTATTCTGTTTGAGTTATTTTTCTCCATCATATTAGTATTCGTAGTCACAATCTAGTAGGGTATGGGTGAGTGTCAGGGATTCAGTATTTCGAACGGAAAATAGGAAAATGAATCCAATGTGTAGGCCAATATGTGCTACAAAAAAATCTTCCCACTCTCATCCAGAACATTGCCTTGACATTACCTTCACAATAAGTAAGACACAATTTGAGGAGAAGAGTTAGAAATGCTGTGAATACATATGTGGAATGGAAAATGCTCAGGAGTTCACAACCTTGGAGGTGGTAGACTACTTTCCATGAGTAAGGGACAGGGTAAACACTCCACAAACGTGGAGCTCTGCTGGCCTAAAGACTTCGTGAGAAACTGCTTCTGAGGTTGGGCACTTGAAATATATGTTGTTGTCAGGAGCTTTAGCTTCCTTTGTAGTGAGACCATCAAACCAGGTCTGCATCTATGTGACCTGGAGGACATGGTTTCTGATTTTCCAATGAACATGAGGCAGAAGTGCTGAATTCTCTCTTTGCAGGTAAACTGTGGCCACTGGGGTCTAAGTGTCTCCCTGTGTGGACTGTGAAGCCATTTGGTCATCCTCCACTTTTCGTGGTGTTTCTTGCTGCTGCACTGGGAGTTTGGAATTTGCTTCAGGAAATACAAGGAGTTCAACTGGGACACAGTGCTGGAGGGAGTTCTGTCACGTGTGGTGGGTCAAGGTCCTAGGAGAATGCACCAGCCAGGCTTCTATCCCACAGAGCTTGCCCCCTTGACCATAGCAACCTGATTCTGAACATTGCCCTGAAACCTCTCCATATAACAAGATGCCTTTACATAGAAGGGTCTGCTCGCTGCACCATGTCAGTCACAAGCCATTTGGAAGCCAATGGCAGATCCACATGGCCCCACCACAGATGTTCTATCACACACCTGCACACCACTGCTCTAGGCCCACTACTCAGCAGGCCCCAACTCACTGGCATCTCTGTTCTACACCATTTTCATGAAACCCAGTCAATCAAGGCACTGTCTGGTACACTCATGATCAGCAACAGGACATCCAAAGGTTCTCCAGTGCCACCTGGTCATGGGAATTTCAAAAATGTCATGGTATTTATCTAGCTAGCCATTTTTAAAGGATGAAGTTGGAGGCACTGTGGGTTTCCATTCCTTCAGGAACCATTAAATGGTGAGGAAGCTCATTTCAACGAAAGCTCTGGAGAACTCTCACAAACAAGGCTTCCCAAGGAGTGGCCAAAAGGTCACAGGAAGCCAGGCCCATTGAGGTCTACAATGTGAGGTCCACGTGTGTTTGGACTCTCCACGATGGCTGCCAGGTCTTTAAGAATAAAATCATGTGATATCCGGGCTGAGATTCCCAGTGCTCTGTGGAAAGCCAGCCTGGGCCTAGATCTCAGTTTCCAAGGGTGACTCTCATGCGTGGCCTCCTAACATCCCGACACAATTCACGGCAATACTTCTCTGAGGTCAGTTCCAGAACTCAGTCTCCAAGGGGAATCACACCAGAGTTCAAGCCCAGGTGGACCCAGTCATCTCTTCCCACTGCCACACCACAATTCAAACCAAAACACTGCCACATGGCCCTCATCTTCTTCCATACAGACACTCATCATGACCTCTGGCTGGAGGTTTCCATGAGGGGCACAGCCCAAGACAGTGTCCACAATAAGCTCCCTTGCCTCTCATTTGCCTAATGTCAGGGTGGCCTGGACACCCTTCCTTTGGACCTGGAGTGATCAAATAGGCCTGCCTTTAATACTGCTCTACTTCTCCAATTGGAGGCCTACTGACTGCCGGGTATAGATTCTTTGTGTGAACTGGAGTCATGAGAAAACCCAAGCACCTATGGGCTAGCCTCTGCATGGCTTTGAAGGACTCATTTGACACAAAGGATCCCTATTCTCACTTGATGGAGGTCAGGAACCTTACAGAGGAAGGCGAGAGACCTCATCCAGGATGACTGCTTTTGTGCCAATTTGGCCTTGGATGCACGCATGGGATCTTTCTTTGGATCCATCAGGTGCTGACAATGTAAGCCACAGCCTCACACAGGGCCAAGAGGCTGATTCAGACACATCCCTTTGCAAAGCAATTAAGCAAAGAGCCACAGGTGATGCCCATTCATTTCCATTTGAAAACTGTTTTCTTCAGGCTTCACAAAGGGGTGCCCTGAGGCAAAGGCCTTCCTGACATTCAGGGCCACAAAAGGATAGGTAAGCCAAAGGCCCAAAGCAGGGTTTCTCTAGGGAGACTTTACTGATCACACTGATATCTGAGTTTTCTGAGATGCTCACCATTTCTTTCAACTATCCAGTACATGGCCATGTCACCGAGCTTGGAGGTGGTACATATCTTGGACACAAAACCATGAGCCTATTCTGGAGAGTGGCCAGAATTCAGGAAGAAAACAGGAACTTAGGAAGATAGTAGGCGTTGCCCATCCATAAGGCAAGCCGCAGTCCATTCATAAATTGGGCAGGATGAATGCTGGGAAGCTTTCTACTAGACAGGACACATCCATTGATGCATTCTCTTTTCTAATGTCTACAACCAGGGACACAGTGGGATACACAAACATAGAAACACTCGCCTTGTCAAAAGCCTTACTAGAAACAGTCCACTCCAACCCAAACAAACCGCCTTTCCTACCTATTCTCAGAACATGAGACAAAACCACAAACTCACACCCACACCCACAAAGGCACCTCCTTCCAAGTTGGTCTGTGACTACCCGGAGTGTCATCTGACTGGTGGGCCATACTATGTTCCCCCGAAAGGGCCTGTCCTGTCTCACATCTGGCCTCCTTGGCCAACTCTGTGAAGTTGTCAGGAGCCAGCGGTGAGCCACTACCTGCTTTCTCAGGAAAGGCCCCTCTGCAGAGCTTTCCTGGCATTTGGCAATCCTCACCTCAGTGGGTACCAAGAAAGACTGACTCTGTCCTTGGTAAATCCAAACAAGTGAGCCCACTGGGACTGGGACTGGGACTGGCTCTGGGTGCCTGGCTTCCTGGATCCCAAGTTCAGAGAGTTCCATCACCAAGGAAGTGAGGTGAGGTCACTTCCTTCAGGAACTGAATGAGGTCACTGCCTTGGCAACCACTGTGTCCTAACAGTTGCTTCCAAGGCTCCCATGAGATGGAGGCTGCCCCTCCTTCCTGTGACACTTTCACAAGTTAGAATGGAATATCAACCATAGGCACCAAGGAACAGCTCTCCACACAGGCCTGCTTTGGTCCATCTTGTCTACATTAAGAAGAGAGAGGCTCATTCAGACACATCCCTTCATCCTGACCAGGTTGTTTGCCATGGAAGATGACTTCTGCTCTCTCAGGTCCTTCATAGCTGCCTACATCTTCTCCAGGGATCATTTCTGCATGGACCTTTGAGGTTCTCAGCAGGTGGAAGATCCCCCACATTCCTGTATTGTAAGACCCACTCTGTCCCTGCTCTTCTGTAAAGTTAGATTGAGGGAACAGTGTATGGTTAGGGTTAAGAACCTGTTTGATGTGGCTTAGGAATCACTCTGCTGGATGAAGAATGGTATTGGGAACCTGGGATATTTATAATAATATATAGGTGAAATATATGTATGAAAACAGAAATCCAAGTAAGATTTGAAGGCCAGAAGGGCATTGGGCCCTTGATTGGGATACTTAGCTTTGAATGACTTTCTGCACAGATGTCTCAGATAAATCGGTACACAATGGCATAGGACCTTGTACCTTGGATGATTGAATGTAGAAGAGAACATCCAGTCAAAAAGGGATAGTAGGTAGGATTAGGAAGATAGTTGGTAAGTTTTGGAAGAAGAGTGAGTATGCAATTTGGACCAAAAGTTCTTTAGCAATAGGGTGTCGGTTAGAGAGTGAATGTAAACGTCAGCACATGTGAAGAGTCAGTCACAATGATGAACTGGGGAACATATGTAGGAAAGCAGATATCAATAGAGACATTAGGAAATCAGGCAAAGTATAAAGTGAGTGAGTGGATTAGACATTTTCAACAGGGTTGAGGTTGAATATATCATCTTAGGAAGAAACAAATGTGTAGTCACCAATAGCATTGACATTTGAGAGCATTAGGCAACCTGGACAAGGATGTTTTTAGTAATCCATGCTCACTTTCCAATGAGGCGTTGGTGCAATCATAAGTGTGACCTTTGCATTTTGTGTCCAGAATATCACTGTGATAAAATGTATATGTAGATCAGGTGACATGAGTGTTTCTTCCACCATTTCTGGGAGTAATATGTTGAAGACATATAAATTAGCCTTTGGGGGTACAAATAGGTGTACCCTGGGTCTATGAATATAGAGATAATGCATGAATAGACCATACTGTGAATAAATAGTATAACAGGTTCCAATTTAAATAATGGATTGCATTGATATCTGAAAATATATAGGAAATCTAATATTGATACACAACCATTCATTCTAACCAGTTATACATCTAATGGTGATATTGGGGTTATGGTTTACCATGAAGGGGGTGTGAGTTTTGCTTCACAAGGGATTATGGAAATGGAAAAGAATGTGTTTGGAAAGAAGTCTCATGAAAAGACCAGTCAAGAAACGTGGAGGAATACATGTGTTCTGAAGCAGGAAGTGATTGAAAGGGAAATGAATGCCTAGAAATTTGTGAACTTGAGGATGAAATACATATCCTATGATGTGCATCAACTGAAGAAATAGTAATGTACCAGTGTTGAATAAAAATGAACGTCAAAATACACATCATGTCCCATAGGAATCTACTTGCATTCATGTTAAACTGGGTCAGTTACTGTAGAAATATTAGGATTTCAGCACTAGGAAACAAATATGTATTTCAGGTGGATGACTATTTCTGAGAATAATCTTGTGAAAAGTTGATTATAAATCCACATATATGAACATGAATGAATTTAGGGAGTATATAATATGACACATACATTTCATATTTTGAAAAATCTGGAGAGTGTGTGTATGTGTGTGTGTGTGTGTGTATATGTGTATATATATATATATATATATATATATATATATACACAAAAGAAAAACACACACACAAACACAGACATTAAAGAGTAGAAATATATATGCCAATCGAAATTCATCATGAAATATTTATCATCCACAGATCCAAAAATATTTATTTTACTGAACATGTATTTATGTATCATGTTGTTCATGTGGGAAGCTCACCTGGAGGTTGAATTTTCAGTTCCAACAGCGTTTAGGAGGAGTGATCTCTTCTCACAGTTTGTATCTGCCAAGTCAGCCACCTCACAAGAATGGACGTGGGATAGGAGGTAGGATTCTATATGTGCATGTAAAAATGCATGTTGCTGAATAGGCTACAGAGAAAGGGAGACAGGAATTCACATATTTGTTAACATTCAAAACACATGGAGAACTATTTCTACTAAATTGGACTAGATTTATAACACCTACCCTTTATAATGCCAAAGGCCAGTCCAACTATACACCAGGCCTCCTCTGAACTGCCTGTATTTCTATTCTGTTTGAGTTATTTTTCTCCATCATATTAGTATTCGTAGTCACAATCTAGTAGGGTATGGGTGAGTGTCAGGGATTCAGTATTTCGAACGGAAAATAGGAAAATGAATCCAATGTGTAGGCCAATATGTGCTACAAAAAAATCTTCCCACTCTCATCCAGAACATTGCCTTGACATTACCTTCACAATAAGTAAGACACAATTTGAGGAGAAGAGTTAGAAATGCTGTGAATACATATGTGGAATGGAAAATGCTCAGGAGTTCACAACCTTGGAGGTGGTAGACTACTTTCCATGAGTAAGGGACAGGGTAAACACTCCACAAACGTGGAGCTCTGCTGGCCTAAAGACTTCGTGAGAAACTGATTCTGAGGTTGGGCACTTGAAATATATGTTGTTGTCAGGAGCTTTAGCTTCCTTTGTAGTGAGACCATCAAACCAGGTCTGCATCTATGTGACCTGGAGGACATGGTTTCTGATTTTCCAATGAACATGAGGCAGAAGTGCTGAATTCTCTCTTTGCAGGTAAACTGTGGCCACTGGGGTCTAAGTGTCTCCCTGTGTGGACTGTGAAGCCATTTGGTCATCCTCCACTTTTCGTGGTGTTTCTTGCTGCTGCACTGGGAGTTTGGAATTTGCTTCAGGAAATACAAGGAGTTCAACTGGGACACAGTGCTGGAGGGAGTTCTGTCACGTGTGGTGGGTCAAGGTCCTAGGAGAATGCACCAGCCAGGCTTCTATCCCACAGAGCTTGCCCCCTTGACCATAGCAACCTGATTCTGAACATTGCCCTGAAACCTCTCCATATAACAAGATGCCTTTACATAGAAGGGTCTGCTCGCTGCACCATGTCAGTCACAAGCCATTTGGAAGCCAATGGCAGATCCACATGGCCCCACCACAGATGTTCTATCACACACCTGCACACCACTGCTCTAGGCCCACTACTCAGCAGGCCCCAACTCACTGGCATCTCTGTTCTACACCATTTTCATGAAACCCAGTCAATCAAGGCACTGTCTGGTACACTCATGATCAGCAACAGGACATCCAAAGGTTCTCCAGTGCCACCTGGTCATGGGAATTTCAAAAATGTCATGGTATTTATCTAGCTAGCCATTTTTAAAGGATGAAGTTGGAGGCACTGTGGGTTTCCATTCCTTCAGGAACCATTAAATGGTGAGGAAGCTCATTTCAACGAAAGCTCTGGAGAACTCTCACAAACAAGGCTTCCCAAGGAGTGGCCAAAAGGTCACAGGAAGCCAGGCCCATTGAGGTCTACAATGTGAGGTCCACGTGTGTTTGGACTCTCCACGATGGCTGCCAGGTCTTTAAGAATAAAATCATGTGATATCCGGGCTGAGATTCCCAGTGCTCTGTGGAAAGCCAGCCTGGGCCTAGATCTCAGTTTCCAAGGGCGACTCTCATGCGTGGCCTCCTAACATCCCGACACAATTCACGGCAATACTTCTCTGAGGTCAGTTCCAGAACTCAGTCTCCAAGGGGAATCACACCAGAGTTCAAGCCCAGGTGGACCCAGTCATCTCTTCCCACTGCCACACCACAATTCAAACCAAAACACTGCCACATGGCCCTCATCTTCTTCCATACAGACACTCATCATGACCTCTGGCTGGAGGTTTCCATGAGGGGCACAGCCCAAGACAGTGTCCACAATAAGCTCCCTTGCCTCTCATTTGCCTAATGTCAGGGTGGCCTGGACACCCTTCCTTTGGACCTGGAGTGATCAAATAGGCCTGCCTTTAATACTGCTCTACTTCTCCAATTGGAGGCCTACTGACTGCCGGGTATAGATTCTTTGTGTGAACTGGAGTCATGAGAAAACCCAAGCACCTATGGGCTAGCCTCTGCATGGCTTTGAAGGACTCATTTGACACAAAGGATCCCTATTCTCACTTGATGGAGGTCAGGAACCTTACAGAGGAAGGCGAGAGACCTCATCCAGGATGACTGCTTTTGTGCCAATTTGGCCTTGGATGCACGCATGGGATCTTTCTTTGGATCCATCAGGTGCTGACAATGTAAGCCACAGCCTCACACAGGGCCAAGAGGCTGATTCAGACACATCCCTTTGCAAAGCAATTAAGCAAAGAGCCACAGGTGATGCCCATTCATTTCCATTTGAAAACTGTTTTCTTCAGGCTTCACAAAGGGGTGCCCTGAGGCAAAGGCCTTCCTGACATTCAGGGCCACAAAAGGATAGGTAAGCCAAAGGCCCAAAGCAGGGTTTCTCTAGGGAGACTTTACTGATCACACTGATATCTGAGTTTTCTGAGATGCTCACCATTTCTTTCAACTATCCAGTACATGGCCATGTCACCGAGCTTGGAGGTGGTACATATCTTGGACACAAAACCATGAGCCTATTCTGGAGAGTGGCCAGAATTCAGGAAGAAAACAGGAACTTAGGAAGATAGTAGGCGTTGCCCATCCATAAGGCAAGCCGCAGTCCATTCATAAATTGGGCAGGATGAATGCTGGGAAGCTTTCTACTAGACAGGACACATCCATTGATGCATTCTCTTTTCTAATGTCTACAACCAGGGACACAGTGGGATACACAAACATAGAAACACTCGCCTTGTCAAAAGCCTTACTAGAAACAGTCCACTCCAACCCAAACAAACCGCCTTTCCTACCTATTCTCAGAACATGAGACAAAACCACAAACTCACACCCACACCCACAAAGGCACCTCCTTCCAAGTTGGTCTGTGACTACCCGGAGTGTCGTCTGACTGGTGGGCCATACTATGTTCCCCCGAAAGGGCCTGTCCTGTCTCACATCTGGCCTCCTTGGCCAACTCTGTGAAGTTGTCAGGAGCCAGCGGTGAGCCACTACCTGCTTTCTCAGGAAAGGCCCCTCTGCAGAGCTTTCCTGGCATTTGGCAATCCTCACCTCAGTGGGTACCAAGAAAGACTGACTCTGTCCTTGGTAAATCCAAACAAGTGAGCCCACTGGGACTGGGACTGGGACTGGCTCTGGGTGCCTGGCTTCCTGGATCCCAAGTTCAGAGAGTTCCATCACCAAGGAAGTGAGGTGAGGTCACTTCCTTCAGGAACTGAATGAGGTCACTGCCTTGGCAACCACTGTGTCCTAACAGTTGCTTCCAAGGCTCCCATGAGATGGAGGCTGCCCCTCCTTCCTGTGACACTTTCACAAGTTAGAATGGAATATCAACCATAGGCACCAAGGAACAGCTCTCCACACAGGCCTGCTTTGGTCCATCTTGTCTACATTAAGAAGAGAGAGGCTCATTCAGACACATCCCTTCATCCTGACCAGGTTGTTTGCCATGGAAGATGACTTCTGCTCTCTCAGGTCCTTCATAGCTGCCTACATCTTCTCCAGGGATCATTTCTGCATGGACCTTTGAGGTTCTCAGCAGGTGGAAGATCCCCCACATTCCTGTATTGTAAGACCCACTCTGTCCCTGCTCTTCTGTAAAGTTAGATTGAGGGAACAGTGTATGGTTAGGGTTAAGAACCTGTTTGATGTGGCTTAGGAATCACTCTGCTGGATGAAGAATGGTATTGGGAACCTGGGATATTTATAATAATATATAGGTGAAATATATGTATGAAAACAGAAATCCAAGTAAGATTTGAAGGCCAGAAGGGCATTGGGCCCTTGATTGGGATACTTAGCTTTGAATGACTTTCTGCACAGATGTCTCAGATAAATCGGTACACAATGGCATAGGACCTTGTACCTTGGATGATTGAATGTAGAAGAGAACATCCAGTCAAAAAGGGATAGTAGGTAGGATTAGGAAGATAGTTGGTAAGTTTTGGAAGAAGAGTGAGTATGCAATTTGGACCAAAAGTTCTTTAGCAATAGGGTGTCGGTTAGAGAGTGAATGTAAACGTCAGCACATGTGAAGAGTCAGTCACAATGATGAACTGGGGAACATATGTAGGAAAGCAGATATCAATAGAGACATTAGGAAATCAGGCAAAGTATAAAGTGAGTGAGTGGATTAGACATTTTCAACAGGGTTGAGGTTGAATATATCATCTTAGGAAGAAACAAATGTGTAGTCACCAATAGCATTGACATTTGAGAGCATTAGGCAACCTGGACAAGGATGTTTTTAGTAATCCATGCTCACTTTCCAATGAGGCGTTGGTGCAATCATAAGTGTGACCTTTGCATTTTGTGTCCAGAATATCACTGTGATAAAATGTATATGTAGATCAGGTGACATGAGTGTTTCTTCCACCATTTCTGGGAGTAATATGTTGAAGACATATAAATTAGCCTTTGGGGGTACAAATAGGTGTACCCTGGGTCTATGAATATAGAGATAATGCATGAATAGACCATACTGTGAATAAATAGTATAACAGGTTCCAATTTAAATAATGGATTGCATTGATATCTGAAAATATATAGGAAATCTAATATTGATACACAACCATTCATTCTAACCAGTTATACATCTAATGGTGATATTGGGGTTATGGTTTACCATGAAGGGGGTGTGAGTTTTGCTTCACAAGGGATTATGGAAATGGAAAAGAATGTGTTTGGAAAGAAGTCTCATGAAAAGACCAGTCAAGAAACGTGGAGGAATACATGTGTTCTGAAGCAGGAAGTGATTGAAAGGGAAATGAATGCCTAGAAATTTGTGAACTTGAGGATGAAATACATATCCTATGATGTGCATCAACTGAAGAAATAGTAATGTACCAGTGTTGAATAAAAATGAACGTCAAAATACACATCATGTCCCATAGGAATCTACTTGCATTCATGTTAAACTGGGTCAGTTACTGTAGAAATATTAGGATTTCAGCACTAGGAAACAAATATGTATTTCAGGTGGATGACTATTTCTGAGAATAATCTTGTGAAAAGTTGATTATAAATCCACATATATGAACATGAATGAATTTAGGGAGTATATAATATGACACATACATTTCATATTTTGAAAAATCTGGAGAGTGTGTGTATGTGTGTGTGTGTGTGTGTGTATGTATATATATATATATATATATATATATATATATATATATATATATATATATATACACAAAAGAAAAACACACACACAAACACAGACATTAAAGAGTAGAAATATATATGCCAATCGAAATTCATCATGAAATATTTATCATCCACAGATCCAAAAATATTTATTTTACTGAACATGTATTTATGTATCATGTTGTTCATGTGGGAAGCTCACCTGGAGGTTGAATTTTCAGTTCCAACAGCGTTTAGGAGGAGTGATCTCTTCTCACAGTTTGTATCTGCCAAGTCAGCCACCTCACAAGAATGGACGTGGGATAGGAGGTAGGATTCTATATGTGCATGTAAAAATGCATGTTGCTGAATAGGCTACAGAGAAAGGGAGACAGGAATTCACATATTTGTTAACATTCAAAACACATGGAGAACTATTTCTACTAAATTGGACTAGATTTATAACACCTACCCTTTATAATGCCAAAGGCCAGTCCAACTATACACCAGGCCTCCTCTGAACTGCCTGTATTTCTATTCTGTTTGAGTTATTTTTCTCCATCATATTAGTATTCGTAGTCACAATCTAGTAGGGTATGGGTTAGTGTCAGGGATTCAGTATTTCGAACGGAAAATAGGAAAATGAATCCAATGTGTAGGCCAATATGTGCTACAAAAAAATCTTCCCACTCTCATCCAGAACATTGCCTTGACATTACCTTCACAATAAGTAAGACACAATTTGAGGAGAAGAGTTAGAAATGCTGTGAATACATATGTGGAATGGAAAATGCTCAGGAGTTCACAACCTTGGAGGTGGTAGACTACTTTCCATGAGTAAGGGACAGGGTAAACACTCCACAAACGTGGAGCTCTGCTGGCCTAAAGACTTCGTGAGAAACTGCTTCTGAGGTTGGGCACTTGAAATATATGTTGTTGTCAGGAGCTTTAGCTTCCTTTGTAGTGAGACCATCAAACCAGGTCTGCATCTATGTGACCTGGAGGACATGGTTTCTGATTTTCCAATGAACATGAGGCAGAAGTGCTGAATTCTCTCTTTGCAGGTAAACTGTGGCCACTGGGGTCTAAGTGTCTCCCTGTGTGGACTGTGAAGCCATTTGGTCATCCTCCACTTTTCGTGGTGTTTCTTGCTGCTGCACTGGGAGTTTGGAATTTGCTTCAGGAAATACAAGGAGTTCAACTGGGACACAGTGCTGGAGGGAGTTCTGTCACGTGTGGTGGGTCAAGGTCCTAGGAGAATGCACCAGCCAGGCTTCTATCCCACAGAGCTTGCCCCCTTGACCATAGCAACCTGATTCTGAACATTGCCCTGAAACCTCTCCATATAACAAGATGCCTTTACATAGAAGGGTCTGCTCGCTGCACCATGTCAGTCACAAGCCATTTGGAAGCCAATGGCAGATCCACATGGCCCCACCACAGATGTTCTATCACACACCTGCACACCACTGCTCTAGGCCCACTACTCAGCAGGCCCCAACTCACTGGCATCTCTGTTCTACACCATTTTCATGAAACCCAGTCAATCAAGGCACTGTCTGGTACACTCATGATCAGCAACAGGACATCCAAAGGTTCTCCAGTGCCACCTGGTCATGGGAATTTCAAAAATGTCATGGTATTTATCTAGCTAGCCATTTTTAAAGGATGAAGTTGGAGGCACTGTGGGTTTCCATTCCTTCAGGAACCATTAAATGGTGAGGAAGCTCATTTCAACGAAAGCTCTGGAGAACTCTCACAAACAAGGCTTCCCAAGGAGTGGCCAAAAGGTCACAGGAAGCCAGGCCCATTGAGGTCTACAATGTGAGGTCCACGTGTGTTTGGACTCTCCACGATGGCTGCCAGGTCTTTAAGAATAAAATCATGTGATATCCGGGCTGAGATTCCCAGTGCTCTGTGGAAAGCCAGCCTGGGCCTAGATCTCAGTTTCCAAGGGCGACTCTCATGCGTGGCCTCCTAACATCCCGACACAATTCACGGCAATACTTCTCTGAGGTCAGTTCCAGAACTCAGTCTCCAAGGGGAATCACACCAGAGTTCAAGCCCAGGTGGACCCAGTCATCTCTTCCCACTGCCACACCACAATTCAAACCAAAACACTGCCACATGGCCCTCATCTTCTTCCATACAGACACTCATCATGACCTCTGGCTGGAGGTTTCCATGAGGGGCACAGCCCAAGACAGTGTCCACAATAAGCTCCCTTGCCTCTCATTTGCCTAATGTCAGGGTGGCCTGGACACCCTTCCTTTGGACCTGGAGTGATCAAATAGGCCTGCCTTTAATACTGCTCTACTTCTCCAATTGGAGGCCTACTGACTGCCGGGTATAGATTCTTTGTGTGAACTGGAGTCATGAGAAAACCCAAGCACCTATGGGCTAGCCTCTGCATGGCTTTGAAGGACTCATTTGACACAAAGGATCCCTATTCTCACTTGATGGAGGTCAGGAACCTTACAGAGGAAGGCGAGAGACCTCATCCAGGATGACTGCTTTTGTGCCAATTTGGCCTTGGATGCACGCATGGGATCTTTCTTTGGATCCATCAGGTGCTGACAATGTAAGCCACAGCCTCACACAGGGCCAAGAGGCTGATTCAGACACATCCCTTTGCAAAGCAATTAAGCAAAGAGCCACAGGTGATGCCCATTCATTTCCATTTGAAAACTGTTTTCTTCAGGCTTCACAAAGGGGTGCCCTGAGGCAAAGGCCTTCCTGACATTCAGGGCCACAAAAGGATAGGTAAGCCAAAGGCCCAAAGCAGGGTTTCTCTAGGGAGACTTTACTGATCACACTGATATCTGAGTTTTCTGAGATGCTCACCATTTCTTTCAACTATCCAGTACATGGCCATGTCACCGAGCTTGGAGGTGGTACATATCTTGGACACAAAACCATGAGCCTATTCTGGAGAGTGGCCAGAATTCAGGAAGAAAACAGGAACTTAGGAAGATAGTAGGCGTTGCCCATCCATAAGGCAAGCCGCAGTCCATTCATAAATTGGGCAGGATGAATGCTGGGAAGCTTTCTACTAGACAGGACACATCCATTGATGCATTCTCTTTTCTAATGTCTACAACCAGGGACACAGTGGGATACACAAACATAGAAACACTCGCCTTGTCAAAAGCCTTACTAGAAACAGTCCACTCCAACCCAAACAAACCGCCTTTCCTACCTATTCTCAGAACATGAGACAAAACCACAAACTCACACCCACACCCACAAAGGCACCTCCTTCCAAGTTGGTCTGTGACTACCCGGAGTGTCGTCTGACTGGTGGGCCATACTATGTTCCCCCGAAAGGGCCTGTCCTGTCTCACATCTGGCCTCCTTGGCCAACTCTGTGAAGTTGTCAGGAGCCAGCGGTGAGCCACTACCTGCTTTCTCAGGAAAGGCCCCTCTGCAGAGCTTTCCTGGCATTTGGCAATCCTCACCTCAGTGGGTACCAAGAAAGACTGACTCTGTCCTTGGTAAATCCAAACAAGTGAGCCCACTGGGACTGGGACTGGGACTGGCTCTGGGTGCCTGGCTTCCTGGATCCCAAGTTCAGAGAGTTCCATCACCAAGGAAGTGAGGTGAGGTCACTTCCTTCAGGAACTGAATGAGGTCACTGCCTTGGCAACCACTGTGTCCTAACAGTTGCTTCCAAGGCTCCCATGAGATGGAGGCTGCCCCTCCTTCCTGTGACACTTTCACAAGTTAGAATGGAATATCAACCATAGGCACCAAGGAACAGCTCTCCACACAGGCCTGCTTTGGTCCATCTTGTCTACATTAAGAAGAGAGAGGCTCATTCAGACACATCCCTTCATCCTGACCAGGTTGTTTGCCATGGAAGATGACTTCTGCTCTCTCAGGTCCTTCATAGCTGCCTACATCTTCTCCAGGGATCATTTCTGCATGGACCTTTGAGGTTCTCAGCAGGTGGAAGATCCCCCACATTCCTGTATTGTAAGACCCACTCTGTCCCTGCTCTTCTGTAAAGTTAGATTGAGGGAACAGTGTATGGTTAGGGTTAAGAACCTGTTTGATGTGGCTTAGGAATCACTCTGCTGGATGAAGAATGGTATTGGGAACCTGGGATATTTATAATAATATATAGGTGAAATATATGTATGAAAACAGAAATCCAAGTAAGATTTGAAGGCCAGAAGGGCATTGGGCCCTTGATTGGGATACTTAGCTTTGAATGACTTTCTGCACAGATGTCTCAGATAAATCGGTACACAATGGCATAGGACCTTGTACCTTGGATGATTGAATGTAGAAGAGAACATCCAGTCAAAAAGGGATAGTAGGTAGGATTAGGAAGATAGTTGGTAAGTTTTGGAAGAAGAGTGAGTATGCAATTTGGACCAAAAGTTCTTTAGCAATAGGGTGTCGGTTAGAGAGTGAATGTAAACGTCAGCACATGTGAAGAGTCAGTCACAATGATGAACTGGGGAACATATGTAGGAAAGCAGATATCAATAGAGACATTAGGAAATCAGGCAAAGTATAAAGTGAGTGAGTGGATTAGACATTTTCAACAGGGTTGAGGTTGAATATATCATCTTAGGAAGAAACAAATGTGTAGTCACCAATAGCATTGACATTTGAGAGCATTAGGCAACCTGGACAAGGATGTTTTTAGTAATCCATGCTCACTTTCCAATGAGGCGTTGGTGCAATCATAAGTGTGACCTTTGCATTTTGTGTCCAGAATATCACTGTGATAAAATGTATATGTAGATCAGGTGACATGAGTGTTTCTTCCACCATTTCTGGGAGTAATATGTTGAAGACATATAAATTAGCCTTTGGGGGTACAAATAGGTGTACCCTGGGTCTATGAATATAGAGATAATGCATGAATAGACCATACTGTGAATAAATAGTATAACAGGTTCCAATTTAAATAATGGATTGCATTGATATCTGAAAATATATAGGAAATCTAATATTGATACACAACCATTCATTCTAACCAGTTATACATCTAATGGTGATATTGGGGTTATGGTTTACCATGAAGGGGGTGTGAGTTTTGCTTCACAAGGGATTATGGAAATGGAAAAGAATGTGTTTGGAAAGAAGTCTCATGAAAAGACCAGTCAAGAAACGTGGAGGAATACATGTGTTCTGAAGCAGGAAGTGATTGAAAGGGAAATGAATGCCTAGAAATTTGTGAACTTGAGGATGAAATACATATCCTATGATGTGCATCAACTGAAGAAATAGTAATGTACCAGTGTTGAATAAAAATGAACGTCAAAATACACATCATGTCCCATAGGAATCTACTTGCATTCATGTTAAACTGGGTCAGTTACTGTAGAAATATTAGGATTTCAGCACTAGGAAACAAATATGTATTTCAGGTGGATGACTATTTCTGAGAATAATCTTGTGAAAAGTTGATTATAAATCCACATATATGAACATGAATGAATTTAGGGAGTATATAATATGACACATACATTTCATATTTTGAAAAATCTGGAAAGTGTGTGTATGTGTGTGTGTGTGTGTGTGTATGTATATATATATATATATATATATATATATATATATATATATATATATACACAAAAGAAAAACACACACACAAACACAGACATTAAAGAGTAGAAATATATATGCCAATCGAAATTCATCATGAAATATTTATCATCCACAGATCCAAAAATATTTATTTTACTGAACATGTATTTATGTATCATGTTGTTCATGTGGGAAGCTCACCTGGAGGTTGAATTTTCAGTTCCAACAGCGTTTAGGAGGAGTGATCTCTTCTCACAGTTTGTATCTGCCAAGTCAGCCACCTCACAAGAATGGACGTGGGATAGGAGGTAGGATTCTATATGTGCATGTAAAAATGCATGTTGCTGAATAGGCTACAGAGAAAGGGAGACAGGAATTCACATATTTGTTAACATTCAAAACACATGGAGAACTATTTCTACTAAATTGGACTAGATTTATAACACCTACCCTTTATAATGCCAAAGGCCAGTCCAACTATACACCAGGCCTCCTCTGAACTGCCTGTATTTCTATTCTGTTTGAGTTATTTTTCTCCATCATATTAGTATTCGTAGTCACAATCTAGTAGGGTATGGGTGAGTGTCAGGGATTCAGTATTTCGAACGGAAAATAGGAAAATGAATCCAATGTGTAGGCCAATATGTGCTACAAAAAAATCTTCCCACTCTCATCCAGAACATTGCCTTGACATTACCTTCACAATAAGTAAGACACAATTTGAGGAGAAGAGTTAGAAATGCTGTGAATACATATGTGGAATGGAAAATGCTCAGGAGTTCACAACCTTGGAGGTGGTAGACTACTTTCCATGAGTAAGGGACAGGGTAAACACTCCACAAACGTGGAGCTCTGCTGGCCTAAAGACTTCGTGAGAAACTGCTTCTGAGGTTGGGCACTTGAAATATATGTTGTTGTCAGGAGCTTTAGCTTCCTTTGTAGTGAGACCATCAAACCAGGTCTGCATCTATGTGACCTGGAGGACATGGTTTCTGATTTTCCAATGAACATGAGGCAGAAGTGCTGAATTCTCTCTTTGCAGGTAAACTGTGGCCACTGGGGTCTAAGTGTCTCCCTGTGTGGACTGTGAAGCCATTTGGTCATCCTCCACTTTTCGTGGTGTTTCTTGCTGCTGCACTGGGAGTTTGGAATTTGCTTCAGGAAATACAAGGAGTTCAACTGGGACACAGTGCTGGAGGGAGTTCTGTCACGTGTGGTGGGTCAAGGTCCTAGGAGAATGCACCAGCCAGGCTTCTATCCCACAGAGCTTGCCCCCTTGACCATAGCAACCTGATTCTGAACATTGCCCTGAAACCTCTCCATATAACAAGATGCC
Organism: Spermophilus citellus; assembly: GCF_964194105.1. Lineage (NCBI taxonomy): Eukaryota > Metazoa > Chordata > Mammalia > Rodentia > Sciuridae > Spermophilus > Spermophilus citellus. Next base: position 19,665,002 of record NC_138199.1, on the reverse strand, counting down.
TTTACATAGAAGGGTCTGCTCGCTGCACCATGTCAGTCACAAGCCATTTGGAAGCCAATGGCAGATCCACATGGCCCCACCACAGATGTTCTATCACACACCTGCACACCACTGCTCTAGGCCCACTACTCAGCAGGCCCCAACTCACTGGCATCTCTGTTCTACACCATTTTCATGAAACCCAGTCAATCAAGGCACTGTCTGGTACACTCATGATCAGCAACAGGACATCCAAAGGTTCTCCAGTGCCACCTGGTCATGGGAATTTCAAAAATGTCATGGTATTTATCTAGCTAGCCATTTTTAAAGGATGAAGTTGGAGGCACTGTGGGTTTCCATTCCTTCAGGAACCATTAAATGGTGAGGAAGCTCATTTCAACGAAAGCTCTGGAGAACTCTCACAAACAAGGCTTCCCAAGGAGTGGCCAAAAGGTCACAGGAAGCCAGGCCCATTGAGGTCTACAATGTGAGGTCCACGTGTGTTTGGACTCTCCACGATGGCTGCCAGGTCTTTAAGAATAAAATCATGTGATATCCGGGCTGAGATTCCCAGTGCTCTGTGGAAAGCCAGCCTGGGCCTAGATCTCAGTTTCCAAGGGCGACTCTCATGCGTGGCCTCCTAACATCCCGACACAATTCACGGCAATACTTCTCTGAGGTCAGTTCCAGAACTCAGTCTCCAAGGGGAATCACACCAGAGTTCAAGCCCAGGTGGACCCAGTCATCTCTTCCCACTGCCACACCACAATTCAAACCAAAACACTGCCACATGGCCCTCATCTTCTTCCATACAGACACTCATCATGACCTCTGGCTGGAGGTTTCCATGAGGGGCACAGCCCAAGACAGTGTCCACAATAAGCTCCCTTGCCTCTCATTTGCCTAATGTCAGGGTGGCCTGGACACCCTTCCTTTGGACCTGGAGTGATCAAATAGGCCTGCCTTTAATACTGCTCTACTTCTCCAATTGGAGGCCTACTGACTGCCGGGTATAGATTCTTTGTGTGAACTGGAGTCATGAGAAAACCCAAGCACCTATGGGCTAGCCTCTGCATGGCTTTGAAGGACTCATTTGACACAAAGGATCCCTATTCTCACTTGATGGAGGTCAGGAACCTTACAGAGGAAGGCGAGAGACCTCATCCAGGATGACTGCTTTTGTGCCAATTTGGCCTTGGATGCACGCATGGGATCTTTCTTTGGATCCATCAGGTGCTGACAATGTAAGCCACAGCCTCACACAGGGCCAAGAGGCTGATTCAGACACATCCCTTTGCAAAGCAATTAAGCAAAGAGCCACAGGTGATGCCCATTCATTTCCATTTGAAAACTGTTTTCTTCAGGCTTCACAAAGGGGTGCCCTGAGGCAAAGGCCTTCCTGACATTCAGGGCCACAAAAGGATAGGTAAGCCAAAGGCCCAAAGCAGGGTTTCTCTAGGGAGACTTTACTGATCACACTGATATCTGAGTTTTCTGAGATGCTCACCATTTCTTTCAACTATCCAGTACATGGCCATGTCACCGAGCTTGGAGGTGGTACATATCTTGGACACAAAACCATGAGCCTATTCTGGAGAGTGGCCAGAATTCAGGAAGAAAACAGGAACTTAGGAAGATAGTAGGCGTTGCCCATCCATAAGGCAAGCCGCAGTCCATTCATAAATTGGGCAGGATGAATGCTGGGAAGCTTTCTACTAGACAGGACACATCCATTGATGCATTCTCTTTTCTAATGTCTACAACCAGGGACACAGTGGGATACACAAACATAGAAACACTCGCCTTGTCAAAAGCCTTACTAGAAACAGTCCACTCCAACCCAAACAAACCGCCTTTCCTACCTATTCTCAGAACATGAGACAAAACCACAAACTCACACCCACACCCACAAAGGCACCTCCTTCCAAGTTGGTCTGTGACTACCCGGAGTGTCGTCTGACTGGTGGGCCATACTATGTTCCCCCGAAAGGGCCTGTCCTGTCTCACATCTGGCCTCCTTGGCCAACTCTGTGAAGTTGTCAGGAGCCAGCGGTGAGCCACTACCTGCTTTCTCAGGAAAGGCCCCTCTGCAGAGCTTTCCTGGCATTTGGCAATCCTCACCTCAGTGGGTACCAAGAAAGACTGACTCTGTCCTTGGTAAATCCAAACAAGTGAGCCCACTGGGACTGGGACTGGGACTGGCTCTGGGTGCCTGGCTTCCTGGATCCCAAGTTCAGAGAGTTCCATCACCAAGGAAGTGAGGTGAGGTCACTTCCTTCAGGAACTGAATGAGGTCACTGCCTTGGCAACCACTGTGTCCTAACAGTTGCTTCCAAGGCTCCCATGAGATGGAGGCTGCCCCTCCTTCCTGTGACACTTTCACAAGTTAGAATGGAATATCAACCATAGGCACCAAGGAACAGCTCTCCACACAGGCCTGCTTTGGTCCATCTTGTCTACATTAAGAAGAGAGAGGCTCATTCAGACACATCCCTTCATCCTGACCAGGTTGTTTGCCATGGAAGATGACTTCTGCTCTCTCAGGTCCTTCATAGCTGCCTACATCTTCTCCAGGGATCATTTCTGCATGGACCTTTGAGGTTCTCAGCAGGTGGAAGATCCCCCACATTCCTGTATTGTAAGACCCACTCTGTCCCTGCTCTTCTGTAAAGTTAGATTGAGGGAACAGTGTATGGTTAGGGTTAAGAACCTGTTTGATGTGGCTTAGGAATCACTCTGCTGGATGAAGAATGGTATTGGGAACCTGGGATATTTATAATAATATATAGGTGAAATATATGTATGAAAACAGAAATCCAAGTAAGATTTGAAGGCCAGAAGGGCATTGGGCCCTTGATTGGGATACTTAGCTTTGAATGACTTTCTGCACAGATGTCTCAGATAAATCGGTACACAATGGCATAGGACCTTGTACCTTGGATGATTGAATGTAGAAGAGAACATCCAGTCAAAAAGGGATAGTAGGTAGGATTAGGAAGATAGTTGGTAAGTTTTGGAAGAAGAGTGAGTATGCAATTTGGACCAAAAGTTCTTTAGCAATAGGGTGTCGGTTAGAGAGTGAATGTAAACGTCAGCACATGTGAAGAGTCAGTCACAATGATGAACTGGGGAACATATGTAGGAAAGCAGATATCAATAGAGACATTAGGAAATCAGGCAAAGTATAAAGTGAGTGAGTGGATTAGACATTTTCAACAGGGTTGAGGTTGAATATATCATCTTAGGAAGAAACAAATGTGTAGTCACCAATAGCATTGACATTTGAGAGCATTAGGCAACCTGGACAAGGATGTTTTTAGTAATCCATGCTCACTTTCCAATGAGGCGTTGGTGCAATCATAAGTGTGACCTTTGCATTTTGTGTCCAGAATATCACTGTGATAAAATGTATATGTAGATCAGGTGACATGAGTGTTTCTTCCACCATTTCTGGGAGTAATATGTTGAAGACATATAAATTAGCCTTTGGGGGTACAAATAGGTGTACCCTGGGTCTATGAATATAGAGATAATGCATGAATAGACCATACTGTGAATAAATAGTATAACAGGTTCCAATTTAAATAATGGATTGCATTGATATCTGAAAATATATAGGAAATCTAATATTGATACACAACCATTCATTCTAACCAGTTATACATCTAATGGTGATATTGGGGTTATGGTTTACCATGAAGGGGGTGTGAGTTTTGCTTCACAAGGGATTATGGAAATGGAAAAGAATGTGTTTGGAAAGAAGTCTCATGAAAAGACCAGTCAAGAAACGTGGAGGAATACATGTGTTCTGAAGCAGGAAGTGATTGAAAGGGAAATGAATGCCTAGAAATTTGTGAACTTGAGGATGAAATACATATCCTATGATGTGCATCAACTGAAGAAATAGTAATGTACCAGTGTTGAATAAAAATGAACGTCAAAATACACATCATGTCCCATAGGAATCTACTTGCATTCATGTTAAACTGGGTCAGTTACTGTAGAAATATTAGGATTTCAGCACTAGGAAACAAATATGTATTTCAGGTGGATGACTATTTCTGAGAATAATCTTGTGAAAAGTTGATTATAAATCCACATATATGAACATGAATGAATTTAGGGAGTATATAATATGACACATACATTTCATATTTTGAAAAATCTGGAGAGTGTGTGTATGTGTGTGTGTGTGTGTGTATGTATGTATATATATATATATATATATATATATATACACAAAAGAAAAACACACACACAAACACAGACATTAAAGAGTAGAAATATATATGCCAATCGAAATTCATCATGAAATATTTATCATCCACAGATCCAAAAATATTTATTTTACTGAACATGTATTTATGTATCATGTTGTTCATGTGGGAAGCTCACCTGGAGGTTGAATTTTCAGTTCCAACAGCGTTTAGGAGGAGTGATCTCTTCTCACAGTTTGTATCTGCCAAGTCAGCCACCTCACAAGAATGGACGTGGGATAGGAGGTAGGATTCTATATGTGCATGTAAAAATGCATGTTGCTGAATAGGCTACAGAGAAAGGGAGACAGGAATTCACATATTTGTTAACATTCAAAACACATGGAGAACTATTTCTACTAAATTGGACTAGATTTATAACACCTACCCTTTATAATGCCAAAGGCCAGTCCAACTATACACCAGGCCTCCTCTGAACTGCCTGTATTTCTATTCTGTTTGAGTTATTTTTCTCCATCATATTAGTATTCGTAGTCACAATCTAGTAGGGTATGGGTGAGTGTCAGGGATTCAGTATTTCGAACGGAAAATAGGAAAATGAATCCAATGTGTAGGCCAATATGTGCTACAAAAAAATCTTCCCACTCTCATCCAGAACATTGCCTTGACATTACCTTCACAATAAGTAAGACACAATTTGAGGAGAAGAGTTAGAAATGCTGTGAATACATATGTGGAATGGAAAATGCTCAGGAGTTCACAACCTTGGAGGTGGTAGACTACTTTCCATGAGTAAGGGACAGGGTAAACACTCCACAAACGTGGAGCTCTGCTGGCCTAAAGACTTCGTGAGAAACTGCTTCTGAGGTTGGGCACTTGAAATATATGTTGTTGTCAGGAGCTTTAGCTTCCTTTGTAGTGAGACCATCAAACCAGGTCTGCATCTATGTGACCTGGAGGACATGGTTTCTGATTTTCCAATGAACATGAGGCAGAAGTGCTGAATTCTCTCTTTGCAGGTAAACTGTGGCCACTGGGGTCTAAGTGTCTCCCTGTGTGGACTGTGAAGCCATTTGGTCATCCTCCACTTTTCGTGGTGTTTCTTGCTGCTGCACTGGGAGTTTGGAATTTGCTTCAGGAAATACAAGGAGTTCAACTGGGACACAGTGCTGGAGGGAGTTCTGTCACGTGTGGTGGGTCAAGGTCCTAGGAGAATGCACCAGCCAGGCTTCTATCCCACAGAGCTTGCCCCCTTGACCATAGCAACCTGATTCTGAACATTGCCCTGAAACCTCTCCATATAACAAGATGCCTTTACATAGAAGGGTCTGCTCGCTGCACCATGTCAGTCACAAGCCATTTGGAAGCCAATGGCAGATCCACATGGCCCCACCACAGATGTTCTATCACACACCTGCACACCACTGCTCTAGGCCCACTACTCAGCAGGCCCCAACTCACTGGCATCTCTGTTCTACACCATTTTCATGAAACCCAGTCAATCAAGGCACTGTCTGGTACACTCATGATCAGCAACAGGACATCCAAAGGTTCTCCAGTGCCACCTGGTCATGGGAATTTCAAAAATGTCATGGTATTTATCTAGCTAGCCATTTTTAAAGGATGAAGTTGGAGGCACTGTGGGTTTCCATTCCTTCAGGAACCATTAAATGGTGAGGAAGCTCATTTCAACGAAAGCTCTGGAGAACTCTCACAAACAAGGCTTCCCAAGGAGTGGCCAAAAGGTCACAGGAAGCCAGGCCCATTGAGGTCTACAATGTGAGGTCCACGTGTGTTTGGACTCTCCACGATGGCTGCCAGGTCTTTAAGAATAAAATCATGTGATATCCGGGCTGAGATTCCCAGTGCTCTGTGGAAAGCCAGCCTGGGCCTAGATCTCAGTTTCCAAGGGCGACTCTCATGCGTGGCCTCCTAACATCCCGACACAATTCACGGCAATACTTCTCTGAGGTCAGTTCCAGAACTCAGTCTCCAAGGGGAATCACACCAGAGTTCAAGCCCAGGTGGACCCAGTCATCTCTTCCCACTGCCACACCACAATTCAAACCAAAACACTGCCACATGGCCCTCATCTTCTTCCATACAGACACTCATCATGACCTCTGGCTGGAGGTTTCCATGAGGGGCACAGCCCAAGACAGTGTCCACAATAAGCTCCCTTGCCTCTCATTTGCCTAATGTCAGGGTGGCCTGGACACCCTTCCTTTGGACCTGGAGTGATCAAATAGGCCTGCCTTTAATACTGCTCTACTTCTCCAATTGGAGGCCTACTGACTGCCGGGTATAGATTCTTTGTGTGAACTGGAGTCATGAGAAAACCCAAGCACCTATGGGCTAGCCTCTGCATGGCTTTGAAGGACTCATTTGACACAAAGGATCCCTATTCTCACTTGATGGAGGTCAGGAACCTTACAGAGGAAGGCGAGAGACCTCATCCAGGATGACTGCTTTTGTGCCAATTTGGCCTTGGATGCACGCATGGGATCTTTCTTTGGATCCATCAGGTGCTGACAATGTAAGCCACAGCCTCACACAGGGCCAAGAGGCTGATTCAGACACATCCCTTTGCAAAGCAATTAAGCAAAGAGCCACAGGTGATGCCCATTCATTTCCATTTGAAAACTGTTTTCTTCAGGCTTCACAAAGGGGTGCCCTGAGGCAAAGGCCTTCCTGACATTCAGGGCCACAAAAGGATAGGTAAGCCAAAGGCCCAAAGCAGGGTTTCTCTAGGGAGACTTTACTGATCACACTGATATCTGAGTTTTCTGAGATGCTCACCATTTCTTTCAACTATCCAGTACATGGCCATGTCACCGAGCTTGGAGGTGGTACATATCTTGGACACAAAACCATGAGCCTATTCTGGAGAGTGGCCAGAATTCAGGAAGAAAACAGGAACTTAGGAAGATAGTAGGCGTTGCCCATCCATAAGGCAAGCCGCAGTCCATTCATAAATTGGGCAGGATGAATGCTGGGAAGCTTTCTACTAGACAGGACACATCCATTGATGCATTCTCTTTTCTAATGTCTACAACCAGGTACACAGTGGGATACACAAACATAGAAACACTCGCCTTGTCAAAAGCCTTACTAGAAACAGTCCACTCCAAACCAAACAAACCGCCTTTCCTACCTATTCTCAGAACATGAGACAAAACCACAAACTCACACCCACACCCACAAAGGCACCTCCTTCCAAGTTGGTCTGTGACTACCCGGAGTGTCGTCTGACTGGTGGGCCATACTATGTTCCCCCGAAAGGGCCTGTCCTGTCTCACATCTGGCCTCCTTGGCCAACTCTGTGAAGTTGTCAGGAGCCAGCGGTGAGCCACTACCTGCTTTCTCAGGAAAGGCCCCTCTGCAGAGCTTTCCTGGCATTTGGCAATCCTCACCTCAGTGGGTACCAAGAAAGACTGACTCTGTCCTTGGTAAATCCAAACAAGTGAGCCCACTGGGACTGGGACTGGGACTGGCTCTGGGTGCCTGGCTTCCTGGATCCCAAGTTCAGAGAGTTCCATCACCAAGGAAGTGAGGTGAGGTCACTTCCTTCAGGAACTGAATGAGGTCACTGCCTTGGCAACCACTGTGTCCTAACAGTTGCTTCCAAGGCTCCCATGAGATGGAGGCTGCCCCTCCTTCCTGTGACACTTTCACAAGTTAGAATGGAATATCAACCATAGGCACCAAGGAACAGCTCTCCACACAGGCCTGCTTTGGTCCATCTTGTCTACATTAAGAAGAGAGAGGCTCATTCAGACACATCCCTTCATCCTGACCAGGTTGTTTGCCATGGAAGATGACTTCTGCTCTCTCAGGTCCTTCATAGCTGCCTACATCTTCTCCAGGGATCATTTCTGCATGGACCTTTGAGGTTCTCAGCAGGTGGAAGATCCCCCACATTCCTGTATTGTAAGACCCACTCTGTCCCTGCTCTTCTGTAAAGTTAGATTGAGGGAACAGTGTATGGTTAGGGTTAAGAACCTGTTTGATGTGGCTTAGGAATCACTCTGCTGGATGAAGAATGGTATTGGGAACCTGGGATATTTATAATAATATATAGGTGAAATATATGTATGAAAACAGAAATCCAAGTAAGATTTGAAGGCCAGAAGGGCATTGGGCCCTTGATTGGGATACTTAGCTTTGAATGACTTTCTGCACAGATGTCTCAGATAAATCGGTACACAATGGCATAGGACCTTGTACCTTGGATGATTGAATGTAGAAGAGAACATCCAGTCAAAAAGGGATAGTAGGTAGGATTAGGAAGATAGTTGGTAAGTTTTGGAAGAAGAGTGAGTATGCAATTTGGACCAAAAGTTCTTTAGCAATAGGGTGTCGGTTAGAGAGTGAATGTAAACGTCAGCACATGTGAAGAGTCAGTCACAATGATGAACTGGGGAACATATGTAGGAAAGCAGATATCAATAGAGACATTAGGAAATCAGGCAAAGTATAAAGTGAGTGAGTGGATTAGACATTTTCAACAGGGTTGAGGTTGAATATATCATCTTAGGAAGAAACAAATGTGTAGTCACCAATAGCATTGACATTTGAGAGCATTAGGCAACCTGGACAAGGATGTTTTTAGTAATCCATGCTCACTTTCCAATGAGGCGTTGGTGCAATCATAAGTGTGACCTTTGCATTTTGTGTCCAGAATATCACTGTGATAAAATGTATATGTAGATCAGGTGACATGAGTGTTTCTTCCACCATTTCTGGGAGTAATATGTTGAAGACATATAAATTAGCCTTTGGGGGTACAAATAGGTGTACCCTGGGTCTATGAATATAGAGATAATGCATGAATAGACCATACTGTGAATAAATAGTATAACAGGTTCCAATTTAAATAATGGATTGCATTGATATCTGAAAATATATAGGAAATCTAATATTGATACACAACCATTCATTCTAACCAGTTATACATCTAATAGTGATATTGGGGTTATGGTTTACCATGAAGGGGGTGTGAGTTTTGCTTCACAAGGGATTATGGAAATGGAAAAGAATGTGTTTGGAAAGAAGTCTCATGAAAAGACCAGTCAAGAAACGTGGAGGAATACATGTGTTCTGAAGCAGGAAGTGATTGAAAGGGAAATGAATGCCTAGAAATTTGTGAACTTGAGGATGAAATACATATCCTATGATGTGCATCAACTGAAGAAATAGTAATGTACCAGTGTTGAATAAAAATGAACGTCAAAATACACATCATGTCCCATAGGAATCTACTTGCATTCATGTTAAACTGGGTCAGTTACTGTAGAAATATTAGGATTTCAGCACTAGGAAACAAATATGTATTTCAGGTGGATGACTATTTCTGAGAATAATCTTGTGAAAAGTTGATTATAAATCCACATATATGAACATGAATGAATTTAGGGAGTATATAGTATGACACATACATTTCATATTTTGAAAAATCTGGAGAGTGTGTGTATGTGTGTGTGTGTGTGTGTGTGTGTATATATATATATATATATATATATATATATATATATATATATACACAAAAGAAAAACACACACACAAACACAGACATTAAAGAGTAGAAATATATATGCCAATCGAAATTCATCATGAAATATTTATCATCCACAGATCCAAAAATATTTATTTTACTGAACATGTATTTATGTATCATGTTGTTCATGTGGGAAGCTCACCTGGAGGTTGAATTTTCAGTTCCAACAGCGTTTAGGAGGAGTGATCTCTTCTCACAGTTTGTATCTGCCAAGTCAGCCACCTCACAAGAATGGACGTGGGATAGGAGGTAGGATTCTATATGTGCATGTAAAAATGCATGTTGCTGAATAGGCTACAGAGAAAGGGAGACAGGAATTCACATATTTGTTAACATTCAAAACACATGGAGAACTATTTCTACTAAATTGGACTAGATTTATAACACCTACCCTTTATAATGCCAAAGGCCAGTCCAACTATACACCAGGCCTCCTCTGAACTGCCTGTATTTCTATTCTGTTTGAGTTATTTTTCTCCATCATATTAGTATTCGTAGTCACAATCTAGTAGGGTATGGGTGAGTGTCAGGGATTCAGTATTTCGAACGGAAAATAGGAAAATGAATCCAATGTGTAGGCCAATATGTGCTACAAAAAAATCTTCCCACTCTCATCCAGAACATTGCCTTGACATTACCTTCACAATAAGTAAGACACAATTTGAGGAGAAGAGTTAGAAATGCTGTGAATACATATGTGGAATGGAAAATGCTCAGGAGTTCACAACCTTGGAGGTGGTAGACTACTTTCCATGAGTAAGGGACAGGGTAAACACTCCACAAACGTGGAGCTCTGCTGGCCTAAAGACTTCGTGAGAAACTGCTTCTGAGGTTGGGCACTTGAAATATATGTTGTTGTCAGGAGCTTTAGCTTCCTTTGTAGTGAGACCATCAAACCAGGTCTGCATCTATGTGACCTGGAGGACATGGTTTCTGATTTTCCAATGAACATGAGGCAGAAGTGCTGAATTCTCTCTTTGCAGGTAAACTGTGGCCACTGGGGTCTAAGTGTCTCCCTGTGTGGACTGTGAAGCCATTTGGTCATCCTCCACTTTTCGTGGTGTTTCTTGCTGCTGCACTGGGAGTTTGGAATTTGCTTCAGGAAATACAAGGAGTTCAACTGGGACACAGTGCTGGAGGGAGTTCTGTCACGTGTGGTGGGTCAAGGTCCTAGGAGAATGCACCAGCCAGGCTTCTATCCCACAGAGCTTGCCCCCTTGACCATAGCAACCTGATTCTGAACATTGCCCTGAAACCTCTCCATATAACAAGATGCCTTTACATAGAAGGGTCTGCTCGCTGCACCATGTCAGTCACAAGCCATTTGGAAGCCAATGGCAGATCCACATGGCCCCACCACAGATGTTCTATCACACACCTGCACACCACTGCTCTAGGCCCACTACTCAGCAGGCCCCAACTCACTGGCATCTCTGTTCTACACCATTTTCATGAAACCCAGTCAATCAAGGCACTGTCTGGTACACTCATGATCAGCAACAGGACATCCAAAGGTTCTCCAGTGCCACCTGGTCATGGGAATTTCAAAAATGTCATGGTATTTATCTAGCTAGCCATTTTTAAAGGATGAAGTTGGAGGCACTGTGGGTTTCCATTCCTTCAGGAACCATTAAATGGTGAGGAAGCTCATTTCAACGAAAGCTCTGGAGAACTCTCACAAACAAGGCTTCCCAAGGAGTGGCCAAAAGGTCACAGGAAGCCAGGCCCATTGAGGTCTACAATGTGAGGTCCACGTGTGTTTGGACTCTCCACGATGGCTGCCAGGTCTTTAAGAATAAAATCATGTGATATCCGGGCTGAGATTCCCAGTGCTCTGTGGAAAGCCAGCCTGGGCCTAGATCTCAGTTTCCAAGGGCGACTCTCATGCGTGGCCTCCTAACATCCCGACACAATTCACGGCAATACTTCTCTGAGGTCAGTTCCAGAACTCAGTCTCCAAGGGGAATCACACCAGAGTTCAAGCCCAGGTGGACCCAGTCATCTCTTCCCACTGCCACACCACAATTCAAACCAAAACACTGCCACATGGCCCTCATCTTCTTCCATACAGACACTCATCATGACCTCTGGCTGGAGGTTTCCATGAGGGGCACAGCCCAAGACAGTGTCCACAATAAGCTCCCTTGCCTCTCATTTGCCTAATGTCAGGGTGGCCTGGACACCCTTCCTTTGGACCTGGAGTGATCAAATAGGCCTGCCTTTAATACTGCTCTACTTCTCCAATTGGAGGCCTACTGACTGCCGGGTATAGATTCTTTGTGTGAACTGGAGTCATGAGAAAACCCAAGCACCTATGGGCTAGCCTCTGCATGGCTTTGAAGGACTCATTTGACACAAAGGATCCCTATTCTCACTTGATGGAGGTCAGGAACCTTACAGAGGAAGGCGAGAGACCTCATCCAGGATGACTGCTTTTGTGCCAATTTGGCCTTGGATGCACGCATGGGATCTTTCTTTGGATCCATCAGGTGCTGACAATGTAAGCCACAGCCTCACACAGGGCCAAGAGGCTGATTCAGACACATCCCTTTGCAAAGCAATTAAGCAAAGAGCCACAGGTGATGCCCATTCATTTCCATTTGAAAACTGTTTTCTTCAGGCTTCACAAAGGGGTGCCCTGAGGCAAAGGCCTTCCTGACATTCAGGGCCACAAAAGGATAGGTAAGCCAAAGGCCCAAAGCAGGGTTTCTCTAGGGAGACTTTACTGATCACACTGATATCTGAGTTTTCTGAGATGCTCACCATTTCTTTCAACTATCCAGTACATGGCCATGTCACTGAGCTTGGAGGTGGTACATATCTTGGACACAAAACCATGAGCCTATTCTGGAGAGTGGCCAGAATTCAGGAAGAAAACAGGAACTTAGGAAGATAGTAGGCGTTGCCCATCCATAAGGCAAGCCGCAGTCCATTCATAAATTGGGCAGGATGAATGCTGGGAAGCTTTCTACTAGACAGGACACATCCATTGATGCATTCTCTTTTCTAATGTCTACAACCAGGTACACAGTGGGATACACAAACATAGAAACACTCGCCTTGTCAAAAGCCTTACTAGAAACAGTCCACTCCAAACCAAACAAACCGCCTTTCCTACCTATTCTCAGAACATGAGACAAAACCACAAACTCACACCCACACCCACAAAGGCACCTCCTTCCAAGTTGGTCTGTGACTACCCGGAGTGTCGTCTGACTGGTGGGCCATACTATGTTCCCCCGAAAGGGCCTGTCCTGTCTCACATCTGGCCTCCTTGGCCAACTCTGTGAAGTTGTCAGGAGCCAGCGGTGAGCCACTACCTGCTTTCTCAGGAAAGGCCCCTCTGCAGAGCTTTCCTGGCATTTGGCAATCCTCACCTCAGTGGGTACCAAGAAAGACTGACTCTGTCCTTGGTAAATCCAAACAAGTGAGCCCACTGGGACTGGGACTGGGACTGGCTCTGGGTGCCTGGCTTCCTGGATCCCAAGTTCAGAGAGTTCCATCACCAAGGAAGTGAGGTGAGGTCACTTCCTTCAGGAACTGAATGAGGTCACTGCCTTGGCAACCACTGTGTCCTAACAGTTGCTTCCAAGGCTCCCATGAGATGGAGGCTGCCCCTCCTTCCTGTGACACTTTCACAAGTTAGAATGGAATATCAACCATAGGCACCAAGGAACAGCTCTCCACACAGGCCTGCTTTGGTCCATCTTGTCTACATTAAGAAGAGAGAGGCTCATTCAGACACATCCCTTCATCCTGACCAGGTTGTTTGCCATGGAAGATGACTTCTGCTCTCTCAGGTCCTTCATAGCTGCCTACATCTTCTCCAGGGATCATTTCTGCATGGACCTTTGAGGTTCTCAGCAGGTGGAAGATCCCCCACATTCCTGTATTGTAAGACCCACTCTGTCCCTGCTCTTCTGTAAAGTTAGATTGAGGGAACAGTGTATGGTTAGGGTTAAGAACCTGTTTGATGTGGCTTAGGAATCACTCTGCTGGATGAAGAATGGTATTGGGAACCTGGGATATTTATAATAATATATAGGTGAAATATATGTATGAAAACAGAAATCCAAGTAAGATTTGAAGGCCAGAAGGGCATTGGGCCCTTGATTGGGATACTTAGCTTTGAATGACTTTCTGCACAGATGTCTCAGATAAATCGGTACACAATGGCATAGGACCTTGTACCTTGGATGATTGAATGTAGAAGAGAACATCCAGTCAAAAAGGGATAGTAGGTAGGATTAGGAAGATAGTTGGTAAGTTTTGGAAGAAGAGTGAGTATGCAATTTGGACCAAAAGTTCTTTAGCAATAGGGTGTCGGTTAGAGAGTGAATGTAAACGTCAGCACATGTGAAGAGTCAGTCACAATGATGAACTGGGGAACATATGTAGGAAAGCAGATATCAATAGAGACATTAGGAAATCAGGCAAAGTATAAAGTGAGTGAGTGGATTAGACATTTTCAACAGGGTTGAGGTTGAATATATCATCTTAGGAAGAAACAAATGTGTAGTCACCAATAGCATTGACATTTGAGAGCATTAGGCAACCTGGACAAGGATGTTTTTAGTAATCCATGCTCACTTTCCAATGAGGCATTGGTGCAATCATAAGTGTGACCTTTGCATTTTGTGTCCAGAATATCACTGTGATAAAATGTATATGTAGATCAGGTGACATGAGTGTTTCTTCCACCATTTCTGGGAGTAATATGTTGAAGACATATAAATTAGCCTTTGGGGGTACAAATAGGTGTACCCTGGGTCTATGAATATAGAGATAATGCATGAATAGACCATACTGTGAATAAATAGTATAACAGGTTCCAATTTAAATAATGGATTGCATTGATATCTGAAAATATATAGGAAATCTAATATTGATACACAACCATTCATTCTAACCAGTTATACATCTAATAGTGATATTGGGGTTATGGTTTACCATGAAGGGGGTGTGAGTTTTGCTTCACAAGGGATTATGGAAATGGAAAAGAATGTGTTTGGAAAGAAGTCTCATGAAAAGACCAGTCAAGAAACGTGGAGGAATACATGTGTTCTGAAGCAGGAAGTGATTGAAAGGGAAATGAATGCCTAGAAATTTGTGAACTTGAGGATGAAATACATATCCTATGATGTGCATCAACTGAAGAAATAGTAATGTACCAGTGTTGAATAAAAATGAACGTCAAAATACACATCATGTCCCATAGGAATCTACTTGCATTCATGTTAAACTGGGTCAGTTACTGTAGAAATATTAGGATTTCAGCACTAGGAAACAAATATGTATTTCAGGTGGATGACTATTTCTGAGAATAATCTTGTGAAAAGTTGATTATAAATCCACATATATGAACATGAATGAATTTAGGGAGTATATAATATGACACATACATTTCATATTTTGAAAAATCTGGAGAGTGTGTGTATGTGTGTGTGTGTGTGTGTGTGTATGTATATATATATATATATATATATATATATATATATATATATACACAAAAGAAAAACACACACACAAACACAGACATTAAAGAGTAGAAATATATATGCCAATCGAAATTCATCATGAAATATTTATCATCCACAGATCCAAAAATATTTATTTTACTGAACATGTATTTATGTATCATGTTGTTCATGTGGGAAGCTCACCTGGAGGTTGAATTTTCAGTTCCAACAGTGTTTAGGAGGAGTGATCTCTTCTCACAGTTTGTATCTGCCAAGTCAGCCACCTCACAAGAATGGACGTGGGATAGGAGGTAGGATTCTATATGTGCATGTAAAAATGCATGTTGCTGAATAGGCTACAGAGAAAGGGAGACAGGAATTCACATATTTGTTAACATTCAAAACACATGGAGAACTATTTCTACTAAATTGGACTAGATTTATAACACCTACCCTTTATAATGCCAAAGGCCAGTCCAACTATACACCAGGCCTCCTCTGAACTGCCTGTATTTCTATTCTGTTTGAGTTATTTTTCTCCATCATATTAGTATTCGTAGTCACAATCTAGTAGGGTATGGGTGAGTGTCAGGGATTCAGTATTTCGAACGGAAAATAGGAAAATGAATCCAATGTGTAGGCCAATATGTGCTACAAAAAAATCTTCCCACTCTCATCCAGAACATTGCCTTGACATTACCTTCACAATAAGTAAGACACAATTTGAGGAGAAGAGTTAGAAATGCTGTGAATACATATGTGGAATGGAAAATGCTCAGGAGTTCACAACCTTGGAGGTGGTAGACTACTTTCCATGAGTAAGGGACAGGGTAAACACTCCACAAACGTGGAGCTCTGCTGGCCTAAAGACTTCGTGAGAAACTGCTTCTGAGGTTGGGCACTTGAAATATATGTTGTTGTCAGGAGCTTTAGCTTCCTTTGTAGTGAGACCATCAAACCAGGTCTGCATCTATGTGACCTGGAGGACATGGTTTCTGATTTTCCAATGAACATGAGGCAGAAGTGCTGAATTCTCTCTTTGCAGGTAAACTGTGGCCACTGGGGTCTAAGTGTCTCCCTGTGTGGACTGTGAAGCCATTTGGTCATCCTCCACTTTTCGTGGTGTTTCTTGCTGCTGCACTGGGAGTTTGGAATTTGCTTCAGGAAATACAAGGAGTTCAACTGGGACACAGTGCTGGAGGGAGTTCTGTCACGTGTGGTGGGTCAAGGTCCTAGGAGAATGCACCAGCCAGGCTTCTATCCCACAGAGCTTGCCCCCTTGACCATAGCAACCTGATTCTGAACATTGCCCTGAAACCTCTCCATATAACAAGATGCCTTTACATAGAAGGGTCTGCTCGCTGCACCATGTCAGTCACAAGCCATTTGGAAGCCAATGGCAGATCCACATGGCCCCACCACAGATGTTCTATCACACACCTGCACACCACTGCTCTAGGCCCACTACTCAGCAGGCCCCAACTCACTGGCATCTCTGTTCTACACCATTTTCATGAAACCCAGTCAATCAAGGCACTGTCTGGTACACTCATGATCAGCAACAGGACATCCAAAGGTTCTCCAGTGCCACCTGGTCATGGGAATTTCAAAAATGTCATGGTATTTATCTAGCTAGCCATTTTTAAAGGATGAAGTTGGAGGCACTGTGGGTTTCCATTCCTTCAGGAACCATTAAATGGTGAGGAAGCTCATTTCAACGAAAGCTCTGGAGAACTCTCACAAACAAGGCTTCCCAAGGAGTGGCCAAAAGGTCACAGGAAGCCAGGCCCATTGAGGTCTACAATGTGAGGTCCACGTGTGTTTGGACTCTCCACGATGGCTGCCAGGTCTTTAAGAATAAAATCATGTGATATCCGGGCTGAGATTCCCAGTGCTCTGTGGAAAGCCAGCCTGGGCCTAGATCTCAGTTTCCAAGGGCGACTCTCATGCGTGGCCTCCTAACATCCCGACACAATTCACGGCAATACTTCTCTGAGGTCAGTTCCAGAACTCAGTCTCCAAGGGGAATCACACCAGAGTTCAAGCCCAGGTGGACCCAGTCATCTCTTCCCACTGCCACACCACAATTCAAACCAAAACACTGCCACATGGCCCTCATCTTCTTCCATACAGACACTCATCATGACCTCTGGCTGGAGGTTTCCATGAGGGGCACAGCCCAAGACAGTGTCCACAATAAGCTCCCTTGCCTCTCATTTGCCTAATGTCAGGGTGGCCTGGACACCCTTCCTTTGGACCTGGAGTGATCAAATAGGCCTGCCTTTAATACTGCTCTACTTCTCCAATTGGAGGCCTACTGACTGCCGGGTATAGATTCTTTGTGTGAACTGGAGTCATGAGAAAACCCAAGCACCTATGGGCTAGCCTCTGCATGGCTTTGAAGGACTCATTTGACACAAAGGATCCCTATTCTCACTTGATGGAGGTCAGGAACCTTACAGAGGAAGGCGAGAGACCTCATCCAGGATGACTGCTTTTGTGCCAATTTGGCCTTGGATGCACGCATGGGATCTTTCTTTGGATCCATCAGGTGCTGACAATGTAAGCCACAGCCTCACACAGGGCCAAGAGGCTGATTCAGACACATCCCTTTGCAAAGCAATTAAGCAAAGAGCCACAGGTGATGCCCATTCATTTCCATTTGAAAACTGTTTTCTTCAGGCTTCACAAAGGGGTGCCCTGAGGCAAAGGCCTTCCTGACATTCAGGGCCACAAAAGGATAGGTAAGCCAAAGGCCCAAAGCAGGGTTTCTCTAGGGAGACTTTACTGATCACACTGATATCTGAGTTTTCTGAGATGCTCACCATTTCTTTCAACTATCCAGTACATGGCCATGTCACCGAGCTTGGAGGTGGTACATATCTTGGACACAAAACCATGAGCCTATTCTGGAGAGTGGCCAGAATTCAGGAAGAAAACAGGAACTTAGGAAGATAGTAGGCGTTGCCCATCCATAAGGCAAGCCGCAGTCCATTCATAAATTGGGCAGGATGAATGCTGGGAAGCTTTCTACTAGACAGGACACATCCATTGATGCATTCTCTTTTCTAATGTCTACAACCAGGGACACAGTGGGATACACAAACATAGAAACACTCGCCTTGTCAAAAGCCTTACTAGAAACAGTCCACTCCAACCCAAACAAACCGCCTTTCCTACCTATTCTCAGAACATGAGACAAAACCACAAACTCACACCCACACCCACAAAGGCACCTCCTTCCAAGTTGGTCTGTGACTACCCGGAGTGTCGTCTGACTGGTGGGCCATACTATGTTCCCCCGAAAGGGCCTGTCCTGTCTCACATCTGGCCTCCTTGGCCAACTCTGTGAAGTTGTCAGGAGCCAGCGGTGAGCCACTACCTGCTTTCTCAGGAAAGGCCCCTCTGCAGAGCTTTCCTGGCATTTGGCAATCCTCACCTCAGTGGGTACCAAGAAAGACTGACTCTGTCCTTGGTAAATCCAAACAAGTGAGCCCACTGGGACTGGGACTGGGACTGGCTCTGGGTGCCTGGCTTCCTGGATCCCAAGTTCAGAGAGTTCCATCACCAAGGAAGTGAGGTGAGGTCACTTCCTTCAGGAACTGAATGAGGTCACTGCCTTGGCAACCACTGTGTCCTAACAGTTGCTTCCAAGGCTCCCATGAGATGGAGGCTGCCCCTCCTTCCTGTGACACTTTCACAAGTTAGAATGGAATATCAACCATAGGCACCAAGGAACAGCTCTCCACACAGGCCTGCTTTGGTCCATCTTGTCTACATTAAGAAGAGAGAGGCTCATTCAGACACATCCCTTCATCCTGACCAGGTTGTTTGCCATGGAAGATGACTTCTGCTCTCTCAGGTCCTTCATAGCTGCCTACATCTTCTCCAGGGATCATTTCTGCATGGACCTTTGAGGTTCTCAGCAGGTGGAAGATCCCCCACATTCCTGTATTGTAAGACCCACTCTGTCCCTGCTCTTCTGTAAAGTTAGATTGAGGGAACAGTGTATGGTTAGGGTTAAGAACCTGTTTGATGTGGCTTAGGAATCACTCTGCTGGATGAAGAATGGTATTGGGAACCTGGGATATTTATAATAATATATAGGTGAAATATATGTATGAAAACAGAAATCCAAGTAAGATTTGAAGGCCAGAAGGGCATTGGGCCCTTGATTGGGATACTTAGCTTTGAATGACTTTCTGCACAGATGTCTCAGATAAATCGGTACACAATGGCATAGGACCTTGTACCTTGGATGATTGAATGTAGAAGAGAACATCCAGTCAAAAAGGGATAGTAGGTAGGATTAGGAAGATAGTTGGTAAGTTTTGGAAGAAGAGTGAGTATGCAATTTGGACCAAAAGTTCTTTAGCAATAGGGTGTCGGTTAGAGAGTGAATGTAAACGTCAGCACATGTGAAGAGTCAGTCACAATGATGAACTGGGGAACATATGTAGGAAAGCAGATATCAATAGAGACATTAGGAAATCAGGCAAAGTATAAAGTGAGTGAGTGGATTAGACATTTTCAACAGGGTTGAGGTTGAATATATCATCTTAGGAAGAAACAAATGTGTAGTCACCAATAGCATTGACATTTGAGAGCATTAGGCAACCTGGACAAGGATGTTTTTAGTAATCCATGCTCACTTTCCAATGAGGCATTGGTGCAATCATAAGTGTGACCTTTGCATTTTGTGTCCAGAATATCACTGTGATAAAATGTATATGTAGATCAGGTGACATGAGTGTTTCTTCCACCATTTCTGGGAGTAATATGTTGAAGACATATAAATTAGCCTTTGGGGGTACAAATAGGTGTACCCTGGGTCTATGAATATAGAGATAATGCATGAATAGACCATACTGTGAATAAATAGTATAACAGGTTCCAATTTAAATAATGGATTGCATTGATATCTGAAAATATATAGGAAATCTAATATTGATACACAACCATTCATTCTAACCAGTTATACATCTAATAGTGATATTGGGGTTATGGTTTACCATGAAGGGGGTGTGAGTTTTGCTTCACAAGGGATTATGGAAATGGAAAAGAATGTGTTTGGAAAGAAGTCTCATGAAAAGACCAGTCAAGAAACGTGGAGGAATACATGTGTTCTGAAGCAGGAAGTGATTGAAAGGGAAATGAATGCCTAGAAATTTGTGAACTTGAGGATGAAATACATATCCTATGATGTGCATCAACTGAAGAAATAGTAATGTACCAGTGTTGAATAAAAATGAACGTCAAAATACACATCATGTCCCATAGGAATCTACTTGCATTCATGTTAAACTGGGTCAGTTACTGTAGAAATATTAGGATTTCAGCACTAGGAAACAAATATGTATTTCAGGTGGATGACTATTTCTGAGAATAATCTTGTGAAAAGTTGATTATAAATCCACATATATGAACATGAATGAATTTAGGGAGTATATAATATGACACATACATTTCATATTTTGAAAAATCTGGAGAGTGTGTGTATGTGTGTGTGTGTGTGTGTGTGTATGTATATATATATATATATATATATATATATATATATATATATATATATACACAAAAGAAAAACACACACACAAACACAGACATTAAAGAGTAGAAATATATATGCCAATCGAAATTCATCATGAAATATTTATCATCCACAGATCCAAAAATATTTATTTTACTGAACATGTATTTATGTATCATGTTGTTCATGTGGGAAGCTCACCTGGAGGTTGAA
The DNA here is from genome assembly GCF_964194105.1 of Spermophilus citellus. NCBI lineage: Eukaryota > Metazoa > Chordata > Mammalia > Rodentia > Sciuridae > Spermophilus > Spermophilus citellus. Next base: position 19,644,047 of record NC_138199.1, on the reverse strand, counting down.
TTTTCAGTTCCAACAGCGTTTAGGAGGAGTGATCTCTTCTCACAGTTTGTATCTGCCAAGTCAGCCACCTCACAAGAATGGACGTGGGATAGGAGGTAGGATTCTATATGTGCATGTAAAAATGCATGTTGCTGAATAGGCTACAGAGAAAGGGAGACAGGAATTCACATATTTGTTAACATTCAAAACACATGGAGAACTATTTCTACTAAATTGGACTAGATTTATAACACCTACCCTTTATAATGCCAAAGGCCAGTCCAACTATACACCAGGCCTCCTCTGAACTGCCTGTATTTCTATTCTGTTTGAGTTATTTTTCTCCATCATATTAGTATTCGTAGTCACAATCTAGTAGGGTATGGGTGAGTGTCAGGGATTCAGTATTTCGAACGGAAAATAGGAAAATGAATCCAATGTGTAGGCCAATATGTGCTACAAAAAAATCTTCCCACTCTCATCCAGAACATTGCCTTGACATTACCTTCACAATAAGTAAGACACAATTTGAGGAGAAGAGTTAGAAATGCTGTGAATACATATGTGGAATGGAAAATGCTCAGGAGTTCACAACCTTGGAGGTGGTAGACTACTTTCCATGAGTAAGGGACAGGGTAAACACTCCACAAACGTGGAGCTCTGCTGGCCTAAAGACTTCGTGAGAAACTGCTTCTGAGGTTGGGCACTTGAAATATATGTTGTTGTCAGGAGCTTTAGCTTCCTTTGTAGTGAGACCATCAAACCAGGTCTGCATCTATGTGACCTGGAGGACATGGTTTCTGATTTTCCAATGAACATGAGGCAGAAGTGCTGAATTCTCTCTTTGCAGGTAAACTGTGGCCACTGGGGTCTAAGTGTCTCCCTGTGTGGACTGTGAAGCCATTTGGTCATCCTCCACTTTTCGTGGTGTTTCTTGCTGCTGCACTGGGAGTTTGGAATTTGCTTCAGGAAATACAAGGAGTTCAACTGGGACACAGTGCTGGAGGGAGTTCTGTCACGTGTGGTGGGTCAAGGTCCTAGGAGAATGCACCAGCCAGGCTTCTATCCCACAGAGCTTGCCCCCTTGACCATAGCAACCTGATTCTGAACATTGCCCTGAAACCTCTCCATATAACAAGATGCCTTTACATAGAAGGGTCTGCTCGCTGCACCATGTCAGTCACAAGCCATTTGGAAGCCAATGGCAGATCCACATGGCCCCACCACAGATGTTCTATCACACACCTGCACACCACTGCTCTAGGCCCACTACTCAGCAGGCCCCAACTCACTGGCATCTCTGTTCTACACCATTTTCATGAAACCCAGTCAATCAAGGCACTGTCTGGTACACTCATGATCAGCAACAGGACATCCAAAGGTTCTCCAGTGCCACCTGGTCATGGGAATTTCAAAAATGTCATGGTATTTATCTAGCTAGCCATTTTTAAAGGATGAAGTTGGAGGCACTGTGGGTTTCCATTCCTTCAGGAACCATTAAATGGTGAGGAAGCTCATTTCAACGAAAGCTCTGGAGAACTCTCACAAACAAGGCTTCCCAAGGAGTGGCCAAAAGGTCACAGGAAGCCAGGCCCATTGAGGTCTACAATGTGAGGTCCACGTGTGTTTGGACTCTCCACGATGGCTGCCAGGTCTTTAAGAATAAAATCATGTGATATCCGGGCTGAGATTCCCAGTGCTCTGTGGAAAGCCAGCCTGGGCCTAGATCTCAGTTTCCAAGGGCGACTCTCATGCGTGGCCTCCTAACATCCCGACACAATTCACGGCAATACTTCTCTGAGGTCAGTTCCAGAACTCAGTCTCCAAGGGGAATCACACCAGAGTTCAAGCCCAGGTGGACCCAGTCATCTCTTCCCACTGCCACACCACAATTCAAACCAAAACACTGCCACATGGCCCTCATCTTCTTCCATACAGACACTCATCATGACCTCTGGCTGGAGGTTTCCATGAGGGGCACAGCCCAAGACAGTGTCCACAATAAGCTCCCTTGCCTCTCATTTGCCTAATGTCAGGGTGGCCTGGACACCCTTCCTTTGGACCTGGAGTGATCAAATAGGCCTGCCTTTAATACTGCTCTACTTCTCCAATTGGAGGCCTACTGACTGCCGGGTATAGATTCTTTGTGTGAACTGGAGTCATGAGAAAACCCAAGCACCTATGGGCTAGCCTCTGCATGGCTTTGAAGGACTCATTTGACACAAAGGATCCCTATTCTCACTTGATGGAGGTCAGGAACCTTACAGAGGAAGGCGAGAGACCTCATCCAGGATGACTGCTTTTGTGCCAATTTGGCCTTGGATGCACGCATGGGATCTTTCTTTGGATCCACCAGGTGCTGACAATGTAAGCCACAGCCTCACACAGGGCCAAGAGGCTGATTCAGACACATCCCTTTGCAAAGCAATTAAGCAAAGAGCCACAGGTGATGCCCATTCATTTCCATTTGAAAACTGTTTTCTTCAGGCTTCACAAAGGGGTGCCCTGAGGCAAAGGCCTTCCTGACATTCAGGGCCACAAAAGGATAGGTAAGCCAAAGGCCCAAAGCAGGGTTTCTCTAGGGAGACTTTACTGATCACACTGATATCTGAGTTTTCTGAGATGCTCACCATTTCTTTCAACTATCCAGTACATGGCCATGTCACCGAGCTTGGAGGTGGTACATATCTTGGACACAAAACCATGAGCCTATTCTGGAGAGTGGCCAGAATTCAGGAAGAAAACAGGAACTTAGGAAGATAGTAGGCGTTGCCCATCCATAAGGCAAGCCGCAGTCCATTCATAAATTGGGCAGGATGAATGCTGGGAAGCTTTCTACTAGACAGGACACATCCATTGATGCATTCTCTTTTCTAATGTCTACAACCAGGGACACAGTGGGATACACAAACATAGAAACACTCGCCTTGTCAAAAGCCTTACTAGAAACAGTCCACTCCAACCCAAACAAACCGCCTTTCCTACCTATTCTCAGAACATGAGACAAAACCACAAACTCACACCCACACCCACAAAGGCACCTCCTTCCAAGTTGGTCTGTGACTACCCGGAGTGTCGTCTGACTGGTGGGCCATACTATGTTCCCCCGAAAGGGCCTGTCCTGTCTCACATCTGGCCTCCTTGGCCAACTCTGTGAAGTTGTCAGGAGCCAGCGGTGAGCCACTACCTGCTTTCTCAGGAAAGGCCCCTCTGCAGAGCTTTCCTGGCATTTGGCAATCCTCACCTCAGTGGGTACCAAGAAAGACTGACTCTGTCCTTGGTAAATCCAAACAAGTGAGCCCACTGGGACTGGGACTGGGACTGGCTCTGGGTGCCTGGCTTCCTGGATCCCAAGTTCAGAGAGTTCCATCACCAAGGAAGTGAGGTGAGGTCACTTCCTTCAGGAACTGAATGAGGTCACTGCCTTGGCAACCACTGTGTCCTAACAGTTGCTTCCAAGGCTCCCATGAGATGGAGGCTGCCCCTCCTTCCTGTGACACTTTCACAAGTTAGAATGGAATATCAACCATAGGCACCAAGGAACAGCTCTCCACACAGGCCTGCTTTGGTCCATCTTGTCTACATTAAGAAGAGAGAGGCTCATTCAGACACATCCCTTCATCCTGACCAGGTTGTTTGCCATGGAAGATGACTTCTGCTCTCTCAGGTCCTTCATAGCTGCCTACATCTTCTCCAGGGATCATTTCTGCATGGACCTTTGAGGTTCTCAGCAGGTGGAAGATCCCCCACATTCCTGTATTGTAAGACCCACTCTGTCCCTGCTCTTCTGTAAAGTTAGATTGAGGGAACAGTGTATGGTTAGGGTTAAGAACCTGTTTGATGTGGCTTAGGAATCACTCTGCTGGATGAAGAATGGTATTGGGAACCTGGGATATTTATAATAATATATAGGTGAAATATATGTATGAAAACAGAAATCCAAGTAAGATTTGAAGGCCAGAAGGGCATTGGGCCCTTGATTGGGATACTTAGCTTTGAATGACTTTCTGCACAGATGTCTCAGATAAATCGGTACACAATGGCATAGGACCTTGTACCTTGGATGATTGAATGTAGAAGAGAACATCCAGTCAAAAAGGGATAGTAGGTAGGATTAGGAAGATAGTTGGTAAGTTTTGGAAGAAGAGTGAGTATGCAATTTGGACCAAAAGTTCTTTAGCAATAGGGTGTCGGTTAGAGAGTGAATGTAAACGTCAGCACATGTGAAGAGTCAGTCACAATGATGAACTGGGGAACATATGTAGGAAAGCAGATATCAATAGAGACATTAGGAAATCAGGCAAAGTATAAAGTGAGTGAGTGGATTAGACATTTTCAACAGGGTTGAGGTTGAATATATCATCTTAGGAAGAAACAAATGTGTAGTCACCAATAGCATTGACATTTGAGAGCATTAGGCAACCTGGACAAGGATGTTTTTAGTAATCCATGCTCACTTTCCAATGAGGCGTTGGTGCAATCATAAGTGTGACCTTTGCATTTTGTGTCCAGAATATCACTGTGATAAAATGTATATGTAGATCAGGTGACATGAGTGTTTCTTCCACCATTTCTGGGAGTAATATGTTGAAGACATATAAATTAGCCTTTGGGGGTACAAATAGGTGTACCCTGGGTCTATGAATATAGAGATAATGCATGAATAGACCATACTGTGAATAAATAGTATAACAGGTTCCAATTTAAATAATGGATTGCATTGATATCTGAAAATATATAGGAAATCTAATATTGATACACAACCATTCATTCTAACCAGTTATACATCTAATGGTGATATTGGGGTTATGGTTTACCATGAAGGGGGTGTGAGTTTTGCTTCACAAGGGATTATGGAAATGGAAAAGAATGTGTTTGGAAAGAAGTCTCATGAAAAGACCAGTCAAGAAACGTGGAGGAATACATGTGTTCTGAAGCAGGAAGTGATTGAAAGGGAAATGAATGCCTAGAAATTTGTGAACTTGAGGATGAAATACATATCCTATGATGTGCATCAACTGAAGAAATAGTAATGTACCAGTGTTGAATAAAAATGAACGTCAAAATACACATCATGTCCCATAGGAATCTACTTGCATTCATGTTAAACTGGGTCAGTTACTGTAGAAATATTAGGATTTCAGCACTAGGAAACAAATATGTATTTCAGGTGGATGACTATTTCTGAGAATAATCTTGTGAAAAGTTGATTATAAATCCACATATATGAACATGAATGAATTTAGGGAGTATATAATATGACACATACATTTCATATTTTGAAAAATCTGGAGAGTGTGTGTATGTGTGTGTGTGTGTGTGTGTATGTGTATATATATATATATACACAAAAGAAAAACACACACACAAACACAGACATTAAAGAGTAGAAATATATATGCCAATCGAAATTCATCATGAAATATTTATCATCCACAGATCCAAAAATATTTATTTTACTGAACATGTATTTATGTATCATGTTGTTCATGTGGGAAGCTCACCTGGAGGTTGAATTTTCAGTTCCAACAGCGTTTAGGAGGAGTGATCTCTTCTCACAGTTTGTATCTGCCAAGTCAGCCACCTCACAAGAATGGACGTGGGATAGGAGGTAGGATTCTATATGTGCATGTAAAAATGCATGTTGCTGAATAGGCTACAGAGAAAGGGAGACAGGAATTCACATATTTGTTAACATTCAAAACACATGGAGAACTATTTCTACTAAATTGGACTAGATTTATAACACCTACCCTTTATAATGCCAAAGGCCAGTCCAACTATACACCAGGCCTCCTCTGAACTGCCTGTATTTCTATTCTGTTTGAGTTATTTTTCTCCATCATATTAGTATTCGTAGTCACAATCTAGTAGGGTATGGGTGAGTGTCAGGGATTCAGTATTTCGAACGGAAAATAGGAAAATGAATCCAATGTGTAGGCCAATATGTGCTACAAAAAAATCTTCCCACTCTCATCCAGAACATTGCCTTGACATTACCTTCACAATAAGTAAGACACAATTTGAGGAGAAGAGTTAGAAATGCTGTGAATACATATGTGGAATGGAAAATGCTCAGGAGTTCACAACCTTGGAGGTGGTAGACTACTTTCCATGAGTAAGGGACAGGGTAAACACTCCACAAACGTGGAGCTCTGCTGGCCTAAAGACTTCGTGAGAAACTGCTTCTGAGGTTGGGCACTTGAAATATATGTTGTTGTCAGGAGCTTTAGCTTCCTTTGTAGTGAGACCATCAAACCAGGTCTGCATCTATGTGACCTGGAGGACATGGTTTCTGATTTTCCAATGAACATGAGGCAGAAGTGCTGAATTCTCTCTTTGCAGGTAAACTGTGGCCACTGGGGTCTAAGTGTCTCCCTGTGTGGACTGTGAAGCCATTTGGTCATCCTCCACTTTTCGTGGTGTTTCTTGCTGCTGCACTGGGAGTTTGGAATTTGCTTCAGGAAATACAAGGAGTTCAACTGGGACACAGTGCTGGAGGGAGTTCTGTCACGTGTGGTGGGTCAAGGTCCTAGGAGAATGCACCAGCCAGGCTTCTATCCCACAGAGCTTGCCCCCTTGACCATAGCAACCTGATTCTGAACATTGCCCTGAAACCTCTCCATATAACAAGATGCCTTTACATAGAAGGGTCTGCTCGCTGCACCATGTCAGTCACAAGCCATTTGGAAGCCAATGGCAGATCCACATGGCCCCACCACAGATGTTCTATCACACACCTGCACACCACTGCTCTAGGCCCACTACTCAGCAGGCCCCAACTCACTGGCATCTCTGTTCTACACCATTTTCATGAAACCCAGTCAATCAAGGCACTGTCTGGTACACTCATGATCAGCAACAGGACATCCAAAGGTTCTCCAGTGCCACCTGGTCATGGGAATTTCAAAAATGTCATGGTATTTATCTAGCTAGCCATTTTTAAAGGATGAAGTTGGAGGCACTGTGGGTTTCCATTCCTTCAGGAACCATTAAATGGTGAGGAAGCTCATTTCAACGAAAGCTCTGGAGAACTCTCACAAACAAGGCTTCCCAAGGAGTGGCCAAAAGGTCACAGGAAGCCAGGCCCATTGAGGTCTACAATGTGAGGTCCACGTGTGTTTGGACTCTCCACGATGGCTGCCAGGTCTTTAAGAATAAAATCATGTGATATCCGGGCTGAGATTCCCAGTGCTCTGTGGAAAGCCAGCCTGGGCCTAGATCTCAGTTTCCAAGGGCGACTCTCATGCGTGGCCTCCTAACATCCCGACACAATTCACGGCAATACTTCTCTGAGGTCAGTTCCAGAACTCAGTCTCCAAGGGGAATCACACCAGAGTTCAAGCCCAGGTGGACCCAGTCATCTCTTCCCACTGCCACACCACAATTCAAACCAAAACACTGCCACATGGCCCTCATCTTCTTCCATACAGACACTCATCATGACCTCTGGCTGGAGGTTTCCATGAGGGGCACAGCCCAAGACAGTGTCCACAATAAGCTCCCTTGCCTCTCATTTGCCTAATGTCAGGGTGGCCTGGACACCCTTCCTTTGGACCTGGAGTGATCAAATAGGCCTGCCTTTAATACTGCTCTACTTCTCCAATTGGAGGCCTACTGACTGCCGGGTATAGATTCTTTGTGTGAACTGGAGTCATGAGAAAACCCAAGCACCTATGGGCTAGCCTCTGCATGGCTTTGAAGGACTCATTTGACACAAAGGATCCCTATTCTCACTTGATGGAGGTCAGGAACCTTACAGAGGAAGGCGAGAGACCTCATCCAGGATGACTGCTTTTGTGCCAATTTGGCCTTGGATGCACGCATGGGATCTTTCTTTGGATCCACCAGGTGCTGACAATGTAAGCCACAGCCTCACACAGGGCCAAGAGGCTGATTCAGACACATCCCTTTGCAAAGCAATTAAGCAAAGAGCCACAGGTGATGCCCATTCATTTCCATTTGAAAACTGTTTTCTTCAGGCTTCACAAAGGGGTGCCCTGAGGCAAAGGCCTTCCTGACATTCAGGGCCACAAAAGGATAGGTAAGCCAAAGGCCCAAAGCAGGGTTTCTCTAGGGAGACTTTACTGATCACACTGATATCTGAGTTTTCTGAGATGCTCACCATTTCTTTCAACTATCCAGTACATGGCCATGTCACCGAGCTTGGAGGTGGTACATATCTTGGACACAAAACCATGAGCCTATTCTGGAGAGTGGCCAGAATTCAGGAAGAAAACAGGAACTTAGGAAGATAGTAGGCGTTGCCCATCCATAAGGCAAGCCGCAGTCCATTCATAAATTGGGCAGGATGAATGCTGGGAAGCTTTCTACTAGACAGGACACATCCATTGATGCATTCTCTTTTCTAATGTCTACAACCAGGGACACAGTGGGATACACAAACATAGAAACACTCGCCTTGTCAAAAGCCTTACTAGAAACAGTCCACTCCAACCCAAACAAACCGCCTTTCCTACCTATTCTCAGAACATGAGACAAAACCACAAACTCACACCCACACCCACAAAGGCACCTCCTTCCAAGTTGGTCTGTGACTACCCGGAGTGTCGTCTGACTGGTGGGCCATACTATGTTCCCCCGAAAGGGCCTGTCCTGTCTCACATCTGGCCTCCTTGGCCAACTCTGTGAAGTTGTCAGGAGCCAGCGGTGAGCCACTACCTGCTTTCTCAGGAAAGGCCCCTCTGCAGAGCTTTCCTGGCATTTGGCAATCCTCACCTCAGTGGGTACCAAGAAAGACTGACTCTGTCCTTGGTAAATCCAAACAAGTGAGCCCACTGGGACTGGGACTGGGACTGGCTCTGGGTGCCTGGCTTCCTGGATCCCAAGTTCAGAGAGTTCCATCACCAAGGAAGTGAGGTGAGGTCACTTCCTTCAGGAACTGAATGAGGTCACTGCCTTGGCAACCACTGTGTCCTAACAGTTGCTTCCAAGGCTCCCATGAGATGGAGGCTGCCCCTCCTTCCTGTGACACTTTCACAAGTTAGAATGGAATATCAACCATAGGCACCAAGGAACAGCTCTCCACACAGGCCTGCTTTGGTCCATCTTGTCTACATTAAGAAGAGAGAGGCTCATTCAGACACATCCCTTCATCCTGACCAGGTTGTTTGCCATGGAAGATGACTTCTGCTCTCTCAGGTCCTTCATAGCTGCCTACATCTTCTCCAGGGATCATTTCTGCATGGACCTTTGAGGTTCTCAGCAGGTGGAAGATCCCCCACATTCCTGTATTGTAAGACCCACTCTGTCCCTGCTCTTCTGTAAAGTTAGATTGAGGGAACAGTGTATGGTTAGGGTTAAGAACCTGTTTGATGTGGCTTAGGAATCACTCTGCTGGATGAAGAATGGTATTGGGAACCTGGGATATTTATAATAATATATAGGTGAAATATATGTATGAAAACAGAAATCCAAGTAAGATTTGAAGGCCAGAAGGGCATTGGGCCCTTGATTGGGATACTTAGCTTTGAATGACTTTCTGCACAGATGTCTCAGATAAATCGGTACACAATGGCATAGGACCTTGTACCTTGGATGATTGAATGTAGAAGAGAACATCCAGTCAAAAAGGGATAGTAGGTAGGATTAGGAAGATAGTTGGTAAGTTTTGGAAGAAGAGTGAGTATGCAATTTGGACCAAAAGTTCTTTAGCAATAGGGTGTCGGTTAGAGAGTGAATGTAAACGTCAGCACATGTGAAGAGTCAGTCACAATGATGAACTGGGGAACATATGTAGGAAAGCAGATATCAATAGAGACATTAGGAAATCAGGCAAAGTATAAAGTGAGTGAGTGGATTAGACATTTTCAACAGGGTTGAGGTTGAATATATCATCTTAGGAAGAAACAAATGTGTAGTCACCAATAGCATTGACATTTGAGAGCATTAGGCAACCTGGACAAGGATGTTTTTAGTAATCCATGCTCACTTTCCAATGAGGCGTTGGTGCAATCATAAGTGTGACCTTTGCATTTTGTGTCCAGAATATCACTGTGATAAAATGTATATGTAGATCAGGTGACATGAGTGTTTCTTCCACCATTTCTGGGAGTAATATGTTGAAGACATATAAATTAGCCTTTGGGGGTACAAATAGGTGTACCCTGGGTCTATGAATATAGAGATAATGCATGAATAGACCATACTGTGAATAAATAGTATAACAGGTTCCAATTTAAATAATGGATTGCATTGATATCTGAAAATATATAGGAAATCTAATATTGATACACAACCATTCATTCTAACCAGTTATACATCTAATGGTGATATTGGGGTTATGGTTTACCATGAAGGGGGTGTGAGTTTTGCTTCACAAGGGATTATGGAAATGGAAAAGAATGTGTTTGGAAAGAAGTCTCATGAAAAGACCAGTCAAGAAACGTGGAGGAATACATGTGTTCTGAAGCAGGAAGTGATTGAAAGGGAAATGAATGCCTAGAAATTTGTGAACTTGAGGATGAAATACATATCCTATGATGTGCATCAACTGAAGAAATAGTAATGTACCAGTGTTGAATAAAAATGAACGTCAAAATACACATCATGTCCCATAGGAATCTACTTGCATTCATGTTAAACTGGGTCAGTTACTGTAGAAATATTAGGATTTCAGCACTAGGAAACAAATATGTATTTCAGGTGGATGACTATTTCTGAGAATAATCTTGTGAAAAGTTGATTATAAATCCACATATATGAACATGAATGAATTTAGGGAGTATATAATATGACACATACATTTCATATTTTGAAAAATCTGGAGAGTGTGTGTATGTGTGTGTGTGTGTGTGTATATGTGTATATATATATATATATATATATATATATATATATATATATATATACACAAAAGAAAAACACACACACAAACACAGACATTAAAGAGTAGACATATATATGCCAATCGAAATTCATCATGAAATATTTATCATCCACAGATCCAAAAATATTTATTTTACTGAACATGTATTTATGTATCATGTTGTTCATGTGGGAAGCTCACCTGGAGGTTGAATTTTCAGTTCCAACAGCGTTTAGGAGGAGTGATCTCTTCTCACAGTTTGTATCTGCCAAGTCAGCCACCTCACAAGAATGGACGTGGGATAGGAGGTAGGATTCTATATGTGCATGTAAAAATGCATGTTGCTGAATAGGCTACAGAGAAAGGGAGACAGGAATTCACATATTTGTTAACATTCAAAACACATGGAGAACTATTTCTACTAAATTGGACTAGATTTATAACACCTACCCTTTATAATGCCAAAGGCCAGTCCAACTACACACCAGGCCTCCTCTGAACTGCCTGTATTTCTATTCTGTTTGAGTTATTTTTCTCCATCATATTAGTATTCGTAGTCACAATCTAGTAGGGTATGGGTTAGTGTCAGGGATTCAGTATTTCGAACGGAAAATAGGAAAATGAATCCAATGTGTAGGCCAATATGTGCTACAAAAAAATCTTCCCACTCTCATCCAGAACATTGCCTTGACATTACCTTCACAATAAGTAAGACACAATTTGAGGAGAAGAGTTAGAAATGCTGTGAATACATATGTGGAATGGAAAATGCTCAGGAGTTCACAACCTTGGAGGTGGTAGACTACTTTCCATGAGTAAGGGACAGGGTAAACACTCCACAAACGTGGAGCTCTGCTGGCCTAAAGACTTCGTGAGAAACTGCTTCTGAGGTTGGGCACTTGAAATATATGTTGTTGTCAGGAGCTTTAGCTTCCTTTGTAATGAGACCATCAAACCAGGTCTGCATCTATGTGACCTGGAGGACATGGTTTCTGATTTTCCAATGAACATGAGGCAGAAGTGCTGAATTCTCTCTTTGCAGGTAAACTGTGGCCACTGGGGTCTAAGTGTCTCCCTGTGTGGACTGTGAAGCCATTTGGTCATCCTCCACTTTTCGTGGTGTTTCTTGCTGCTGCACTGGGAGTTTGGAATTTGCTTCAGGAAATACAAGGAGTTCAACTGGGACACAGTGCTGGAGGGAGTTCTGTCACGTGTGGTGGGTCAAGGTCCTAGGAGAATGCACCAGCCAGGCTTCTATCCCACAGAGCTTGCCCCCTTGACCATAGCAACCTGATTCTGAACATTGCCCTGAAACCTCTCCATATAACAAGATGCCTTTACATAGAAGGGTCTGCTCGCTGCACCATGTCAGTCACAAGCCATTTGGAAGCCAATGGCAGATCCACATGGCCCCACCACAGATGTTCTATCACACACCTGCACACCACTGCTCTAGGCCCACTACTCAGCAGGCCCCAACTCACTGGCATCTCTGTTCTACACCATTTTCATGAAACCCAGTCAATCAAGGCACTGTCTGGTACACTCATGATCAGCAACAGGACATCCAAAGGTTCTCCAGTGCCACCTGGTCATGGGAATTTCAAAAATGTCATGGTATTTATCTAGCTAGCCATTTTTAAAGGATGAAGTTGGAGGCACTGTGGGTTTCCATTCCTTCAGGAACCATTAAATGGTGAGGAAGCTCATTTCAACAAAAGCTCTGGAGAACTCTCACAAACAAGGCTTCCCAAGGAGTGGCCAAAAGGTCACAGGAAGCCAGGCCCATTGAGGTCTACAATGTGAGGTCCACGTGTGTTTGGACTCTCCACGATGGCTGCCAGGTCTTTAAGAATAAAATCATGTGATATCCGGGCTGAGATTCCCAGTGCTCTGTGGAAAGCCAGCCTGGGCCTAGATCTCAGTTTCCAAGGGCGACTCTCATGCGTGGCCTCCTAACATCCCGACACAATTCACGGCAATACTTCTCTGAGGTCAGTTCCAGAACTCAGTCTCCAAGGGGAATCACACCAGAGTTCAAGCCCAGGTGGACCCAGTCATCTCTTCCCACTGCCACACCACAATTCAAACCAAAACACTGCCACATGGCCCTCATCTTCTTCCATACAGACACTCATCATAACCTCTGGCTGGAGGTTTCCATGAGGGGCACAGCCCAAGACAGTGTCCACAATAAGCTCCCTTGCCTCTCATTTGCCTAATGTCAGGGTGGCCTGGACACCCTTCCTTTGGACCTGGAGTGATCAAATAGGCCTGCCTTTAATACTGCTCTACTTCTCCAATTGGAGGCCTACTGACTGCCGGGTATAGATTCTTTGTGTGAACTGGAGTCATGAGAAAACCCAAGCACCTATGGGCTAGCCTCTGCATGGCTTTGAAGGACTCATTTGACACAAAGGATCCCTATTCTCACTTGATGGAGGTCAGGAACCTTACAGAGGAAGGCGAGAGACCTCATCCAGGATGACTGCTTTTGTGCCAATTTGGCCTTGGATGCACGCATGGGATCTTTCTTTGGATCCATCAGGTGCTGACAATGTAAGCCACAGCCTCACACAGGGCCAAGAGGCTGATTCAGACACATCCCTTTGCAAAGCAATTAAGCAAAGAGCCACAGGTGATGCCCATTCATTTCCATTTGAAAACTGTTTTCTTCAGGCTTCACAAAGGGGTGCCCTGAGGCAAAGGCCTTCCTGACATTCAGGGCCACAAAAGGATAGGTAAGCCAAAGGCCCAAAGCAGGGTTTCTCTAGGGAGACTTTACTGATCACACTGATATCTGAGTTTTCTGAGATGCTCACCATTTCTTTCAACTATCCAGTACATGGCCATGTCACCGAGCTTGGAGGTGGTACATATCTTGGACACAAAACCATGAGCCTATTCTGGAGAGTGGCCAGAATTCAGGAAGAAAACAGGAACTTAGGAAGATAGTAGGCGTTGCCCATCCATAAGGCAAGCCGCAGTCCATTCATAAATTGGGCAGGATGAATGCTGGGAAGCTTTCTACTAGACAGGACACATCCATTGATGCATTCTCTTTTCTAATGTCTACAACCAGGGACACAGTGGGATACACAAACATAGAAACACTCGCCTTGTCAAAAGCCTTACTAGAAACAGTCCACTCCAACCCAAACAAACCGCCTTTCCTACCTATTCTCAGAACATGAGACAAAACCACAAACTCACACCCACACCCACAAAGGCACCTCCTTCCAAGTTGGTCTGTGACTACCCGGAGTGTCGTCTGACTGGTGGGCCATACTATGTTCCCCCGAAAGGGCCTGTCCTGTCTCACATCTGGCCTCCTTGGCCAACTCTGTGAAGTTGTCAGGAGCCAGCGGTGAGCCACTACCTGCTTTCTCAGGAAAGGCCCCTCTGCAGAGCTTTCCTGGCATTTGGCAATCCTCACCTCAGTGGGTACCAAGAAAGACTGACTCTGTCCTTGGTAAATCCAAACAAGTGAGCCCACTGGGACTGGGACTGGGACTGGCTCTGGGTGCCTGGCTTCCTGGATCCCAAGTTCAGAGAGTTCCATCACCAAGGAAGTGAGGTGAGGTCACTTCCTTCAGGAACTGAATGAGGTCACTGCCTTGGCAACCACTGTGTCCTAACAGTTGCTTCCAAGGCTCCCATGAGATGGAGGCTGCCCCTCCTTCCTGTGACACTTTCACAAGTTAGAATGGAATATCAACCATAGGCACCAAGGAACAGCTCTCCACACAGGCCTGCTTTGGTCCATCTTGTCTACATTAAGAAGAGAGAGGCTCATTCAGACACATCCCTTCATCCTGACCAGGTTGTTTGCCATGGAAGATGACTTCTGCTCTCTCAGGTCCTTCATAGCTGCCTACATCTTCTCCAGGGATCATTTCTGCATGGACCTTTGAGGTTCTCAGCAGGTGGAAGATCCCCCACATTCCTGTATTGTAAGACCCACTCTGTCCCTGCTCTTCTGTAAAGTTAGATTGAGGGAACAGTGTATGGTTAGGGTTAAGAACCTGTTTGATGTGGCTTAGGAATCACTCTGCTGGATGAAGAATGGTATTGGGAACCTGGGATATTTATAATAATATATAGGTGAAATATATGTATGAAAACAGAAATCCAAGTAAGATTTGAAGGCCAGAAGGGCATTGGGCCCTTGATTGGGATACTTAGCTTTGAATGACTTTCTGCACAGATGTCTCAGATAAATCGGTACGCAATGGCATAGGACCTTGTACCTTGGATGATTGAATGTAGAAGAGAACATCCAGTCAAAAAGGGATAGTAGGTAGGATTAGGAAGATAGTTGGTAAGTTTTGGAAGAAGAGTGAGTATGCAATTTGGACCAAAAGTTCTTTAGCAATAGGGTGTCGGTTAGAGAGTGAATGTAAACGTCAGCACATGTGAAGAGTCAGTCACAATGATGAACTGGGGAACATATGTAGGAAAGCAGATATCAATAGAGACATTAGGAAATCAGGCAAAGTATAAAGTGAGTGAGTGGATTAGACATTTTCAACAGGGTTGAGGTTGAATATATCATCTTAGGAAGAAACAAATGTGTAGTCACCAATAGCATTGACATTTGAGAGCATTAGGCAACCTGGACAAGGATGTTTTTAGTAATCCATGCTCACTTTCCAATGAGGCGTTGGTGCAATCATAAGTGTGACCTTTGCATTTTGTGTCCAGAATATCACTGTGATAAAATGTATATGTAGATCAGGTGACATGAGTGTTTCTTCCACCATTTCTGGGAGTAATATGTTGAAGACATATAAATTAGCCTTTGGGGGTACAAATAGGTGTACCCTGGGTCTATGAATATAGAGATAATGCATGAATAGACCATACTGTGAATAAATAGTATAACAGGTTCCAATTTAAATAATGGATTGCATTGATATCTGAAAATATATAGGAAATCTAATATTGATACACAACCATTCATTCTAACCAGTTATACATCTAATGGTGATATTGGGGTTATGGTTTACCATGAAGGGGGTGTGAGTTTTGCTTCACAAGGGATTATGGAAATGGAAAAGAATGTGTTTGGAAAGAAGTCTCATGAAAAGACCAGTCAAGAAACGTGGAGGAATACATGTGTTCTGAAGCAGGAAGTGATTGAAAGGGAAATGAATGCCTAGAAATTTGTGAACTTGAGGATGAAATACATATCCTATGATGTGCATCAACTGAAGAAATAGTAATGTACCAGTGTTGAATAAAAATGAACGTCAAAATACACATCATGTCCCATAGGAATCTACTTGCATTCATGTTAAACTGGGTCAGTTACTGTAGAAATATTAGGATTTCAGCACTAGGAAACAAATATGTATTTCAGGTGGATGACTATTTCTGAGAATAATCTTGTGAAAAGTTGATTATAAATCCACATATATGAACATGAATGAATTTAGGGAGTATATAATATGACACATACATTTCATATTTTGAAAAATCTGGAGAGTGTGTGTATGTGTGTGTGTGTGTGTGTATATGTGTATATATATATATATATATATATATATATACACAAAAGAAAAACACACACACAAACACAGACATTAAAGAGTAGAAATATATATGCCAATCGAAATTCATCATGAAATATTTATCATCCACAGATCCAAAAATATTTATTTTACTGAACATGTATTTATGTATCATGTTGTTCATGTGGGAAGCTCACCTGGAGGTTGAATTTTCAGTTCCAACAGCGTTTAGGAGGAGTGATCTCTTCTCACAGTTTGTATCTGCCAAGTCAGCCACCTCACAAGAATGGACGTGGGATAGGAGGTAGGATTCTATATGTGCATGTAAAAATGCATGTTGCTGAATAGGCTACAGAGAAAGGGAGACAGGAATTCACATATTTGTTAACATTCAAAACACATGGAGAACTATTTCTACTAAATTGGACTAGATTTATAACACCTACCCTTTATAATGCCAAAGGCCAGTCCAACTATACACCAGGCCTCCTCTGAACTGCCTGTATTTCTATTCTGTTTGAGTTATTTTTCTCCATCATATTAGTATTCGTAGTCACAATCTAGTAGGGTATGGGTGAGTGTCAGGGATTCAGTATTTCGAACGGAAAATAGGAAAATGAATCCAATGTGTAGGCCAATATGTGCTACAAAAAAATCTTCCCACTCTCATCCAGAACATTGCCTTGACATTACCTTCACAATAAGTAAGACACAATTTGAGGAGAAGAGTTAGAAATGCTGTGAATACATATGTGGAATGGAAAATGCTCAGGAGTTCACAACCTTGGAGGTGGTAGACTACTTTCCATGAGTAAGGGACAGGGTAAACACTCCACAAACGTGGAGCTCTGCTGGCCTAAAGACTTCGTGAGAAACTGCTTCTGAGGTTGGGCACTTGAAATATATGTTGTTGTCAGGAGCTTTAGCTTCCTTTGTAGTGAGACCATCAAACCAGGTCTGCATCTATGTGACCTGGAGGACATGGTTTCTGATTTTCCAATGAACATGAGGCAGAAGTGCTGAATTCTCTCTTTGCAGGTAAACTGTGGCCACTGGGGTCTAAGTGTCTCCCTGTGTGGACTGTGAAGCCATTTGGTCATCCTCCACTTTTCGTGGTGTTTCTTGCTGCTGCACTGGGAGTTTGGAATTTGCTTCAGGAAATACAAGGAGTTCAACTGGGACACAGTGCTGGAGGGAGTTCTGTCACGTGTGGTGGGTCAAGGTCCTAGGAGAATGCACCAGCCAGGCTTCTATCCCACAGAGCTTGCCCCCTTGACCATAGCAACCTGATTCTGAACATTGCCCTGAAACCTCTCCATATAACAAGATGCCTTTACATAGAAGGGTCTGCTCGCTGCACCATGTCAGTCACAAGCCATTTGGAAGCCAATGGCAGATCCACATGGCCCCACCACAGATGTTCTATCACACACCTGCACACCACTGCTCTAGGCCCACTACTCAGCAGGCCCCAACTCACTGGCATCTCTGTTCTACACCATTTTCATGAAACCCAGTCAATCAAGGCACTGTCTGGTACACTCATGATCAGCAACAGGACATCCAAAGGTTCTCCAGTGCCACCTGGTCATGGGAATTTCAAAAATGTCATGGTATTTATCTAGCTAGCCATTTTTAAAGGATGAAGTTGGAGGCACTGTGGGTTTCCATTCCTTCAGGAACCATTAAATGGTGAGGAAGCTCATTTCAACGAAAGCTCTGGAGAACTCTCACAAACAAGGCTTCCCAAGGAGTGGCCAAAAGGTCACAGGAAGCCAGGCCCATTGAGGTCTACAATGTGAGGTCCACGTGTGTTTGGACTCTCCACGATGGCTGCCAGGTCTTTAAGAATAAAATCATGTGATATCCGGGCTGAGATTCCCAGTGCTCTGTGGAAAGCCAGCCTGGGCCTAGATCTCAGTTTCCAAGGGCGACTCTCATGCGTGGCCTCCTAACATCCCGACACAATTCACGGCAATACTTCTCTGAGGTCAGTTCCAGAACTCAGTCTCCAAGGGGAATCACACCAGAGTTCAAGCCCAGGTGGACCCAGTCATCTCTTCCCACTGCCACACCACAATTCAAACCAAAACACTGCCACATGGCCCTCATCTTCTTCCATACAGACACTCATCATGACCTCTGGCTGGAGGTTTCCATGAGGGGCACAGCCCAAGACAGTGTCCACAATAAGCTCCCTTGCCTCTCATTTGCCTAATGTCAGGGTGGCCTGGACACCCTTCCTTTGGACCTGGAGTGATCAAATAGGCCTGCCTTTAATACTGCTCTACTTCTCCAATTGGAGGCCTACTGACTGCCGGGTATAGATTCTTTGTGTGAACTGGAGTCATGAGAAAACCCAAGCACCTATGGGCTAGCCTCTGCATGGCTTTGAAGGACTCATTTGACACAAAGGATCCCTATTCTCACTTGATGGAGGTCAGGAACCTTACAGAGGAAGGCGAGAGACCTCATCCAGGATGACTGCTTTTGTGCCAATTTGGCCTTGGATGCACGCATGGGATCTTTCTTTGGATCCATCAGGTGCTGACAATGTAAGCCACAGCCTCACACAGGGCCAAGAGGCTGATTCAGACACATCCCTTTGCAAAGCAATTAAGCAAAGAGCCACAGGTGATGCCCATTCATTTCCATTTGAAAACTGTTTTCTTCAGGCTTCACAAAGGGGTGCCCTGAGGCAAAGGCCTTCCTGACATTCAGGGCCACAAAAGGATAGGTAAGCCAAAGGCCCAAAGCAGGGTTTCTCTAGGGAGACTTTACTGATCACACTGATATCTGAGTTTTCTGAGATGCTCACCATTTCTTTCAACTATCCAGTACATGGCCATGTCACCGAGCTTGGAGGTGGTACATATCTTGGACACAAAACCATGAGCCTATTCTGGAGAGTGGCCAGAATTCAGGAAGAAAACAGGAACTTAGGAAGATAGTAGGCGTTGCCCATCCATAAGGCAAGCCGCAGTCCATTCATAAATTGGGCAGGATGAATGCTGGGAAGCTTTCTACTAGACAGGACACATCCATTGATGCATTCTCTTTTCTAATGTCTACAACCAGGGACACAGTGGGATACACAAACATAGAAACACTCGCCTTGTCAAAAGCCTTACTAGAAACAGTCCACTCCAACCCAAACAAACCGCCTTTCCTACCTATTCTCAGAACATGAGACAAAACCACAAACTCACACCCACACCCACAAAGGCACCTCCTTCCAAGTTGGTCTGTGACTACCCGGAGTGTCGTCTGACTGGTGGGCCATACTATGTTCCCCCGAAAGGGCCTGTCCTGTCTCACATCTGGCCTCCTTGGCCAACTCTGTGAAGTTGTCAGGAGCCAGCGGTGAGCCACTACCTGCTTTCTCAGGAAAGGCCCCTCTGCAGAGCTTTCCTGGCATTTGGCAATCCTCACCTCAGTGGGTACCAAGAAAGACTGACTCTGTCCTTGGTAAATCCAAACAAGTGAGCCCACTGGGACTGGGACTGGGACTGGCTCTGGGTGCCTGGCTTCCTGGATCCCAAGTTCAGAGAGTTCCATCACCAAGGAAGTGAGGTGAGGTCACTTCCTTCAGGAACTGAATGAGGTCACTGCCTTGGCAACCACTGTGTCCTAACAGTTGCTTCCAAGGCTCCCATGAGATGGAGGCTGCCCCTCCTTCCTGTGACACTTTCACAAGTTAGAATGGAATATCAACCATAGGCACCAAGGAACAGCTCTCCACACGGGCCTGCTTTGGTCCATCTTGTCTACATTAAGAAGAGAGAGGCTCATTCAGACACATCCCTTCATCCTGACCAGGTTGTTTGCCATGGAAGATGACTTCTGCTCTCTCAGGTCCTTCATAGCTGCCTACATCTTCTCCAGGGATCATTTCTGCATGGACCTTTGAGGTTCTCAGCAGGTGGAAGATCCCCCACATTCCTGTATTGTAAGACCCACTCTGTCCCTGCTCTTCTGTAAAGTTAGATTGAGGGAACAGTGTATGGTTAGGGTTAAGAACCTGTTTGATGTGGCTTAGGAATCACTCTGCTGGATGAAGAATGGTATTGGGAACCTGGGATATTTATAATAATATATAGGTGAAATATATGTATGAAAACAGAAATCCAAGTAAGATTTGAAGGCCAGAAGGGCATTGGGCCCTTGATTGGGATACTTAGCTTTGAATGACTTTCTGCACAGATGTCTCAGATAAATCGGTACGCAATGGCATAGGACCTTGTACCTTGGATGATTGAATGTAGAAGAGAACATCCAGTCAAAAAGGGATAGTAGGTAGGATTAGGAAGATAGTTGGTAAGTTTTGGAAGAAGAGTGAGTATGCAATTTGGACCAAAAGTTCTTTAGCAATAGGGTGTCGGTTAGAGAGTGAATGTAAACGTCAGCACATGTGAAGAGTCAGTCACAATGATGAACTGGGGAACATATGTAGGAAAGCAGATATCAATAGAGACATTAGGAAATCAGGCAAAGTATAAAGTGAGTGAGTGGATTAGACATTTTCAACAGGGTTGAGGTTGAATATATCATCTTAGGAAGAAACAAATGTGTAGTCACCAATAGCATTGACATTTGAGAGCATTAGGCAACCTGGACAAGGATGTTTTTAGTAATCCATGCTCACTTTCCAATGAGGCGTTGGTGCAATCATAAGTGTGACCTTTGCATTTTGTGTCCAGAATATCACTGTGATAAAATGTATATGTAGATCAGGTGACATGAGTGTTTCTTCCACCATTTCTGGGAGTAATATGTTGAAGACATATAAATTAGCCTTTGGGGGTACAAATAGGTGTACCCTGGGTCTATGAATATAGAGATAATGCATGAATAGACCATACTGTGAATAAATAGTATAACAGGTTCCAATTTAAATAATGGATTGCATTGATATCTGAAAATATATAGGAAATCTAATATTGATACACAACCATTCATTCTAACCAGTTATACATCTAATGGTGATATTGGGGTTATGGTTTACCATGAAGGGGGTGTGAGTTTTGCTTCACAAGGGATTATGGAAATGGAAAAGAATGTGTTTGGAAAGAAGTCTCATGAAAAGACCAGTCAAGAAACGTGGAGGAATACATGTGTTCTGAAGCAGGAAGTGATTGAAAGGGAAATGAATGCCTAGAAATTTGTGAACTTGAGGATGAAATACATATCCTATGATGTGCATCAACTGAAGAAATAGTAATGTACCAGTGTTGAATAAAAATGAACGTCAAAATACACATCATGTCCCATAGGAATCTACTTGCATTCATGTTAAACTGGGTCAGTTACTGTAGAAATATTAGGATTTCAGCACTAGGAAACAAATATGTATTTCAGGTGGATGACTATTTCTGAGAATAATCTTGTGAAAAGTTGATTATAAATCCACATATATGAACATGAATGAATTTAGGGAGTATATAATATGACACATACATTTCATATTTTGAAAAATCTGGAGAGTGTGTGTATGTGTGTGTGTGTGTGTGTATATGTGTATATATATATATATATATATATATATATATATATATATATATATATATACACAAAAGAAAAACACACACACAAACACAGACATTAAAGAGTAGAAATATATATGCCAATCGAAATTCATCATGAAATATTTATCATCCACAGATCCAAAAATATTTATTTTACTGAACATGTATTTATGTATCATGTTGTTCATGTGGGAAGCTCACCTGGAGGTTGAATTTTCAGTTCCAACAGCGTTTAGGAGGAGTGATCTCTTCTCACAGTTTGTATCTGCCAAGTCAGCCACCTCACAAGAATGGACGTGGGATAGGAGGTAGGATTCTATATGTGCATGTAAAAATGCATGTTGCTGAATAGGCTACAGAGAAAGGGAGACAGGAATTCACATATTTGTTAACATTCAAAACACATGGAGAACTATTTCTACTAAATTGGACTAGATTTATAACACCTACCCTTTATAATGCCAAAGGCCAGTCCAACTATACACCAGGCCTCCTCTGAACTGCCTGTATTTCTATTCTGTTTGAGTTATTTTTCTCCATCATATTAGTATTCGTAGTCACAATCTAGTAGGGTATGGGTGAGTGTCAGGGATTCAGTATTTCGAACGGAAAATAGGAAAATGAATCCAATGTGTAGGCCAATATGTGCTACAAAAAAATCTTCCCACTCTCATCCAGAACATTGCCTTGACATTACCTTCACAATAAGTAAGACACAATTTGAGGAGAAGAGTTAGAAATGCTGTGAATACATATGTGGAATGGAAAATGCTCAGGAGTTCACAACCTTGGAGGTGGTAGACTACTTTCCATGAGTAAGGGACAGGGTAAACACTCCACAAACGTGGAGCTCTGCTGGCCTAAAGACTTCGTGAGAAACTGCTTCTGAGGTTGGGCACTTGAAATATATGTTGTTGTCAGGAGCTTTAGCTTCCTTTGTAGTGAGACCATCAAACCAGGTCTGCATCTATGTGACCTGGAGGACATGGTTTCTGATTTTCCAATGAACATGAGGCAGAAGTGCTGAATTCTCTCTTTGCAGGTAAACTGTGGCCACTGGGGTCTAAGTGTCTCCCTGTGTGGACTGTGAAGCCATTTGGTCATCCTCCACTTTTCGTGGTGTTTCTTGCTGCTGCACTGGGAGTTTGGAATTTGCTTCAGGAAATACAAGGAGTTCAACTGGGACACAGTGCTGGAGGGAGTTCTGTCACGTGTGGTGGGTCAAGGTCCTAGGAGAATGCACCAGCCAGGCTTCTATCCCACAGAGCTTGCCCCCTTGACCATAGCAACCTGATTCTGAACATTGCCCTGAAACCTCTCCATATAACAAGATGCCTTTACATAGAAGGGTCTGCTCGCTGCACCATGTCAGTCACAAGCCATTTGGAAGCCAATGGCAGATCCACATGGCCCCACCACAGATGTTCTATCACACACCTGCACACCACTGCTCTAGGCCCACTACTCAGCAGGCCCCAACTCACTGGCATCTCTGTTCTACACCATTTTCATGAAACCCAGTCAATCAAGGCACTGTCTGGTACACTCATGATCAGCAACAGGACATCCAAAGGTTCTCCAGTGCCACCTGGTCATGGGAATTTCAAAAATGTCATGGTATTTATCTAGCTAGCCATTTTTAAAGGATGAAGTTGGAGGCACTGTGGGTTTCCATTCCTTCAGGAACCATTAAATGGTGAGGAAGCTCATTTCAACGAAAGCTCTGGAGAACTCTCACAAACAAGGCTTCCCAAGGAGTGGCCAAAAGGTCACAGGAAGCCAGGCCCATTGAGGTCTACAATGTGAGGTCCACGTGTGTTTGGACTCTCCACGATGGCTGCCAGGTCTTTAAGAATAAAATCATGTGATATCCGGGCTGAGATTCCCAGTGCTCTGTGGAAAGCCAGCCTGGGCCTAGATCTCAGTTTCCAAGGGCGACTCTCATGCGTGGCCTCCTAACATCCCGACACAATTCACGGCAATACTTCTCTGAGGTCAGTTCCAGAACTCAGTCTCCAAGGGGAATCACACCAGAGTTCAAGCCCAGGTGGACCCAGTCATCTCTTCCCACTGCCACACCACAATTCAAACCAAAACACTGCCACATGGCCCTCATCTTCTTCCATACAGACACTCATCATGACCTCTGGCTGGAGGTTTCCATGAGGGGCACAGCCCAAGACAGTGTCCACAATAAGCTCCCTTGCCTCTCATTTGCCTAATGTCAGGGTGGCCTGGACACCCTTCCTTTGGACCTGGAGTGATCAAATAGGCCTGCCTTTAATACTGCTCTACTTCTCCAATTGGAGGCCTACTGACTGCCGGGTATAGATTCTTTGTGTGAACTGGAGTCATGAGAAAACCCAAGCACCTATGGGCTAGCCTCTGCATGGCTTTGAAGGACTCATTTGACACAAAGGATCCCTATTCTCACTTGATGGAGGTCAGGAACCTTACAGAGGAAGGCGAGAGACCTCATCCAGGATGACTGCTTTTGTGCCAATTTGGCCTTGGATGCACGCATGGGATCTTTCTTTGGATCCATCAGGTGCTGACAATGTAAGCCACAGCCTCACACAGGGCCAAGAGGCTGATTCAGACACATCCCTTTGCAAAGCAATTAAGCAAAGAGCCACAGGTGATGCCCATTCATTTCCATTTGAAAACTGTTTTCTTCAGGCTTCACAAAGGGGTGCCCTGAGGCAAAGGCCTTCCTGACATTCAGGGCCACAAAAGGATAGGTAAGCCAAAGGCCCAAAGCAGGGTTTCTCTAGGGAGACTTTACTGATCACACTGATATCTGAGTTTTCTGAGATGCTCACCATTTCTTTCAACTATCCAGTACATGGCCATGTCACCGAGCTTGGAGGTGGTACATATCTTGGACACAAAACCATGAGCCTATTCTGGAGAGTGGCCAGAATTCAGGAAGAAAACAGGAACTTAGGAAGATAGTAGGCGTTGCCCATCCATAAGGCAAGCCGCAGTCCATTCATAAATTGGGCAGGATGAATGCTGGGAAGCTTTCTACTAGACAGGACACATCCATTGATGCATTCTCTTTTCTAATGTCTACAACCAGGGACACAGTGGGATACACAAACATAGAAACACTCGCCTTGTCAAAAGCCTTACTAGAAACAGTCCACTCCAACCCAAACAAACCGCCTTTCCTACCTATTCTCAGAACATGAGACAAAACCACAAACTCACACCCACACCCACAAAGGCACCTCCTTCCAAGTTGGTCTGTGACTACCCGGAGTGTCGTCTGACTGGTGGGCCATACTATGTTCCCCCGAAAGGGCCTGTCCTGTCTCACATCTGGCCTCCTTGGCCAACTCTGTGAAGTTGTCAGGAGCCAGCGGTGAGCCACTACCTGCTTTCTCAGGAAAGGCCCCTCTGCAGAGCTTTCCTGGCATTTGGCAATCCTCACCTCAGTGGGTACCAAGAAAGACTGACTCTGTCCTTGGTAAATCCAAACAAGTGAGCCCACTGGGACTGGGACTGGGACTGGCTCTGGGTGCCTGGCTTCCTGGATCCCAAGTTCAGAGAGTTCCATCACCAAGGAAGTGAGGTGAGGTCACTTCCTTCAGGAACTGAATGAGGTCACTGCCTTGGCAACCACTGTGTCCTAACAGTTGCTTCCAAGGCTCCCATGAGATGGAGGCTGCCCCTCCTTCCTGTGACACTTTCACAAGTTAGAATGGAATATCAACCATAGGCACCAAGGAACAGCTCTCCACACAGGCCTGCTTTGGTCCATCTTGTCTACATTAAGAAGAGAGAGGCTCATTCAGACACATCCCTTCATCCTGACCAGGTTGTTTGCCATGGAAGATGACTTCTGCTCTCTCAGGTCCTTCATAGCTGCCTACATCTTCTCCAGGGATCATTTCTGCATGGACCTTTGAGGTTCTCAGCAGGTGGAAGATCCCCCACATTCCTGTATTGTAAGACCCACTCTGTCCCTGCTCTTCTGTAAAGTTAGATTGAGGGAACAGTGTATGGTTAGGGTTAAGAACCTGTTTGATGTGGCTTAGGAATCACTCTGCTGGATGAAGAATGGTATTGGGAACCTGGGATATTTATAATAATATATAGGTGAAATATATGTATGAAAACAGAAATCCAAGTAAGATTTGAAGGCCAGAAGGGCATTGGGCCCTTGATTGGGATACTTAGCTTTGAATGACTTTCTGCACAGATGTCTCAGATAAATCGGTACGCAATGGCATAGGACCTTGTACCTTGGATGATTGAATGTAGAAGAGAACATCCAGTCAAAAAGGGATAGTAGGTAGGATTAGGAAGATAGTTGGTAAGTTTTGGAAGAAGAGTGAGTATGCAATTTGGACCAAAAGTTCTTTAGCAATAGGGTGTCGGTTAGAGAGTGAATGTAAACGTCAGCACATGTGAAGAGTCAGTCACAATGATGAACTGGGGAACATATGTAGGAAAGCAGATATCAATAGAGACATTAGGAAATCAGGCAAAGTATAAAGTGAGTGAGTGGATTAGACATTTTCAACAGGGTTGAGGTTGAATATATCATCTTAGGAAGAAACAAATGTGTAGTCACCAATAGCATTGACATTTGAGAGCATTAGGCAACCTGGACAAGGATGTTTTTAGTAATCCATGCTCACTTTCCAATGAGGCGTTGGTGCAATCATAAGTGTGACCTTTGCATTTTGTGTCCAGAATATCACTGTGATAAAATGTATATGTAGATCAGGTGACATGAGTGTTTCTTCCACCATTTCTGGGAGTAATATGTTGAAGACATATAAATTAGCCTTTGGGGGTACAAATAGGTGTACCCTGGGTCTATGAATATAGAGATAATGCATGAATAGACCATACTGTGAATAAATAGTATAACAGGTTCCAATTTAAATAATGGATTGCATTGATATCTGAAAATATATAGGAAATCTAATATTGATACACAACCATTCATTCTAACCAGTTATACATCTAATGGTGATATTGGGGTTATGGTTTACCATGAAGGGGGTGTGAGTTTTGCTTCACAAGGGATTATGGAAATGGAAAAGAATGTGTTTGGAAAGAAGTCTCATGAAAAGACCAGTCAAGAAACGTGGAGGAATACATGTGTTCTGAAGCAGGAAGTGATTGAAAGGGAAATGAATGCCTAGAAATTTGTGAACTTGAGGATGAAATACATATCCTATGATGTGCATCAACTGAAGAAATAGTAATGTACCAGTGTTGAATAAAAATGAACGTCAAAATACACATCATGTCCCATAGGAATCTACTTGCATTCATGTTAAACTGGGTCAGTTACTGTAGAAATATTAGGATTTCAGCACTAGGAAACAAATATGTATTTCAGGTGGATGACTATTTCTGAGAATAATCTTGTGAAAAGTTGATTATAAATCCACATATATGAACATGAATGAATTTAGGGAGTATATAATATGACACATACATTTCATATTTTGAAAAATCTGGAGAGTGTGTGTATGTGTGTGTGTGTGTGTGTATATGTGTATATATATATATATATATATATATATATATATATATATATATATACACAAAAGAAAAACACACACACAAACACAGACATTAAAGAGTAGAAATATATATGCCAATCGAAATTCATCATGAAATATTTATCATCCACAGATCCAAAAATATTTATTTTACTGAACATGTATTTATGTATCATGTTGTTCATGTGGGAAGCTCACCTGGAGGTTGAATTTTCAGTTCCAACAGCGTTTAGGAGGAGTGATCTCTTCTCACAGTTTGTATCTGCCAAGTCAGCCACCTCACAAGAATGGACGTGGGATAGGAGGTAGGATTCTATATGTGCATGTAAAAATGCATGTTGCTGAATAGGCTACAGAGAAAGGGAGACAGGAATTCACATATTTGTTAACATTCAAAACACATGGAGAACTATTTCTACTAAATTGGACTAGATTTATAACACCTACCCTTTATAATGCCAAAGGCCAGTCCAACTATACACCAGGCCTCCTCTGAACTGCCTGTATTTCTATTCTGTTTGAGTTATTTTTCTCCATCATATTAGTATTCGTAGTCACAATCTAGTAGGGTATGGGTGAGTGTCAGGGATTCAGTATTTCGAACGGAAAATAGGAAAATGAATCCAATGTGTAGGCCAATATGTGCTACAAAAAAATCTTCCCACTCTCATCCAGAACATTGCCTTGACATTACCTTCACAATAAGTAAGACACAATTTGAGGAGAAGAGTTAGAAATGCTGTGAATACATATGTGGAATGGAAAATGCTCAGGAGTTCACAACCTTGGAGGTGGTAGACTACTTTCCATGAGTAAGGGACAGGGTAAACACTCCACAAACGTGGAGCTCTGCTGGCCTAAAGACTTCGTGAGAAACTGCTTCTGAGGTTGGGCACTTGAAATATATGTTGTTGTCAGGAGCTTTAGCTTCCTTTGTAATGAGACCATCAAACCAGGTCTGCATCTATGTGACCTGGAGGACATGGTTTCTGATTTTCCAATGAACATGAGGCAGAAGTGCTGAATTCTCTCTTTGCAGGTAAACTGTGGCCACTGGGGTCTAAGTGTCTCCCTGTGTGGACTGTGAAGCCATTTGGTCATCCTCCACTTTTCGTGGTGTTTCTTGCTGCTGCACTGGGAGTTTGGAATTTGCTTCAGGAAATACAAGGAGTTCAACTGGGACACAGTGCTGGAGGGAGTTCTGTCACGTGTGGTGGGTCAAGGTCCTAGGAGAATGCACCAGCCAGGCTTCTATCCCACAGAGCTTGCCCCCTTGACCATAGCAACCTGATTCTGAACATTGCCCTGAAACCTCTCCATATAACAAGATGCCTTTACATAGAAGGGTCTGCTCGCTGCAC
Organism: Spermophilus citellus; assembly: GCF_964194105.1. NCBI lineage: Eukaryota > Metazoa > Chordata > Mammalia > Rodentia > Sciuridae > Spermophilus > Spermophilus citellus. The sequence goes on along the minus strand of NC_138199.1, from coordinate 19,615,313 downwards.
CATGTCAGTCACAAGCCATTTGGAAGCCAATGGCAGATCCACATGGCCCCACCACAGATGTTCTATCACACACCTGCACACCACTGCTCTAGGCCCACTACTCAGCAGGCCCCAACTCACTGGCATCTCTGTTCTACACCATTTTCATGAAACCCAGTCAATCAAGGCACTGTCTGGTACACTCATGATCAGCAACAGGACATCCAAAGGTTCTCCAGTGCCACCTGGTCATGGGAATTTCAAAAATGTCATGGTATTTATCTAGCTAGCCATTTTTAAAGGATGAAGTTGGAGGCACTGTGGGTTTCCATTCCTTCAGGAACCATTAAATGGTGAGGAAGCTCATTTCAACGAAAGCTCTGGAGAACTCTCACAAACAAGGCTTCCCAAGGAGTGGCCAAAAGGTCACAGGAAGCCAGGCCCATTGAGGTCTACAATGTGAGGTCCACGTGTGTTTGGACTCTCCACGATGGCTGCCAGGTCTTTAAGAATAAAATCATGTGATATCCGGGCTGAGATTCCCAGTGCTCTGTGGAAAGCCAGCCTGGGCCTAGATCTCAGTTTCCAAGGGCGACTCTCATGCGTGGCCTCCTAACATCCCGACACAATTCACGGCAATACTTCTCTGAGGTCAGTTCCAGAACTCAGTCTCCAAGGGGAATCACACCAGAGTTCAAGCCCAGGTGGACCCAGTCATCTCTTCCCACTGCCACACCACAATTCAAACCAAAACACTGCCACATGGCCCTCATCTTCTTCCATACAGACACTCATCATGACCTCTGGCTGGAGGTTTCCATGAGGGGCACAGCCCAAGACAGTGTCCACAATAAGCTCCCTTGCCTCTCATTTGCCTAATGTCAGGGTGGCCTGGACACCCTTCCTTTGGACCTGGAGTGATCAAATAGGCCTGCCTTTAATACTGCTCTACTTCTCCAATTGGAGGCCTACTGACTGCCGGGTATAGATTCTTTGTGTGAACTGGAGTCATGAGAAAACCCAAGCACCTATGGGCTAGCCTCTGCATGGCTTTGAAGGACTCATTTGACACAAAGGATCCCTATTCTCACTTGATGGAGGTCAGGAACCTTACAGAGGAAGGCGAGAGACCTCATCCAGGATGACTGCTTTTGTGCCAATTTGGCCTTGGATGCACGCATGGGATCTTTCTTTGGATCCATCAGGTGCTGACAATGTAAGCCACAGCCTCACACAGGGCCAAGAGGCTGATTCAGACACATCCCTTTGCAAAGCAATTAAGCAAAGAGCCACAGGTGATGCCCATTCATTTCCATTTGAAAACTGTTTTCTTCAGGCTTCACAAAGGGGTGCCCTGAGGCAAAGGCCTTCCTGACATTCAGGGCCACAAAAGGATAGGTAAGCCAAAGGCCCAAAGCAGGGTTTCTCTAGGGAGACTTTACTGATCACACTGATATCTGAGTTTTCTGAGATGCTCACCATTTCTTTCAACTATCCAGTACATGGCCATGTCACCGAGCTTGGAGGTGGTACATATCTTGGACACAAAACCATGAGCCTATTCTGGAGAGTGGCCAGAATTCAGGAAGAAAACAGGAACTTAGGAAGATAGTAGGCGTTGCCCATCCATAAGGCAAGCCGCAGTCCATTCATAAATTGGGCAGGATGAATGCTGGGAAGCTTTCTACTAGACAGGACACATCCATTGATGCATTCTCTTTTCTAATGTCTACAACCAGGGACACAGTGGGATACACAAACATAGAAACACTCGCCTTGTCAAAAGCCTTACTAGAAACAGTCCACTCCAACCCAAACAAACCGCCTTTCCTACCTATTCTCAGAACATGAGACAAAACCACAAACTCACACCCACACCCACAAAGGCACCTCCTTCCAAGTTGGTCTGTGACTACCCGGAGTGTCGTCTGACTGGTGGGCCATACTATGTTCCCCCGAAAGGGCCTGTCCTGTCTCACATCTGGCCTCCTTGGCCAACTCTGTGAAGTTGTCAGGAGCCAGCGGTGAGCCACTACCTGCTTTCTCAGGAAAGGCCCCTCTGCAGAGCTTTCCTGGCATTTGGCAATCCTCACCTCAGTGGGTACCAAGAAAGACTGACTCTGTCCTTGGTAAATCCAAACAAGTGAGCCCACTGGGACTGGGACTGGGACTGGCTCTGGGTGCCTGGCTTCCTGGATCCCAAGTTCAGAGAGTTCCATCACCAAGGAAGTGAGGTGAGGTCACTTCCTTCAGGAACTGAATGAGGTCACTGCCTTGGCAACCACTGTGTCCTAACAGTTGCTTCCAAGGCTCCCATGAGATGGAGGCTGCCCCTCCTTCCTGTGACACTTTCACAAGTTAGAATGGAATATCAACCATAGGCACCAAGGAACAGCTCTCCACACAGGCCTGCTTTGGTCCATCTTGTCTACATTAAGAAGAGAGAGGCTCATTCAGACACATCCCTTCATCCTGACCAGGTTGTTTGCCATGGAAGATGACTTCTGCTCTCTCAGGTCCTTCATAGCTGCCTACATCTTCTCCAGGGATCATTTCTGCATGGACCTTTGAGGTTCTCAGCAGGTGGAAGATCCCCCACATTCCTGTATTGTAAGACCCACTCTGTCCCTGCTCTTCTGTAAAGTTAGATTGAGGGAACAGTGTATGGTTAGGGTTAAGAACCTGTTTGATGTGGCTTAGGAATCACTCTGCTGGATGAAGAATGGTATTGGGAACCTGGGATATTTATAATAATATATAGGTGAAATATATGTATGAAAACAGAAATCCAAGTAAGATTTGAAGGCCAGAAGGGCATTGGGCCCTTGATTGGGATACTTAGCTTTGAATGACTTTCTGCACAGATGTCTCAGATAAATCGGTACACAATGGCATAGGACCTTGTACCTTGGATGATTGAATGTAGAAGAGAACATCCAGTCAAAAAGGGATAGTAGGTAGGATTAGGAAGATAGTTGGTAAGTTTTGGAAGAAGAGTGAGTATGCAATTTGGACCAAAAGTTCTTTAGCAATAGGGTGTCGGTTAGAGAGTGAATGTAAACGTCAGCACATGTGAAGAGTCAGTCACAATGATGAACTGGGGAACATATGTAGGAAAGCAGATATCAATAGAGACATTAGGAAATCAGGCAAAGTATAAAGTGAGTGAGTGGATTAGACATTTTCAACAGGGTTGAGGTTGAATATATCATCTTAGGAAGAAACAAATGTGTAGTCACCAATAGCATTGACATTTGAGAGCATTAGGCAACCTGGACAAGGATGTTTTTAGTAATCCATGCTCACTTTCCAATGAGGCGTTGGTGCAATCATAAGTGTGACCTTTGCATTTTGTGTCCAGAATATCACTGTGATAAAATGTATATGTAGATCAGGTGACATGAGTGTTTCTTCCACCATTTCTGGGAGTAATATGTTGAAGACATATAAATTAGCCTTTGGGGGTACAAATAGGTGTACCCTGGGTCTATGAATATAGAGATAATGCATGAATAGACCATACTGTGAATAAATAGTATAACAGGTTCCAATTTAAATAATGGATTGCATTGATATCTGAAAATATATAGGAAATCTAATATTGATACACAACCATTCATTCTAACCAGTTATACATCTAATGGTGATATTGGGGTTATGGTTTACCATGAAGGGGGTGTGAGTTTTGCTTCACAAGGGATTATGGAAATGGAAAAGAATGTGTTTGGAAAGAAGTCTCATGAAAAGACCAGTCAAGAAACGTGGAGGAATACATGTGTTCTGAAGCAGGAAGTGATTGAAAGGGAAATGAATGCCTAGAAATTTGTGAACTTGAGGATGAAATACATATCCTATGATGTGCATCAACTGAAGAAATAGTAATGTACCAGTGTTGAATAAAAATGAACGTCAAAATACACATCATGTCCCATAGGAATCTACTTGCATTCATGTTAAACTGGGTCAGTTACTGTAGAAATATTAGGATTTCAGCACTAGGAAACAAATATGTATTTCAGGTGGATGACTATTTCTGAGAATAATCTTGTGAAAAGTTGATTATAAATCCACATATATGAACATGAATGAATTTAGGGAGTATATAATATGACACATACATTTCATATTTTGAAAAATCTGGAGAGTGTGTGTATGTGTGTGTGTGTGTGTGTGTATGTGTATATATATATATATATACACAAAAGAAAAACACACACACAAACACAGACATTAAAGAGTAGAAATATATATGCCAATCGAAATTCATCATGAAATATTTATCATCCACAGATCCAAAAATATTTATTTTACTGAACATGTATTTATGTATCATGTTGTTCATGTGGGAAGCTCACCTGGAGGTTGAATTTTCAGTTCCAACAGCGTTTAGGAGGAGTGATCTCTTCTCACAGTTTGTATCTGCCAAGTCAGCCACCTCACAAGAATGGACGTGGGATAGGAGGTAGGATTCTATATGTGCATGTAAAAATGCATGTTGCTGAATAGGCTACAGAGAAAGGGAGACAGGAATTCACATATTTGTTAACATTCAAAACACATGGAGAACTATTTCTACTAAATTGGACTAGATTTATAACACCTACCCTTTATAATGCCAAAGGCCAGTCCAACTATACACCAGGCCTCCTCTGAACTGCCTGTATTTCTATTCTGTTTGAGTTATTTTTCTCCATCATATTAGTATTCGTAGTCACAATCTAGTAGGGTATGGGTTAGTGTCAGGGATTCAGTATTTCGAACGGAAAATAGGAAAATGAATCCAATGTGTAGGCCAATATGTGCTACAAAAAAATCTTCCCACTCTCATCCAGAACATTGCCTTGACATTACCTTCACAATAAGTAAGACACAATTTGAGGAGAAGAGTTAGAAATGCTGTGAATACATATGTGGAATGGAAAATGCTCAGGAGTTCACAACCTTGGAGGTGGTAGACTACTTTCCATGAGTAAGGGACAGGGTAAACACTCCACAAACGTGGAGCTCTGCTGGCCTAAAGACTTCGTGAGAAACTGCTTCTGAGGTTGGGCACTTGAAATATATGTTGTTGTCAGGAGCTTTAGCTTCCTTTGTAATGAGACCATCAAACCAGGTCTGCATCTATGTGACCTGGAGGACATGGTTTCTGATTTTCCAATGAACATGAGGCAGAAGTGCTGAATTCTCTCTTTGCAGGTAAACTGTGGCCACTGGGGCCTAAGTGTCTCCCTGTGTGGACTGTGAAGCCATTTGGTCATCCTCCACTTTTCGTGGTGTTTCTTGCTGCTGCACTGGGAGTTTGGAATTTGCTTCAGGAAATACAAGGAGTTCAACTGGGACACAGTGCTGGAGGGAGTTCTGTCACGTGTGGTGGGTCAAGGTCCTAGGAGAATGCACCAGCCAGGCTTCTATCCCACAGAGCTTGCCCCCTTGACCATAGCAACCTGATTCTGAACATTGCCCTGAAACCTCTCCATATAACAAGATGCCTTTACATAGAAGGGTCTGCTCGCTGCACCATGTCAGTCACAAGCCATTTGGAAGCCAATGGCAGATCCACATGGCCCCACCACAGATGTTCTATCACACACCTGCACACCACTGCTCTAGGCCCACTACTCAGCAGGCCCCAACTCACTGGCATCTCTGTTCTACACCATTTTCATGAAACCCAGTCAATCAAGGCACTGTCTGGTACACTCATGATCAGCAACAGGACATCCAAAGGTTCTCCAGTGCCACCTGGTCATGGGAATTTCAAAAATGTCATGGTATTTATCTAGCTAGCCATTTTTAAAGGATGAAGTTGGAGGCACTGTGGGTTTCCATTCCTTCAGGAACCATTAAATGGTGAGGAAGCTCATTTCAACGAAAGCTCTGGAGAACTCTCACAAACAAGGCTTCCCAAGGAGTGGCCAAAAGGTCACAGGAAGCCAGGCCCATTGAGGTCTACAATGTGAGGTCCACGTGTGTTTGGACTCTCCACGATGGCTGCCAGGTCTTTAAGAATAAAATCATGTGATATCCGGGCTGAGATTCCCAGTGCTCTGTGGAAAGCCAGCCTGGGCCTAGATCTCAGTTTCCAAGGGCGACTCTCATGCGTGGCCTCCTAACATCCCGACACAATTCACGGCAATACTTCTCTGAGGTCAGTTCCAGAACTCAGTCTCCAAGGGGAATCACACCAGAGTTCAAGCCCAGGTGGACCCAGTCATCTCTTCCCACTGCCACACCACAATTCAAACCAAAACACTGCCACATGGCCCTCATCTTCTTCCATACAGACACTCATCATGACCTCTGGCTGGAGGTTTCCATGAGGGGCACAGCCCAAGACAGTGTCCACAATAAGCTCCCTTGCCTCTCATTTGCCTAATGTCAGGGTGGCCTGGACACCCTTCCTTTGGACCTGGAGTGATCAAATAGGCCTGCCTTTAATACTGCTCTACTTCTCCAATTGGAGGCCTACTGACTGCCGGGTATAGATTCTTTGTGTGAACTGGAGTCATGAGAAAACCCAAGCACCTATGGGCTAGCCTCTGCATGGCTTTGAAGGACTCATTTGACACAAAGGATCCCTATTCTCACTTGATGGAGGTCAGGAACCTTACAGAGGAAGGCGAGAGACCTCATCCAGGATGACTGCTTTTGTGCCAATTTGGCCTTGGATGCACGCATGGGATCTTTCTTTGGATCCATCAGGTGCTGACAATGTAAGCCACAGCCTCACACAGGGCCAAGAGGCTGATTCAGACACATCCCTTTGCAAAGCAATTAAGCAAAGAGCCACAGGTGATGCCCATTCATTTCCATTTGAAAACTGTTTTCTTCAGGCTTCACAAAGGGGTGCCCTGAGGCAAAGGCCTTCCTGACATTCAGGGCCACAAAAGGATAGGTAAGCCAAAGGCCCAAAGCAGGGTTTCTCTAGGGAGACTTTACTGATCACACTGATATCTGAGTTTTCTGAGATGCTCACCATTTCTTTCAACTATCCAGTACATGGCCATGTCACCGAGCTTGGAGGTGGTACATATCTTGGACACAAAACCATGAGCCTATTCTGGAGAGTGGCCAGAATTCAGGAAGAAAACAGGAACTTAGGAAGATAGTAGGCGTTGCCCATCCATAAGGCAAGCCGCAGTCCATTCATAAATTGGGCAGGATGAATGCTGGGAAGCTTTCTACTAGACAGGACACATCCATTGATGCATTCTCTTTTCTAATGTCTACAACCAGGGACACAGTGGGATACACAAACATAGAAACACTCGCCTTGTCAAAAGCCTTACTAGAAACAGTCCACTCCAAACCAAACAAACCGCCTTTCCTACCTATTCTCAGAACATGAGACAAAACCACAAACTCACACCCACACCCACAAAGGCACCTCCTTCCAAGTTGGTCTGTGACTACCCGGAGTGTCGTCTGACTGGTGGGCCATACTATGTTCCCCCGAAAGGGCCTGTCCTGTCTCACATCTGGCCTCCTTGGCCAACTCTGTGAAGTTGTCAGGAGCCAGCGGTGAGCCACTACCTGCTTTCTCAGGAAAGGCCCCTCTGCAGAGCTTTCCTGGCATTTGGCAATCCTCACCTCAGTGGGTACCAAGAAAGACTGACTCTGTCCTTGGTAAATCCAAACAAGTGAGCCCACTGGGACTGGGACTGGGACTGGCTCTGGGTGCCTGGCTTCCTGGATCCCAAGTTCAGAGAGTTCCATCACCAAGGAAGTGAGGTGAGGTCACTTCCTTCAGGAACTGAATGAGGTCACTGCCTTGGCAACCACTGTGTCCTAACAGTTGCTTCCAAGGCTCCCATGAGATGGAGGCTGCCCCTCCTTCCTGTGACACTTTCACAAGTTAGAATGGAATATCAACCATAGGCACCAAGGAACAGCTCTCCACACAGGCCTGCTTTGGTCCATCTTGTCTACATTAAGAAGAGAGAGGCTCATTCAGACACATCCCTTCATCCTGACCAGGTTGTTTGCCATGGAAGATGACTTCTGCTCTCTCAGGTCCTTCATAGCTGCCTACATCTTCTCCAGGGATCATTTCTGCATGGACCTTTGAGGTTCTCAGCAGGTGGAAGATCCCCCACATTCCTGTATTGTAAGACCCACTCTGTCCCTGCTCTTCTGTAAAGTTAGATTGAGGGAACAGTGTATGGTTAGGGTTAAGAACCTGTTTGATGTGGCTTAGGAATCACTCTGCTGGATGAAGAATGGTATTGGGAACCTGGGATATTTATAATAATATATAGGTGAAATATATGTATGAAAACAGAAATCCAAGTAAGATTTGAAGGCCAGAAGGGCATTGGGCCCTTGATTGGGATACTTAGCTTTGAATGACTTTCTGCACAGATGTCTCAGATAAATCGGTACACAATGGCATAGGACCTTGTACCTTGGATGATTGAATGTAGAAGAGAACATCCAGTCAAAAAGGGATAGTAGGTAGGATTAGGAAGATAGTTGGTAAGTTTTGGAAGAAGAGTGAGTATGCAATTTGGACCAAAAGTTCTTTAGCAATAGGGTGTCGGTTAGAGAGTGAATGTAAACGTCAGCACATGTGAAGAGTCAGTCACAATGATGAACTGGGGAACATATGTAGGAAAGCAGATATCAATAGAGACATTAGGAAATCAGGCAAAGTATAAAGTGAGTGAGTGGATTAGACATTTTCAACAGGGTTGAGGTTGAATATATCATCTTAGGAAGAAACAAATGTGTAGTCACCAATAGCATTGACATTTGAGAGCATTAGGCAACCTGGACAAGGATGTTTTTAGTAATCCATGCTCACTTTCCAATGAGGCGTTGGTGCAATCATAAGTGTGACCTTTGCATTTTGTGTCCAGAATATCACTGTGATAAAATGTATATGTAGATCAGGTGACATGAGTGTTTCTTCCACCATTTCTGGGAGTAATATGTTGAAGACATATAAATTAGCCTTTGGGGGTACAAATAGGTGTACCCTGGGTCTATGAATATAGAGATAATGCATGAATAGACCATACTGTGAATAAATAGTATAACAGGTTCCAATTTAAATAATGGATTGCATTGATATCTGAAAATATATAGGAAATCTAATATTGATACACAACCATTCATTCTAACCAGTTATACATCTAATGGTGATATTGGGGTTATGGTTTACCATGAAGGGGGTGTGAGTTTTGCTTCACAAGGGATTATGGAAATGGAAAAGAATGTGTTTGGAAAGAAGTCTCATGAAAAGACCAGTCAAGAAACGTGGAGGAATACATGTGTTCTGAAGCAGGAAGTGATTGAAAGGGAAATGAATGCCTAGAAATTTGTGAACTTGAGGATGAAATACATATCCTATGATGTGCATCAACTGAAGAAATAGTAATGTACCAGTGTTGAATAAAAATGAACGTCAAAATACACATCATGTCCCATAGGAATCTACTTGCATTCATGTTAAACTGGGTCAGTTACTGTAGAAATATTAGGATTTCAGCACTAGGAAACAAATATGTATTTCAGGTGGATGACTATTTCTGAGAATAATCTTGTGAAAAGTTGATTATAAATCCACATATATGAACATGAATGAATTTAGGGAGTATATAATATGACACATACATTTCATATTTTGAAAAATCTGGAGAGTGTGTGTATGTGTGTGTGTGTGTGTGTGTGTATGTATATATATATATATATATATATATATATATATATATATATATATACACAAAAGAAAAACACACACACAAACACAGACATTAAAGAGTAGAAATATATATGCCAATCGAAATTCATCATGAAATATTTATCATCCACAGATCCAAAAATATTTATTTTACTGAACATGTATTTATGTATCATGTTGTTCATGTGGGAAGCTCACCTGGAGGTTGAATTTTCAGTTCCAACAGCGTTTAGGAGGAGTGATCTCTTCTCACAGTTTGTATCTGCCAAGTCAGCCACCTCACAAGAATGGACGTGGGATAGGAGGTAGGATTCTATATGTGCATGTAAAAATGCATGTTGCTGAATAGGCTACAGAGAAAGGGAGACAGGAATTCACATATTTGTTAACATTCAAAACACATGGAGAACTATTTCTACTAAATTGGACTAGATTTATAACACCTACCCTTTATAATGCCAAAGGCCAGTCCAACTATACACCAGGCCTCCTCTGAACTGCCTGTATTTCTATTCTGTTTGAGTTATTTTTCTCCATCATATTAGTATTCGTAGTCACAATCTAGTAGGGTATGGGTTAGTGTCAGGGATTCAGTATTTCGAACGGAAAATAGGAAAATGAATCCAATGTGTAGGCCAATATGTGCTACAAAAAAATCTTCCCACTCTCATCCAGAACATTGCCTTGACATTACCTTCACAATAAGTAAGACACAATTTGAGGAGAAGAGTTAGAAATGCTGTGAATACATATGTGGAATGGAAAATGCTCAGGAGTTCACAACCTTGGAGGTGGTAGACTACTTTCCATGAGTAAGGGACAGGGTAAACACTCCACAAACGTGGAGCTCTGCTGGCCTAAAGACTTCGTGAGAAACTGCTTCTGAGGTTGGGCACTTGAAATATATGTTGTTGTCAGGAGCTTTAGCTTCCTTTGTAGTGAGACCATCAAACCAGGTCTGCATCTATGTGACCTGGAGGACATGGTTTCTGATTTTCCAATGAACATGAGGCAGAAGTGCTGAATTCTCTCTTTGCAGGTAAACTGTGGCCACTGGGGTCTAAGTGTCTCCCTGTGTGGACTGTGAAGCCATTTGGTCATCCTCCACTTTTCGTGGTGTTTCTTGCTGCTGCACTGGGAGTTTGGAATTTGCTTCAGGAAATACAAGGAGTTCAACTGGGACACAGTGCTGGAGGGAGTTCTGTCACGTGTGGTGGGTCAAGGTCCTAGGAGAATGCACCAGCCAGGCTTCTATCCCACAGAGCTTGCCCCCTTGACCATAGCAACCTGATTCTGAACATTGCCCTGAAACCTCTCCATATAACAAGATGCCTTTACATAGAAGGGTCTGCTCGCTGCACCATGTCAGTCACAAGCCATTTGGAAGCCAATGGCAGATCCACATGGCCCCACCACAGATGTTCTATCACACACCTGCACACCACTGCTCTAGGCCCACTACTCAGCAGGCCCCAACTCACTGGCATCTCTGTTCTACACCATTTTCATGAAACCCAGTCAATCAAGGCACTGTCTGGTACACTCATGATCAGCAACAGGACATCCAAAGGTTCTCCAGTGCCACCTGGTCATGGGAATTTCAAAAATGTCATGGTATTTATCTAGCTAGCCATTTTTAAAGGATGAAGTTGGAGGCACTGTGGGTTTCCATTCCTTCAGGAACCATTAAATGGTGAGGAAGCTCATTTCAACGAAAGCTCTGGAGAACTCTCACAAACAAGGCTTCCCAAGGAGTGGCCAAAAGGTCACAGGAAGCCAGGCCCATTGAGGTCTACAATGTGAGGTCCACGTGTGTTTGGACTCTCCACGATGGCTGCCAGGTCTTTAAGAATAAAATCATGTGATATCTGGGCTGAGATTCCCAGTGCTCTGTGGAAAGCCAGCCTGGGCCTAGATCTCAGTTTCCAAGGGCGACTCTCATGCGTGGCCTCCTAACATCCCGACACAATTCACGGCAATACTTCTCTGAGGTCAGTTCCAGAACTCAGTCTCCAAGGGGAATCACACCAGAGTTCAAGCCCAGGTGGACCCAGTCATCTCTTCCCACTGCCACACCACAATTCAAACCAAAACACTGCCACATGGCCCTCATCTTCTTCCATACAGACACTCATCATGACCTCTGGCTGGAGGTTTCCATGAGGGGCACAGCCCAAGACAGTGTCCACAATAAGCTCCCTTGCCTCTCATTTGCCTAATGTCAGGGTGGCCTGGACACCCTTCCTTTGGACCTGGAGTGATCAAATAGGCCTGCCTTTAATACTGCTCTACTTCTCCAATTGGAGGCCTACTGACTGCCGGGTATAGATTCTTTGTGTGAACTGGAGTCATGAGAAAACCCAAGCACCTATGGGCTAGCCTCTGCATGGCTTTGAAGGACTCATTTGACACAAAGGATCCCTATTCTCACTTGATGGAGGTCAGGAACCTTACAGAGGAAGGCGAGAGACCTCATCCAGGATGACTGCTTTTGTGCCAATTTGGCCTTGGATGCACGCATGGGATCTTTCTTTGGATCCATCAGGTGCTGACAATGTAAGCCACAGCCTCACACAGGGCCAAGAGGCTGATTCAGACACATCCCTTTGCAAAGCAATTAAGCAAAGAGCCACAGGTGATGCCCATTCATTTCCATTTGAAAACTGTTTTCTTCAGGCTTCACAAAGGGGTGCCCTGAGGCAAAGGCCTTCCTGACATTCAGGGCCACAAAAGGATAGGTAAGCCAAAGGCCCAAAGCAGGGTTTCTCTAGGGAGACTTTACTGATCACACTGATATCTGAGTTTTCTGAGATGCTCACCATTTCTTTCAACTATCCAGTACATGGCCATGTCACCGAGCTTGGAGGTGGTACATATCTTGGACACAAAACCATGAGCCTATTCTGGAGAGTGGCCAGAATTCAGGAAGAAAACAGGAACTTAGGAAGATAGTAGGCGTTGCCCATCCATAAGGCAAGCCGCAGTCCATTCATAAATTGGGCAGGATGAATGCTGGGAAGCTTTCTACTAGACAGGACACATCCATTGATGCATTCTCTTTTCTAATGTCTACAACCAGGGACACAGTGGGATACACAAACATAGAAACACTCGCCTTGTCAAAAGCCTTACTAGAAACAGTCCACTCCAACCCAAACAAACCGCCTTTCCTACCTATTCTCAGAACATGAGACAAAACCACAAACTCACACCCACACCCACAAAGGCACCTCCTTCCAAGTTGGTCTGTGACTACCCGGAGTGTCGTCTGACTGGTGGGCCATACTATGTTCCCCCGAAAGGGCCTGTCCTGTCTCACATCTGGCCTCCTTGGCCAACTCTGTGAAGTTGTCAGGAGCCAGCGGTGAGCCACTACCTGCTTTCTCAGGAAAGGCCCCTCTGCAGAGCTTTCCTGGCATTTGGCAATCCTCACCTCAGTGGGTACCAAGAAAGACTGACTCTGTCCTTGGTAAATCCAAACAAGTGAGCCCACTGGGACTGGGACTGGGACTGGCTCTGGGTGCCTGGCTTCCTGGATCCCAAGTTCAGAGAGTTCCATCACCAAGGAAGTGAGGTGAGGTCACTTCCTTCAGGAACTGAATGAGGTCACTGCCTTGGCAACCACTGTGTCCTAACAGTTGCTTCCAAGGCTCCCATGAGATGGAGGCTGCCCCTCCTTCCTGTGACACTTTCACAAGTTAGAATGGAATATCAACCATAGGCACCAAGGAACAGCTCTCCACACAGGCCTGCTTTGGTCCATCTTGTCTACATTAAGAAGAGAGAGGCTCATTCAGACACATCCCTTCATCCTGACCAGGTTGTTTGCCATGGAAGATGACTTCTGCTCTCTCAGGTCCTTCATAGCTGCCTACATCTTCTCCAGGGATCATTTCTGCATGGACCTTTGAGGTTCTCAGCAGGTGGAAGATCCCCCACATTCCTGTATTGTAAGACCCACTCTGTCCCTGCTCTTCTGTAAAGTTAGATTGAGGGAACAGTGTATGGTTAGGGTTAAGAACCTGTTTGATGTGGCTTAGGAATCACTCTGCTGGATGAAGAATGGTATTGGGAACCTGGGATATTTATAATAATATATAGGTGAAATATATGTATGAAAACAGAAATCCAAGTAAGATTTGAAGGCCAGAAGGGCATTGGGCCCTTGATTGGGATACTTAGCTTTGAATGACTTTCTGCACAGATGTCTCAGATAAATCGGTACACAATGGCATAGGACCTTGTACCTTGGATGATTGAATGTAGAAGAGAACATCCAGTCAAAAAGGGATAGTAGGTAGGATTAGGAAGATAGTTGGTAAGTTTTGGAAGAAGAGTGAGTATGCAATTTGGACCAAAAGTTCTTTAGCAATAGGGTGTCGGTTAGAGAGTGAATGTAAACGTCAGCACATGTGAAGAGTCAGTCACAATGATGAACTGGGGAACATATGTAGGAAAGCAGATATCAATAGAGACATTAGGAAATCAGGCAAAGTATAAAGTGAGTGAGTGGATTAGACATTTTCAACAGGGTTGAGGTTGAATATATCATCTTAGGAAGAAACAAATGTGTAGTCACCAATAGCATTGACATTTGAGAGCATTAGGCAACCTGGACAAGGATGTTTTTAGTAATCCATGCTCACTTTCCAATGAGGCGTTGGTGCAATCATAAGTGTGACCTTTGCATTTTGTGTCCAGAATATCACTGTGATAAAATGTATATGTAGATCAGGTGACATGAGTGTTTCTTCCACCATTTCTGGGAGTAATATGTTGAAGACATATAAATTAGCCTTTGGGGGTACAAATAGGTGTACCCTGGGTCTATGAATATAGAGATAATGCATGAATAGACCATACTGTGAATAAATAGTATAACAGGTTCCAATTTAAATAATGGATTGCATTGATATCTGAAAATATATAGGAAATCTAATATTGATACACAACCATTCATTCTAACCAGTTATACATCTAATGGTGATATTGGGGTTATGGTTTACCATGAAGGGGGTGTGAGTTTTGCTTCACAAGGGATTATGGAAATGGAAAAGAATGTGTTTGGAAAGAAGTCTCATGAAAAGACCAGTCAAGAAACGTGGAGGAATACATGTGTTCTGAAGCAGGAAGTGATTGAAAGGGAAATGAATGCCTAGAAATTTGTGAACTTGAGGATGAAATACATATCCTATGATGTGCATCAACTGAAGAAATAGTAATGTACCAGTGTTGAATAAAAATGAACGTCAAAATACACATCATGTCCCATAGGAATCTACTTGCATTCATGTTAAACTGGGTCAGTTACTGTAGAAATATTAGGATTTCAGCACTAGGAAACAAATATGTATTTCAGGTGGATGACTATTTCTGAGAATAATCTTGTGAAAAGTTGATTATAAATCCACATATATGAACATGAATGAATTTAGGGAGTATATAATATGACACATACATTTCATATTTTGAAAAATCTGGAGAGTGTGTGTATGTGTGTGTGTGTGTGTGTATATGTATATATATATATACACAAAAGAAAAACACACACACAAACACAGACATTAAAGAGTAGAAATATATATGCCAATCGAAATTCATCATGAAATATTTATCATCCACAGATCCAAAAATATTTATTTTACTGAACATGTATTTATGTATCATGTTGTTCATGTGGGAAGCTCACCTGGAGGTTGAATTTTCAGTTCCAACAGCGTTTAGGAGGAGTGATCTCTTCTCACAGTTTGTATCTGCCAAGTCAGCCACCTCACAAGAATGGACGTGGGATAGGAGGTAGGATTCTATATGTGCATGTAAAAATGCATGTTGCTGAATAGGCTACAGAGAAAGGGAGACAGGAATTCACATATTTGTTAACATTCAAAACACATGGAGAACTATTTCTACTAAATTGGACTAGATTTATAACACCTACCCTTTATAATGCCAAAGGCCAGTCCAACTATACACCAGGCCTCCTCTGAACTGCCTGTATTTCTATTCTGTTTGAGTTATTTTTCTCCATCATATTAGTATTCGTAGTCACAATCTAGTAGGGTATGGGTTAGTGTCAGGGATTCAGTATTTCGAACGGAAAATAGGAAAATGAATCCAATGTGTAGGCCAATATGTGCTACAAAAAATCTTCCCACTCTCATCCAGAACATTGCCTTGACATTACCTTCACAATAAGTAAGACACAATTTGAGGAGAAGAGTTAGAAATGCTGTGAATACATATGTGGAATGGAAAATGCTCAGGAGTTCACAACCTTGGAGGTGGTAGACTACTTTCCATGAGTAAGGGACAGGGTAAACACTCCACAAACGTGGAGCTCTGCTGGCCTAAAGACTTCGTGAGAAACTGCTTCTGAGGTTGGGCACTTGAAATATATGTTGTTGTCAGGAGCTTTAGCTTCCTTTGTAGTGAGACCATCAAACCAGGTCTGCATCTATGTGACCTGGAGGACATGGTTTCTGATTTTCCAATGAACATGAGGCAGAAGTGCTGAATTCTCTCTTTGCAGGTAAACTGTGGCCACTGGGGTCTAAGTGTCTCCCTGTGTGGACTGTGAAGCCATTTGGTCATCCTCCACTTTTCGTGGTGTTTCTTGCTGCTGCACTGGGAGTTTGGAATTTGCTTCAGGAAATACAAGGAGTTCAACTGGGACACAGTGCTGGAGGGAGTTCTGTCACGTGTGGTGGGTCAAGGTCCTAGGAGAATGCACCAGCCAGGCTTCTATCCCACAGAGCTTGCCCCCTTGACCATAGCAACCTGATTCTGAACATTGCCCTGAAACCTCTCCATATAACAAGATGCCTTTACATAGAAGGGTCTGCTCGCTGCACCATGTCAGTCACAAGCCATTTGGAAGCCAATGGCAGATCCACATGGCCCCACCACAGATGTTCTATCACACACCTGCACACCACTGCTCTAGGCCCACTACTCAGCAGGCCCCAACTCACTGGCATCTCTGTTCTACACCATTTTCATGAAACCCAGTCAATCAAGGCACTGTCTGGTACACTCATGATCAGCAACAGGACATCCAAAGGTTCTCCAGTGCCACCTGGTCATGGGAATTTCAAAAATGTCATGGTATTTATCTAGCTAGCCATTTTTAAAGGATGAAGTTGGAGGCACTGTGGGTTTCCATTCCTTCAGGAACCATTAAATGGTGAGGAAGCTCATTTCAACGAAAGCTCTGGAGAACTCTCACAAACAAGGCTTCCCAAGGAGTGGCCAAAAGGTCACAGGAAGCCAGGCCCATTGAGGTCTACAATGTGAGGTCCACGTGTGTTTGGACTCTCCACGATGGCTGCCAGGTCTTTAAGAATAAAATCATGTGATATCCGGGCTGAGATTCCCAGTGCTCTGTGGAAAGCCAGCCTGGGCCTAGATCTCAGTTTCCAAGGGTGACTCTCATGCGTGGCCTCCTAACATCCCGACACAATTCACGGCAATACTTCTCTGAGGTCAGTTCCAGAACTCAGTCTCCAAGGGGAATCACACCAGAGTTCAAGCCCAGGTGGACCCAGTCATCTCTTCCCACTGCCACACCACAATTCAAACCAAAACACTGCCACATGGCCCTCATCTTCTTCCATACAGACACTCATCATGACCTCTGGCTGGAGGTTTCCATGAGGGGCACAGCCCAAGACAGTGTCCACAATAAGCTCCCTTGCCTCTCATTTGCCTAATGTCAGGGTGGCCTGGACACCCTTCCTTTGGACCTGGAGTGATCAAATAGGCCTGCCTTTAATACTGCTCTACTTCTCCAATTGGAGGCCTACTGACTGCCGGGTATAGATTCTTTGTGTGAACTGGAGTCATGAGAAAACCCAAGCACCTATGGGCTAGCCTCTGCATGGCTTTGAAGGACTCATTTGACACAAAGGATCCCTATTCTCACTTGATGGAGGTCAGGAACCTTACAGAGGAAGGCGAGAGACCTCATCCAGGATGACTGCTTTTGTGCCAATTTGGCCTTGGATGCACGCATGGGATCTTTCTTTGGATCCATCAGGTGCTGACAATGTAAGCCACAGCCTCACACAGGGCCAAGAGGCTGATTCAGACACATCCCTTTGCAAAGCAATTAAGCAAAGAGCCACAGGTGATGCCCATTCATTTCCATTTGAAAACTGTTTTCTTCAGGCTTCACAAAGGGGTGCCCTGAGGCAAAGGCCTTCCTGACATTCAGGGCCACAAAAGGATAGGTAAGCCAAAGGCCCAAAGCAGGGTTTCTCTAGGGAGACTTTACTGATCACACTGATATCTGAGTTTTCTGAGATGCTCACCATTTCTTTCAACTATCCAGTACATGGCCATGTCACCGAGCTTGGAGGTGGTACATATCTTGGACACAAAACCATGAGCCTATTCTGGAGAGTGGCCAGAATTCAGGAAGAAAACAGGAACTTAGGAAGATAGTAGGCGTTGCCCATCCATAAGGCAAGCCGCAGTCCATTCATAAATTGGGCAGGATGAATGCTGGGAAGCTTTCTACTAGACAGGACACATCCATTGATGCATTCTCTTTTCTAATGTCTACAACCAGGGACACAGTGGGATACACAAACATAGAAACACTCGCCTTGTCAAAAGCCTTACTAGAAACAGTCCACTCCAAACCAAACAAACCGCCTTTCCTACCTATTCTCAGAACATGAGACAAAACCACAAACTCACACCCACACCCACAAAGGCACCTCCTTCCAAGTTGGTCTGTGACTACCCGGAGTGTCGTCTGACTGGTGGGCCATACTATGTTCCCCCGAAAGGGCCTGTCCTGTCTCACATCTGGCCTCCTTGGCCAACTCTGTGAAGTTGTCAGGAGCCAGCGGTGAGCCACTACCTGCTTTCTCAGGAAAGGCCCCTCTGCAGAGCTTTCCTGGCATTTGGCAATCCTCACCTCAGTGGGTACCAAGAAAGACTGACTCTGTCCTTGGTAAATCCAAACAAGTGAGCCCACTGGGACTGGGACTGGGACTGGCTCTGGGTGCCTGGCTTCCTGGATCCCAAGTTCAGAGAGTTCCATCACCAAGGAAGTGAGGTGAGGTCACTTCCTTCAGGAACTGAATGAGGTCACTGCCTTGGCAACCACTGTGTCCTAACAGTTGCTTCCAAGGCTCCCATGAGATGGAGGCTGCCCCTCCTTCCTGTGACACTTTCACAAGTTAGAATGGAATATCAACCATAGGCACCAAGGAACAGCTCTCCACACAGGCCTGCTTTGGTCCATCTTGTCTACATTAAGAAGAGAGAGGCTCATTCAGACACATCCCTTCATCCTGACCAGGTTGTTTGCCATGGAAGATGACTTCTGCTCTCTCAGGTCCTTCATAGCTGCCTACATCTTCTCCAGGGATCATTTCTGCATGGACCTTTGAGGTTCTCAGCAGGTGGAAGATCCCCCACATTCCTGTATTGTAAGACCCACTCTGTCCCTGCTCTTCTGTAAAGTTAGATTGAGGGAACAGTGTATGGTTAGGGTTAAGAACCTGTTTGATGTGGCTTAGGAATCACTCTGCTGGATGAAGAATGGTATTGGGAACCTGGGATATTTATAATAATATATAGGTGAAATATATGTATGAAAACAGAAATCCAAGTAAGATTTGAAGGCCAGAAGGGCATTGGGCCCTTGATTGGGATACTTAGCTTTGAATGACTTTCTGCACAGATGTCTCAGATAAATCGGTACGCAATGGCATAGGACCTTGTACCTTGGATGATTGAATGTAGAAGAGAACATCCAGTCAAAAAGGGATAGTAGGTAGGATTAGGAAGATAGTTGGTAAGTTTTGGAAGAAGAGTGAGTATGCAATTTGGACCAAAAGTTCTTTAGCAATAGGGTGTCGGTTAGAGAGTGAATGTAAACGTCAGCACATGTGAAGAGTCAGTCACAATGATGAACTGGGGAACATATGTAGGAAAGCAGATATCAATAGAGACATTAGGAAATCAGGCAAAGTATAAAGTGAGTGAGTGGATTAGACATTTTCAACAGGGTTGAGGTTGAATATATCATCTTAGGAAGAAACAAATGTGTAGTCACCAATAGCATTGACATTTGAGAGCATTAGGCAACCTGGACAAGGATGTTTTTAGTAATCCATGCTCACTTTCCAATGAGGCGTTGGTGCAATCATAAGTGTGACCTTTGCATTTTGTGTCCAGAATATCACTGTGATAAAATGTATATGTAGATCAGGTGACATGAGTGTTTCTTCCACCATTTCTGGGAGTAATATGTTGAAGACATATAAATTAGCCTTTGGGGGTACAAATAGGTGTACCCTGGGTCTATGAATATAGAGATAATGCATGAATAGACCATACTGTGAATAAATAGTATAACAGGTTCCAATTTAAATAATGGATTGCATTGATATCTGAAAATATATAGGAAATCTAATATTGATACACAACCATTCATTCTAACCAGTTATACATCTAATGGTGATATTGGGGTTATGGTTTACCATGAAGGGGGTGTGAGTTTTGCTTCACAAGGGATTATGGAAATGGAAAAGAATGTGTTTGGAAAGAAGTCTCATGAAAAGACCAGTCAAGAAACGTGGAGGAATACATGTGTTCTGAAGCAGGAAGTGATTGAAAGGGAAATGAATGCCTAGAAATTTGTGAACTTGAGGATGAAATACATATCCTATGATGTGCATCAACTGAAGAAATAGTAATGTACCAGTGTTGAATAAAAATGAACGTCAAAATACACATCATGTCCCATAGGAATCTACTTGCATTCATGTTAAACTGGGTCAGTTACTGTAGAAATATTAGGATTTCAGCACTAGGAAACAAATATGTATTTCAGGTGGATGACTATTTCTGAGAATAATCTTGTGAAAAGTTGATTATAAATCCACATATATGAACATGAATGAATTTAGGGAGTATATAATATGACACATACATTTCATATTTTGAAAAATCTGGAGAGTGTGTGTATGTGTGTGTGTGTGTGTGTATATGTATATATATATATATATATATATATATATATATATATATATATACACACAAAAGAAAAACACACACACAAACACAGACATTAAAGAGTAGAAATATATATGCCAATCGAAATTCATCATGAAATATTTATCATCCACAGATCCAAAAATATTTATTTTACTGAACATGTATTTATGTATCATGTTGTTCATGTGGGAAGCTCACCTGGAGGTTGAATTTTCAGTTCCAACAGCGTTTAGGAGGAGTGATCTCTTCTCACAGTTTGTATCTGCCAAGTCAGCCACCTCACAAGAATGGACGTGGGATAGGAGGTAGGATTCTATATGTGCATGTAAAAATGCATGTTGCTGAATAGGCTACAGAGAAAGGGAGACAGGAATTCACATATTTGTTAACATTCAAAACACATGGAGAACTATTTCTACTAAATTGGACTAGATTTATAACACCTACCCTTTATAATGCCAAAGGCCAGTCCAACTATACACCAGGCCTCCTCTGAACTGCCTGTATTTCTATTCTGTTTGAGTTATTTTTCTCCATCATATTAGTATTCGTAGTCACAATCTAGTAGGGTATGGGTTAGTGTCAGGGATTCAGTATTTCGAACGGAAAATAGGAAAATGAATCCAATGTGTAGGCCAATATGTGCTACAAAAAATCTTCCCACTCTCATCCAGAACATTGCCTTGACATTACCTTCACAATAAGTAAGACACAATTTGAGGAGAAGAGTTAGAAATGCTGTGAATACATATGTGGAATGGAAAATGCTCAGGAGTTCACAACCTTGGAGGTGGTAGACTACTTTCCATGAGTAAGGGACAGGGTAAACACTCCACAAACGTGGAGCTCTGCTGGCCTAAAGACTTCGTGAGAAACTGATTCTGAGGTTGGGCACTTGAAATATATGTTGTTGTCAGGAGCTTTAGCTTCCTTTGTAGTGAGACCATCAAACCAGGTCTGCATCTATGTGACCTGGAGGACATGGTTTCTGATTTTCCAATGAACATGAGGCAGAAGTGCTGAATTCTCTCTTTGCAGGTAAACTGTGGCCACTGGGGTCTAAGTGTCTCCCTGTGTGGACTGTGAAGCCATTTGGTCATCCTCCACTTTTCGTGGTGTTTCTTGCTGCTGCACTGGGAGTTTGGAATTTGCTTCAGGAAATACAAGGAGTTCAACTGGGACACAGTGCTGGAGGGAGTTCTGTCACGTGTGGTGGGTCAAGGTCCTAGGAGAATGCACCAGCCAGGCTTCTATCCCACAGAGCTTGCCCCCTTGACCATAGCAACCTGATTCTGAACATTGCCCTGAAACCTCTCCATATAACAAGATGCCTTTACATAGAAGGGTCTGCTCGCTGCACCATGTCAGTCACAAGCCATTTGGAAGCCAATGGCAGATCCACATGGCCCCACCACAGATGTTCTATCACACACCTGCACACCACTGCTCTAGGCCCACTACTCAGCAGGCCCCAACTCACTGGCATCTCTGTTCTACACCATTTTCATGAAACCCAGTCAATCAAGGCACTGTCTGGTACACTCATGATCAGCAACAGGACATCCAAAGGTTCTCCAGTGCCACCTGGTCATGGGAATTTCAAAAATGTCATGGTATTTATCTAGCTAGCCATTTTTAAAGGATGAAGTTGGAGGCACTGTGGGTTTCCATTCCTTCAGGAACCATTAAATGGTGAGGAAGCTCATTTCAACGAAAGCTCTGGAGAACTCTCACAAACAAGGCTTCCCAAGGAGTGGCCAAAAGGTCACAGGAAGCCAGGCCCATTGAGGTCTACAATGTGAGGTCCACGTGTGTTTGGACTCTCCACGATGGCTGCCAGGTCTTTAAGAATAAAATCATGTGATATCCGGGCTGAGATTCCCAGTGCTCTGTGGAAAGCCAGCCTGGGCCTAGATCTCAGTTTCCAAGGGCGACTCTCATGCGTGGCCTCCTAACATCCCGACACAATTCACGGCAATACTTCTCTGAGGTCAGTTCCAGAACTCAGTCTCCAAGGGGAATCACACCAGAGTTCAAGCCCAGGTGGACCCAGTCATCTCTTCCCACTGCCACACCACAATTCAAACCAAAACACTGCCACATGGCCCTCATCTTCTTCCATACAGACACTCATCATGACCTCTGGCTGGAGGTTTCCATGAGGGGCACAGCCCAAGACAGTGTCCACAATAAGCTCCCTTGCCTCTCATTTGCCTAATGTCAGGGTGGCCTGGACACCCTTCCTTTGGACCTGGAGTGATCAAATAGGCCTGCCTTTAATACTGCTCTACTTCTCCAATTGGAGGCCTACTGACTGCCGGGTATAGATTCTTTGTGTGAACTGGAGTCATGAGAAAACCCAAGCACCTATGGGCTAGCCTCTGCATGGCTTTGAAGGACTCATTTGACACAAAGGATCCCTATTCTCACTTGATGGAGGTCAGGAACCTTACAGAGGAAGGCGAGAGACCTCATCCAGGATGACTGCTTTTGTGCCAATTTGGCCTTGGATGCACGCATGGGATCTTTCTTTGGATCCATCAGGTGCTGACAATGTAAGCCACAGCCTCACACAGGGCCAAGAGGCTGATTCAGACACATCCCTTTGCAAAGCAATTAAGCAAAGAGCCACAGGTGATGCCCATTCATTTCCATTTGAAAACTGTTTTCTTCAGGCTTCACAAAGGGGTGCCCTGAGGCAAAGGCCTTCCTGACATTCAGGGCCACAAAAGGATAGGTAAGCCAAAGGCCCAAAGCAGGGTTTCTCTAGGGAGACTTTACTGATCACACTGATATCTGAGTTTTCTGAGATGCTCACCATTTCTTTCAACTATCCAGTACATGGCCATGTCACCGAGCTTGGAGGTGGTACATATCTTGGACACAAAACCATGAGCCTATTCTGGAGAGTGGCCAGAATTCAGGAAGAAAACAGGAACTTAGGAAGATAGTAGGCGTTGCCCATCCATAAGGCAAGCCGCAGTCCATTCATAAATTGGGCAGGATGAATGCTGGGAAGCTTTCTACTAGACAGGACACATCCATTGATGCATTCTCTTTTCTAATGTCTACAACCAGGGACACAGTGGGATACACAAACATAGAAACACTCGCCTTGTCAAAAGCCTTACTAGAAACAGTCCACTCCAACCCAAACAAACCGCCTTTCCTACCTATTCTCAGAACATGAGACAAAACCACAAACTCACACCCACACCCACAAAGGCACCTCCTTCCAAGTTGGTCTGTGACTACCCGGAGTGTCGTCTGACTGGTGGGCCATACTATGTTCCCCCGAAAGGGCCTGTCCTGTCTCACATCTGGCCTCCTTGGCCAACTCTGTGAAGTTGTCAGGAGCCAGCGGTGAGCCACTACCTGCTTTCTCAGGAAAGGCCCCTCTGCAGAGCTTTCCTGGCATTTGGCAATCCTCACCTCAGTGGGTACCAAGAAAGACTGACTCTGTCCTTGGTAAATCCAAACAAGTGAGCCCACTGGGACTGGGACTGGGACTGGCTCTGGGTGCCTGGCTTCCTGGATCCCAAGTTCAGAGAGTTCCATCACCAAGGAAGTGAGGTGAGGTCACTTCCTTCAGGAACTGAATGAGGTCACTGCCTTGGCAACCACTGTGTCCTAACAGTTGCTTCCAAGGCTCCCATGAGATGGAGGCTGCCCCTCCTTCCTGTGACACTTTCACAAGTTAGAATGGAATATCAACCATAGGCACCAAGGAACAGCTCTCCACACAGGCCTGCTTTGGTCCATCTTGTCTACATTAAGAAGAGAGAGGCTCATTCAGACACATCCCTTCATCCTGACCAGGTTGTTTGCCATGGAAGATGACTTCTGCTCTCTCAGGTCCTTCATAGCTGCCTACATCTTCTCCAGGGATCATTTCTGCATGGACCTTTGAGGTTCTCAGCAGGTGGAAGATCCCCCACATTCCTGTATTGTAAGACCCACTCTGTCCCTGCTCTTCTGTAAAGTTAGATTGAGGGAACAGTGTATGGTTAGGGTTAAGAACCTGTTTGATGTGGCTTAGGAATCACTCTGCTGGATGAAGAATGGTATTGGGAACCTGGGATATTTATAATAATATATAGGTGAAATATATGTATGAAAACAGAAATCCAAGTAAGATTTGAAGGCCAGAAGGGCATTGGGCCCTTGATTGGGATACTTAGCTTTGAATGACTTTCTGCACAGATGTCTCAGATAAATCGGTACGCAATGGCATAGGACCTTGTACCTTGGATGATTGAATGTAGAAGAGAACATCCAGTCAAAAAGGGATAGTAGGTAGGATTAGGAAGATAGTTGGTAAGTTTTGGAAGAAGAGTGAGTATGCAATTTGGACCAAAAGTTCTTTAGCAATAGGGTGTCGGTTAGAGAGTGAATGTAAACGTCAGCACATGTGAAGAGTCAGTCACAATGATGAACTGGGGAACATATGTAGGAAAGCAGATATCAATAGAGACATTAGGAAATCAGGCAAAGTATAAAGTGAGTGAGTGGATTAGACATTTTCAACAGGGTTGAGGTTGAATATATCATCTTAGGAAGAAACAAATGTGTAGTCACCAATAGCATTGACATTTGAGAGCATTAGGCAACCTGGACAAGGATGTTTTTAGTAATCCATGCTCACTTTCCAATGAGGCGTTGGTGCAATCATAAGTGTGACCTTTGCATTTTGTGTCCAGAATATCACTGTGATAAAATGTATATGTAGATCAGGTGACATGAGTGTTTCTTCCACCATTTCTGGGAGTAATATGTTGAAGACATATAAATTAGCCTTTGGGGGTACAAATAGGTGTACCCTGGGTCTATGAATATAGAGATAATGCATGAATAGACCATACTGTGAATAAATAGTATAACAGGTTCCAATTTAAATAATGGATTGCATTGATATCTGAAAATATATAGGAAATCTAATATTGATACACAACCATTCATTCTAACCAGTTATACATCTAATGGTGATATTGGGGTTATGGTTTACCATGAAGGGGGTGTGAGTTTTGCTTCACAAGGGATTATGGAAATGGAAAAGAATGTGTTTGGAAAGAAGTCTCATGAAAAGACCAGTCAAGAAACGTGGAGGAATACATGTGTTCTGAAGCAGGAAGTGATTGAAAGGGAAATGAATGCCTAGAAATTTGTGAACTTGAGGATGAAATACATATCCTATGATGTGCATCAACTGAAGAAATAGTAATGTACCAGTGTTGAATAAAAATGAACGTCAAAATACACATCATGTCCCATAGGAATCTACTTGCATTCATGTTAAACTGGGTCAGTTACTGTAGAAATATTAGGATTTCAGCACTAGGAAACAAATATGTATTTCAGGTGGATGACTATTTCTGAGAATAATCTTGTGAAAAGTTGATTATAAATCCACATATATGAACATGAATGAATTTAGGGAGTATATAATATGACACATACATTTCATATTTTGAAAAATCTGGAGAGTGTGTGTATGTGTGTGTGTGTGTGTGTATATGTATATATATATATATATATATATATATATATATATATATATATACACACAAAAGAAAAACACACACACAAACACAGACATTAAAGAGTAGAAATATATATGCCAATCGAAATTCATCATGAAATATTTATCATCCACAGATCCAAAAATATTTATTTTACTGAACATGTATTTATGTATCATGTTGTTCATGTGGGAAGCTCACCTGGAGGTTGAATTTTCAGTTCCAACAGCGTTTAGGAGGAGTGATCTCTTCTCACAGTTTGTATCTGCCAAGTCAGCCACCTCACAAGAATGGACGTGGGATAGGAGGTAGGATTCTATATGTGCATGTAAAAATGCATGTTGCTGAATAGGCTACAGAGAAAGGGAGACAGGAATTCACATATTTGTTAACATTCAAAACACATGGAGAACTATTTCTACTAAATTGGACTAGATTTATAACACCTACCCTTTATAATGCCAAAGGCCAGTCCAACTATACACCAGGCCTCCTCTGAACTGCCTGTATTTCTATTCTGTTTGAGTTATTTTTCTCCATCATATTAGTATTCGTAGTCACAATCTAGTAGGGTATGGGTGAGTGTCAGGGATTCAGTATTTCGAACGGAAAATAGGAAAATGAATCCAATGTGTAGGCCAATATGTGCTACAAAAAAATCTTCCCACTCTCATCCAGAACATTGCCTTGACATTACCTTCACAATAAGTAAGACACAATTTGAGGAGAAGAGTTAGAAATGCTGTGAATACATATGTGGAATGGAAAATGCTCAGGAGTTCACAACCTTGGAGGTGGTAGACTACTTTCCATGAGTAAGGGACAGGGTAAACACTCCACAAACGTGGAGCTCTGCTGGCCTAAAGACTTCGTGAGAAACTGCTTCTGAGGTTGGGCACTTGAAATATATGTTGTTGTCAGGAGCTTTAGCTTCCTTTGTAGTGAGACCATCAAACCAGGTCTGCATCTATGTGACCTGGAGGACATGGTTTCTGATTTTCCAATGAACATGAGGCAGAAGTGCTGAATTCTCTCTTTGCAGGTAAACTGTGGCCACTGGGGTCTAAGTGTCTCCCTGTGTGGACTGTGAAGCCATTTGGTCATCCTCCACTTTTCGTGGTGTTTCTTGCTGCTGCACTGGGAGTTTGGAATTTGCTTCAGGAAATACAAGGAGTTCAACTGGGACACAGTGCTGGAGGGAGTTCTGTCACGTGTGGTGGGTCAAGGTCCTAGGAGAATGCACCAGCCAGGCTTCTATCCCACAGAGCTTGCCCCCTTGACCATAGCAACCTGATTCTGAACATTGCCCTGAAACCTCTCCATATAACAAGATGCCTTTACATAGAAGGGTCTGCTCGCTGCACCATGTCAGTCACAAGCCATTTGGAAGCCAATGGCAGATCCACATGGCCCCACCACAGATGTTCTATCACACACCTGCACACCACTGCTCTAGGCCCACTACTCAGCAGGCCCCAACTCACTGGCATCTCTGTTCTACACCATTTTCATGAAACCCAGTCAATCAAGGCACTGTCTGGTACACTCATGATCAGCAACAGGACATCCAAAGGTTCTCCAGTGCCACCTGGTCATGGGAATTTCAAAAATGTCATGGTATTTATCTAGCTAGCCATTTTTAAAGGATGAAGTTGGAGGCACTGTGGGTTTCCATTCCTTCAGGAACCATTAAATGGTGAGGAAGCTCATTTCAACGAAAGCTCTGGAGAACTCTCACAAACAAGGCTTCCCAAGGAGTGGCCAAAAGGTCACAGGAAGCCAGGCCCATTGAGGTCTACAATGTGAGGTCCACGTGTGTTTGGACTCTCCACGATGGCTGCCAGGTCTTTAAGAATAAAATCATGTGATATCCGGGCTGAGATTCCCAGTGCTCTGTGGAAAGCCAGCCTGGGCCTAGATCTCAGTTTCCAAGGGCGACTCTCATGCGTGGCCTCCTAACATCCCGACACAATTCACGGCAATACTTCTCTGAGGTCAGTTCCAGAACTCAGTCTCCAAGGGGAATCACACCAGAGTTCAAGCCCAGGTGGACCCAGTCATCTCTTCCCACTGCCACACCACAATTCAAACCAAAACACTGCCACATGGCCCTCATCTTCTTCCATACAGACACTCATCATGACCTCTGGCTGGAGGTTTCCATGAGGGGCACAGCCCAAGACAGTGTCCACAATAAGCTCCCTTGCCTCTCATTTGCCTAATGTCAGGGTGGCCTGGACACCCTTCCTTTGGACCTGGAGTGATCAAATAGGCCTGCCTTTAATACTGCTCTACTTCTCCAATTGGAGGCCTACTGACTGCCGGGTATAGATTCTTTGTGTGAACTGGAGTCATGAGAAAACCCAAGCACCTATGGGCTAGCCTCTGCATGGCTTTGAAGGACTCATTTGACACAAAGGATCCCTATTCTCACTTGATGGAGGTCAGGAACCTTACAGAGGAAGGCGAGAGACCTCATCCAGGATGACTGCTTTTGTGCCAATTTGGCCTTGGATGCACGCATGGGATCTTTCTTTGGATCCATCAGGTGCTGACAATGTAAGCCACAGCCTCACACAGGGCCAAGAGGCTGATTCAGACACATCCCTTTGCAAAGCAATTAAGCAAAGAGCCACAGGTGATGCCCATTCATTTCCATTTGAAAACTGTTTTCTTCAGGCTTCACAAAGGGGTGCCCTGAGGCAAAGGCCTTCCTGACATTCAGGGCCACAAAAGGATAGGTAAGCCAAAGGCCCAAAGCAGGGTTTCTCTAGGGAGACTTTACTGATCACACTGATATCTGAGTTTTCTGAGATGCTCACCATTTCTTTCAACTATCCAGTACATGGCCATGTCACCGAGCTTGGAGGTGGTACATATCTTGGACACAAAACCATGAGCCTATTCTGGAGAGTGGCCAGAATTCAGGAAGAAAACAGGAACTTAGGAAGATAGTAGGCGTTGCCCATCCATAAGGCAAGCCGCAGTCCATTCATAAATTGGGCAGGATGAATGCTGGGAAGCTTTCTACTAGACAGGACACATCCATTGATGCATTCTCTTTTCTAATGTCTACAACCAGGGACACAGTGGGATACACAAACATAGAAACACTCGCCTTGTCAAAAGCCTTACTAGAAACAGTCCACTCCAACCCAAACAAACCGCCTTTCCTACCTATTCTCAGAACATGAGACAAAACCACAAACTCACACCCACACCCACAAAGGCACCTCCTTCCAAGTTGGTCTGTGACTACCCGGAGTGTCGTCTGACTGGTGGGCCATACTATGTTCCCCCGAAAGGGCCTGTCCTGTCTCACATCTGGCCTCCTTGGCCAACTCTGTGAAGTTGTCAGGAGCCAGCGGTGAGCCACTACCTGCTTTCTCAGGAAAGGCCCCTCTGCAGAGCTTTCCTGGCATTTGGCAATCCTCACCTCAGTGGGTACCAAGAAAGACTGACTCTGTCCTTGGTAAATCCAAACAAGTGAGCCCACTGGGACTGGGACTGGGACTGGCTCTGGGTGCCTGGCTTCCTGGATCCCAAGTTCAGAGAGTTCCATCACCAAGGAAGTGAGGTGAGGTCACTTCCTTCAGGAACTGAATGAGGTCACTGCCTTGGCAACCACTGTGTCCTAACAGTTGCTTCCAAGGCTCCCATGAGATGGAGGCTGCCCCTCCTTCCTGTGACACTTTCACAAGTTAGAATGGAATATCAACCATAGGCACCAAGGAACAGCTCTCCACACAGGCCTGCTTTGGTCCATCTTGTCTACATTAAGAAGAGAGAGGCTCATTCAGACACATCCCTTCATCCTGACCAGGTTGTTTGCCATGGAAGATGACTTCTGCTCTCTCAGGTCCTTCATAGCTGCCTACATCTTCTCCAGGGATCATTTCTGCATGGACCTTTGAGGTTCTCAGCAGGTGGAAGATCCCCCACATTCCTGTATTGTAAGACCCACTCTGTCCCTGCTCTTCTGTAAAGTTAGATTGAGGGAACAGTGTATGGTTAGGGTTAAGAACCTGTTTGATGTGGCTTAGGAATCACTCTGCTGGATGAAGAATGGTATTGGGAACCTGGGATATTTATAATAATATATAGGTGAAATATATGTATGAAAACAGAAATCCAAGTAAGATTTGAAGGCCAGAAGGGCATTGGGCCCTTGATTGGGATACTTAGCTTTGAATGACTTTCTGCACAGATGTCTCAGATAAATCGGTACACAATGGCATAGGACCTTGTACCTTGGATGATTGAATGTAGAAGAGAACATCCAGTCAAAAAGGGATAGTAGGTAGGATTAGGAAGATAGTTGGTAAGTTTTGGAAGAAGAGTGAGTATGCAATTTGGACCAAAAGTTCTTTAGCAATAGGGTGTCGGTTAGAGAGTGAATGTAAACGTCAGCACATGTGAAGAGTCAGTCACAATGATGAACTGGGGAACATATGTAGGAAAGCAGATATCAATAGAGACATTAGGAAATCAGGCAAAGTATAAAGTGAGTGAGTGGATTAGACATTTTCAACAGGGTTGAGGTTGAATATATCATCTTAGGAAGAAACAAATGTGTAGTCACCAATAGCATTGACATTTGAGAGCATTAGGCAACCTGGACAAGGATGTTTTTAGTAATCCATGCTCACTTTCCAATGAGGCGTTGGTGCAATCATAAGTGTGACCTTTGCATTTTGTGTCCAGAATATCACTGTGATAAAATGTATATGTAGATCAGGTGACATGAGTGTTTCTTCCACCATTTCTGGGAGTAATATGTTGAAGACATATAAATTAGCCTTTGGGGGTACAAATAGGTGTACCCTGGGTCTATGAATATAGAGATAATGCATGAATAGACCATACTGTGAATAAATAGTATAACAGGTTCCAATTTAAATAATGGATTGCATTGATATCTGAAAATATATAGGAAATCTAATATTGATACACAACCATTCATTCTAACCAGTTATACATCTAATGGTGATATTGGGGTTATGGTTTACCATGAAGGGGGTGTGAGTTTTGCTTCACAAGGGATTATGGAAATGGAAAAGAATGTGTTTGGAAAGAAGTCTCATGAAAAGACCAGTCAAGAAACGTGGAGGAATACATGTGTTCTGAAGCAGGAAGTGATTGAAAGGGAAATGAATGCCTAGAAATTTGTGAACTTGAGGATGAAATACATATCCTATGATGTGCATCAACTGAAGAAATAGTAATGTACCAGTGTTGAATAAAAATGAACGTCAAAATACACATCATGTCCCATAGGAATCTACTTGCATTCATGTTAAACTGGGTCAGTTACTGTAGAAATATTAGGATTTCAGCACTAGGAAACAAATATGTATTTCAGGTGGATGACTATTTCTGAGAATAATCTTGTGAAAAGTTGATTATAAATCCACATATATGAACATGAATGAATTTAGGGAGTATATAATATGACACATACATTTCATATTTTGAAAAATCTGGAGAGTGTGTGTATGTGTGTGTGTGTGTGTGTGTATATGTATATATATATATATATATATATATATATATATATATATATATACACAAAAGAAAAACACACACACAAACACAGACATTAAAGAGTAGAAATATATATGCCAATCGAAATTCATCATGAAATATTTATCATCCACAGATCCAAAAATATTTATTTTACTGAACATGTATTTATGTATCATGTTGTTCATGTGGGAAGCTCACCTGGAGGTTGAATTTTCAGTTCCAACAGCGTTTAGGAGGAGTGATCTCTTCTCACAGTTTGTATCTGCCAAGTCAGCCACCTCACAAGAATGGACGTGGGATAGGAGGTAGGATTCTATATGTGCATGTAAAAATGCATGTTGCTGAATAGGCTACAGAGAAAGGGAGACAGGAATTCACATATTTGTTAACATTCAAAACACATGGAGAACTATTTCTACTAAATTGGACTAGATTTATAACACCTACCCTTTATAATGCCAAAGGCCAGTCCAACTATACACCAGGCCTCCTCTGAACTGCCTGTATTTCTATTCTGTTTGAGTTATTTTTCTCCATCATATTAGTATTCGTAGTCACAATCTAGTAGGGTATGGGTGAGTGTCAGGGATTCAGTATTTCGAACGGAAAATAGGAAAATGAATCCAATGTGTAGGCCAATATGTGCTACAAAAAAATCTTCCCACTCTCATCCAGAACATTGCCTTGACATTACCTTCACAATAAGTAAGACACAATTTGAGGAGAAGAGTTAGAAATGCTGTGAATACATATGTGGAATGGAAAATGCTCAGGAGTTCACAACCTTGGAGGTGGTAGACTACTTTCCATGAGTAAGGGACAGGGTAAACACTCCACAAACGTGGAGCTCTGCTGGCCTAAAGACTTCGTGAGAAACTGCTTCTGAGGTTGGGCACTTGAAATATATGTTGTTGTCAGGAGCTTTAGCTTCCTTTGTAGTGAGACCATCAAACCAGGTCTGCATCTATGTGACCTGGAGGACATGGTTTCTGATTTTCCAATGAACATGAGGCAGAAGTGCTGAATTCTCTCTTTGCAGGTAAACTGTGGCCACTGGGGTCTAAGTGTCTCCCTGTGTGGACTGTGAAGCCATTTGGTCATCCTCCACTTTTCGTGGTGTTTCTTGCTGCTGCACTGGGAGTTTGGAATTTGCTTCAGGAAATACAAGGAGTTCAACTGGGACACAGTGCTGGAGGGAGTTCTGTCACGTGTGGTGGGTCAAGGTCCTAGGAGAATGCACCAGCCAGGCTTCTATCCCACAGAGCTTGCCCCCTTGACCATAGCAACCTGATTCTGAACATTGCCCTGAAACCTCTCCATATAACAAGATGCCTTTACATAGAAGGGTCTGCTCGCTGCACCATGTCAGTCACAAGCCATTTGGAAGCCAATGGCAGATCCACATGGCCCCACCACAGATGTTCTATCACACACCTGCACACCACTGCTCTAGGCCCACTACTCAGCAGGCCCCAACTCACTGGCATCTCTGTTCTACACCATTTTCATGAAACCCAGTCAATCAAGGCACTGTCTGGTACACTCATGATCAGCAACAGGACATCCAAAGGTTCTCCAGTGCCACCTGGTCATGGGAATTTCAAAAATGTCATGGTATTTATCTAGCTAGCCATTTTTAAAGGATGAAGTTGGAGGCACTGTGGGTTTCCATTCCTTCAGGAACCATTAAATGGTGAGGAAGCTCATTTCAACGAAAGCTCTGGAGAACTCTCACAAACAAGGCTTCCCAAGGAGTGGCCAAAAGGTCACAGGAAGCCAGGCCCATTGAGGTCTACAATGTGAGGTCCACGTGTGTTTGGACTCTCCACGATGGCTGCCAGGTCTTTAAGAATAAAATCATGTGATATCCGGGCTGAGATTCCCAGTGCTCTGTGGAAAGCCAGCCTGGGCCTAGATCTCAGTTTCCAAGGGCGACTCTCATGCGTGGCCTCCTAACATCCCGACACAATTCACGGCAATACTTCTCTGAGGTCAGTTCCAGAACTCAGTCTCCAAGGGGAATCACACCAGAGTTCAAGCCCAGGTGGACCCAGTCATCTCTTCCCACTGCCACACCACAATTCAAACCAAAACACTGCCACATGGCCCTCATCTTCTTCCATACAGACACTCATCATGACCTCTGGCTGGAGGTTTCCATGAGGGGCACAGCCCAAGACAGTGTCCACAATAAGCTCCCTTGCCTCTCATTTGCCTAATGTCAGGGTGGCCTGGACACCCTTCCTTTGGACCTGGAGTGATCAAATAGGCCTGCCTTTAATACTGCTCTACTTCTCCAATTGGAGGCCTACTGACTGCCGGGTATAGATTCTTTGTGTGAACTGGAGTCATGAGAAAACCCAAGCACCTATGGGCTAGCCTCTGCATGGCTTTGAAGGACTCATTTGACACAAAGGATCCCTATTCTCACTTGATGGAGGTCAGGAACCTTACAGAGGAAGGCGAGAGACCTCATCCAGGATGACTGCTTTTGTGCCAATTTGGCCTTGGATGCACGCATGGGATCTTTCTTTGGATCCATCAGGTGCTGACAATGTAAGCCACAGCCTCACACAGGGCCAAGAGGCTGATTCAGACACATCCCTTTGCAAAGCAATTAAGCAAAGAGCCACAGGTGATGCCCATTCATTTCCATTTGAAAACTGTTTTCTTCAGGCTTCACAAAGGGGTGCCCTGAGGCAAAGGCCTTCCTGACATTCAGGGCCACAAAAGGATAGGTAAGCCAAAGGCCCAAAGCAGGGTTTCTCTAGGGAGACTTTACTGATCACACTGATATCTGAGTTTTCTGAGATGCTCACCATTTCTTTCAACTATCCAGTACATGGCCATGTCACCGAGCTTGGAGGTGGTACATATCTTGGACACAAAACCATGAGCCTATTCTGGAGAGTGGCCAGAATTCAGGAAGAAAACAGGAACTTAGGAAGATAGTAGGCGTTGCCCATCCATAAGGCAAGCCGCAGTCCATTCATAAATTGGGCAGGATGAATGCTGGGAAGCTTTCTACTAGACAGGACACATCCATTGATGCATTCTCTTTTCTAATGTCTACAACCAGGGACACAGTGGGATACACAAACATAGAAACACTCGCCTTGTCAAAAGCCTTACTAGAAACAGTCCACTCCAACCCAAACAAACCGCCTTTCCTACCTATTCTCAGAACATGAGACAAAACCACAAACTCACACCCACACCCACAAAGGCACCTCCTTCCAAGTTGGTCTGTGACTACCCGGAGTGTCGTCTGACTGGTGGGCCATACTATGTTCCCCCGAAAGGGCCTGTCCTGTCTCACATCTGGCCTCCTTGGCCAACTCTGTGAAGTTGTCAGGAGCCAGCGGTGAGCCACTACCTGCTTTCTCAGGAAAGGCCCCTCTGCAGAGCTTTCCTGGCATTTGGCAATCCTCACCTCAGTGGGTACCAAGAAAGACTGACTCTGTCCTTGGTAAATCCAAACAAGTGAGCCCACTGGGACTGGGACTGGGACTGGCTCTGGGTGCCTGGCTTCCTGGATCCCAAGTTCAGAGAGTTCCATCACCAAGGAAGTGAGGTGAGGTCACTTCCTTCAGGAACTGAATGAGGTCACTGCCTTGGCAACCACTGTGTCCTAACAGTTGCTTCCAAGGCTCCCATGAGATGGAGGCTGCCCCTCCTTCCTGTGACACTTTCACAAGTTAGAATGGAATATCAACCATAGGCACCAAGGAACAGCTCTCCACACAGGCCTGCTTTGGTCCATCTTGTCTACATTAAGAAGAGAGAGGCTCATTCAGACACATCCCTTCATCCTGACCAGGTTGTTTGCCATGGAAGATGACTTCTGCTCTCTCAGGTCCTTCATAGCTGCCTACATCTTCTCCAGGGATCATTTCTGCATGGACCTTTGAGGTTCTCAGCAGGTGGAAGATCCCCCACATTCCTGTATTGTAAGACCCACTCTGTCCCTGCTCTTCTGTAAAGTTAGATTGAGGGAACAGTGTATGGTTAGGGTTAAGAACCTGTTTGATGTGGCTTAGGAATCACTCTGCTGGATGAAGAATGGTATTGGGAACCTGGGATATTTATAATAATATATAGGTGAAATATATGTATGAAAACAGAAATCCAAGTAAGATTTGAAGGCCAGAAGGGCATTGGGCCCTTGATTGGGATACTTAGCTTTGAATGACTTTCTGCACAGATGTCTCAGATAAATCGGTACGCAATGGCATAGGACCTTGTACCTTGGATGATTGAATGTAGAAGAGAACATCCAGTCAAAAAGGGATAGTAGGTAGGATTAGGAAGATAGTTGGTAAGTTTTGGAAGAAGAGTGAGTATGCAATTTGGACCAAAAGTTCTTTAGCAATAGGGTGTCGGTTAGAGAGTGAATGTAAACGTCAGCACATGTGAAGAGTCAGTCACAATGATGAACTGGGGAACATATGTAGGAAAGCAGATATCAATAGAGACATTAGGAAATCAGGCAAAGTATAAAGTGAGTGAGTGGATTAGACATTTTCAACAGGGTTGAGGTTGAATATATCATCTTAGGAAGAAACAAATGTGTAGTCACCAATAGCATTGACATTTGAGAGCATTAGGCAACCTGGACAAGGATGTTTTTAGTAATCCATGCTCACTTTCCAATGAGGCGTTGGTGCAATCATAAGTGTGACCTTTGCATTTTGTGTCCAGAATATCACTGTGATAAAATGTATATGTAGATCAGGTGACATGAGTGTTTCTTCCACCATTTCTGGGAGTAATATGTTGAAGACATATAAATTAGCCTTTGGGGGTACAAATAGGTGTACCCTGGGTCTATGAATATAGAGATAATGCATGAATAGACCATACTGTGAATAAATAGTATAACAGGTTCCAATTTAAATAATGGATTGCATTGATATCTGAAAATATATAGGAAATCTAATATTGATACACAACCATTCATTCTAACCAGTTATACATCTAATGGTGATATTGGGGTTATGGTTTACCATGAAGGGGGTGTGAGTTTTGCTTCACAAGGGATTATGGAAATGGAAAAGAATGTGTTTGGAAAGAAGTCTCATGAAAAGACCAGTCAAGAAACGTGGAGGAATACATGTGTTCTGAAGCAGGAAGTGATTGAAAGGGAAATGAATGCCTAGAAATTTGTGAACTTGAGGATGAAATACATATCCTATGATGTGCATCAACTGAAGAAATAGTAATGTACCAGTGTTGAATAAAAATGAACGTCAAAATACACATCATGTCCCATAGGAATCTACTTGCATTCATGTTAAACTGGGTCAGTTACTGTAGAAATATTAGGATTTCAGCACTAGGAAACAAATATGTATTTCAGGTGGATGACTATTTCTGAGAATAATCTTGTGAAAAGTTGATTATAAATCCACATATATGAACATGAATGAATTTAGGGAGTATATAATATGACACATACATTTCATATTTTGAAAAATCTGGAGAGTGTGTGTATGTGTGTGTGTGTGTGTGTATATGTGTATATATATATATATATATATATATATATATACACAAAAGAAAAACACACACACAAACACAGACATTAAAGAGTAGAAATATATATGCCAATCGAAATTCATCATGAAATATTTATCATCCACAGATCCAAAAATATTTATTTTACTGAACATGTATTTATGTATCATGTTGTTCATGTGGGAAGCTCACCTGGAGGTTGAATTTTCAGTTCCAACAGCGTTTAGGAGGAGTGATCTCTTCTCACAGTTTGTATCTGCCAAGTCAGCCACCTCACAAGAATGGACGTGGGATAGGAGGTAGGATTCTATATGTGCATGTAAAAATGCATGTTGCTGAATAGGCTACAGAGAAAGGGAGACAGGAATTCACATATTTGTTAACATTCAAAACACATGGAGAACTATTTCTACTAAATTGGACTAGATTTATAACACCTACCCTTTATAATGCCAAAGGCCAGTCCAACTATACACCAGGCCTCCTCTGAACTGCCTGTATTTCTATTCTGTTTGAGTTATTTTTCTCCATCATATTAGTATTCGTAGTCACAATCTAGTAGGGTATGGGTGAGTGTCAGGGATTCAGTATTTCGAACGGAAAATAGGAAAATGAATCCAATGTGTAGGCCAATATGTGCTACAAAAAATCTTCCCACTCTCATCCAGAACATTGCCTTGACATTACCTTCACAATAAGTAAGACACAATTTGAGGAGAAGAGTTAGAAATGCTGTGAATACATATGTGGAATGGAAAATGCTCAGGAGTTCACAACCTTGGAGGTGGTAGACTACTTTCCATGAGTAAGGGACAGGGTAAACACTCCACAAACGTGGAGCTCTGCTGGCCTAAAGACTTCGTGAGAAACTGATTCTGAGGTTGGGCACTTGAAATATATGTTGTTGTCAGGAGCTTTAGCTTCCTTTGTAGTGAGACCATCAAACCAGGTCTGCATCTATGTGACCTGGAGGACATGGTTTCTGATTTTCCAATGAACATGAGGCAGAAGTGCTGAATTCTCTCTTTGCAGGTAAACTGTGGCCACTGGGGTCTAAGTGTCTCCCTGTGTGGACTGTGAAGCCATTTGGTCATCCTCCACTTTTCGTGGTGTTTCTTGCTGCTGCACTGGGAGTTTGGAATTTGCTTCAGGAAATACAAGGAGTTCAACTGGGACACAGTGCTGGAGGGAGTTCTGTCACGTGTGGTGGGTCAAGGTCCTAGGAGAATGCACCAGCCAGGCTTCTATCCCACAGAGCTTGCCCCCTTGACCATAGCAACCTGATTCTGAACATTGCCCTGAAACCTCTCCATATAACAAGATGCCTTTACATAGAAGGGTCTGCTCGCTGCACCATGTCAGTCACAAGCCATTTGGAAGCCAATGGCAGATCCACATGGCCCCACCACAGATGTTCTATCACACACCTGCACACCACTGCTCTAGGCCCACTACTCAGCAGGCCCCAACTCACTGGCATCTCTGTTCTACACCATTTTCATGAAACCCAGTCAATCAAGGCACTGTCTGGTACACTCATGATCAGCAACAGGACATCCAAAGGTTCTCCAGTGCCACCTGGTCATGGGAATTTCAAAAATGTCATGGTATTTATCTAGCTAGCCATTTTTAAAGGATGAAGTTGGAGGCACTGTGGGTTTCCATTCCTTCAGGAACCATTAAATGGTGAGGAAGCTCATTTCAACGAAAGCTCTGGAGAACTCTCACAAACAAGGCTTCCCAAGGAGTGGCCAAAAGGTCACAGGAAGCCAGGCCCATTGAGGTCTACAATGTGAGGTCCACGTGTGTTTGGACTCTCCACGATGGCTGCCAGGTCTTTAAGAATAAAATCATGTGATATCCGGGCTGAGATTCCCAGTGCTCTGTGGAAAGCCAGCCTGGGCCTAGATCTCAGTTTCCAAGGGCGACTCTCATGCGTGGCCTCCTAACATCCCGACACAATTCACGGCAATACTTCTCTGAGGTCAGTTCCAGAACTCAGTCTCCAAGGGGAATCACACCAGAGTTCAAGCCCAGGTGGACCCAGTCATCTCTTCCCACTGCCACACCACAATTCAAACCAAAACACTGCCACATGGCCCTCATCTTCTTCCATACAGACACTCATCATGACCTCTGGCTGGAGGTTTCCATGAGGGGCACAGCCCAAGACAGTGTCCACAATAAGCTCCCTTGCCTCTCATTTGCCTAATGTCAGGGTGGCCTGGACACCCTTCCTTTGGACCTGGAGTGATCAAATAGGCCTGCCTTTAATACTGCTCTACTTCTCCAATTGGAGGCCTACTGACTGCCGGGTATAGATTCTTTGTGTGAACTGGAGTCATGAGAAAACCCAAGCACCTATGGGCTAGCCTCTGCATGGCTTTGAAGGACTCATTTGACACAAAGGATCCCTATTCTCACTTGATGGAGGTCAGGAACCTTACAGAGGAAGGCGAGAGACCTCATCCAGGATGACTGCTTTTGTGCCAATTTGGCCTTGGATGCACGCATGGGATCTTTCTTTGGATCCATCAGGTGCTGACAATGTAAGCCACAGCCTCACACAGGGCCAAGAGGCTGATTCAGACACATCCCTTTGCAAAGCAATTAAGCAAAGAGCCACAGGTGATGCCCATTCATTTCCATTTGAAAACTGTTTTCTTCAGGCTTCACAAAGGGGTGCCCTGAGGCAAAGGCCTTCCTGACATTCAGGGCCACAAAAGGATAGGTAAGCCAAAGGCCCAAAGCAGGGTTTCTCTAGGGAGACTTTACTGATCACACTGATATCTGAGTTTTCTGAGATGCTCACCATTTCTTTCAACTATCCAGTACATGGCCATGTCACCGAGCTTGGAGGTGGTACATATCTTGGACACAAAACCATGAGCCTATTCTGGAGAGTGGCCAGAATTCAGGAAGAAAACAGGAACTTAGGAAGATAGTAGGCGTTGCCCATCCATAAGGCAAGCCGCAGTCCATTCATAAATTGGGCAGGATGAATGCTGGGAAGCTTTCTACTAGACAGGACACATCCATTGATGCATTCTCTTTTCTAATGTCTACAACCAGGGACACAGTGGGATACACAAACATAGAAACACTCGCCTTGTCAAAAGCCTTACTAGAAACAGTCCACTCCAACCCAAACAAACCGCCTTTCCTACCTATTCTCAGAACATGAGACAAAACCACAAACTCACACCCACACCCACAAAGGCACCTCCTTCCAAGTTGGTCTGTGACTACCCGGAGTGTCGTCTGACTGGTGGGCCATACTATGTTCCCCCGAAAGGGCCTGTCCTGTCTCACATCTGGCCTCCTTGGCCAACTCTGTGAAGTTGTCAGGAGCCAGCGGTGAGCCACTACCTGCTTTCTCAGGAAAGGCCCCTCTGCAGAGCTTTCCTGGCATTTGGCAATCCTCACCTCAGTGGGTACCAAGAAAGACTGACTCTGTCCTTGGTAAATCCAAACAAGTGAGCCCACTGGGACTGGGACTGGGACTGGCTCTGGGTGCCTGGCTTCCTGGATCCCAAGTTCAGAGAGTTCCATCACCAAGGAAGTGAGGTGAGGTCACTTCCTTCAGGAACTGAATGAGGTCACTGCCTTGGCAACCACTGTGTCCTAACAGTTGCTTCCAAGGCTCCCATGAGATGGAGGCTGCCCCTCCTTCCTGTGACACTTTCACAAGTTAGAATGGAATATCAACCATAGGCACCAAGGAACAGCTCTCCACACAGGCCTGCTTTGGTCCATCTTGTCTACATTAAGAAGAGAGAGGCTCATTCAGACACATCCCTTCATCCTGACCAGGTTGTTTGCCATGGAAGATGACTTCTGCTCTCTCAGGTCCTTCATAGCTGCCTACATCTTCTCCAGGGATCATTTCTGCATGGACCTTTGAGGTTCTCAGCAGGTGGAAGATCCCCCACATTCCTGTATTGTAAGACCCACTCTGTCCCTGCTCTTCTGTAAAGTTAGATTGAGGGAACAGTGTATGGTTAGGGTTAAGAACCTGTTTGATGTGGCTTAGGAATCACTCTGCTGGATGAAGAATGGTATTGGGAACCTGGGATATTTATAATAATATATAGGTGAAATATATGTATGAAAACAGAAATCCAAGTAAGATTTGAAGGCCAGAAGGGCATTGGGCCCTTGATTGGGATACTTAGCTTTGAATGACTTTCTGCACAGATGTCTCAGATAAATCGGTACACAATGGCATAGGACCTTGTACCTTGGATGATTGAATGTAGAAGAGAACATCCAGTCAAAAAGGGATAGTAGGTAGGATTAGGAAGATAGTTGGTAAGTTTTGGAAGAAGAGTGAGTATGCAATTTGGACCAAAAGTTCTTTAGCAATAGGGTGTCGGTTAGAGAGTGAATGTAAACGTCAGCACATGTGAAGAGTCAGTCACAATGATGAACTGGGGAACATATGTAGGAAAGCAGATATCAATAGAGACATTAGGAAATCAGGCAAAGTATAAAGTGAGTGAGTGGATTAGACATTTTCAACAGGGTTGAGGTTGAATATATCATCTTAGGAAGAAACAAATGTGTAGTCACCAATAGCATTGACATTTGAGAGCATTAGGCAACCTGGACAAGGATGTTTTTAGTAATCCATGCTCACTTTCCAATGAGGCGTTGGTGCAATCATAAGTGTGACCTTTGCATTTTGTGTCCAGAATATCACTGTGATAAAATGTATATGTAGATCAGGTGACATGAGTGTTTCTTCCACCATTTCTGGGAGTAATATGTTGAAGACATATAAATTAGCCTTTGGGGGTACAAATAGGTGTACCCTGGGTCTATGAATATAGAGATAATGCATGAATAGACCATACTGTGAATAAATAGTATAACAGGTTCCAATTTAAATAATGGATTGCATTGATATCTGAAAATATATAGGAAATCTAATATTGATACACAACCATTCATTCTAACCAGTTATACATCTAATGGTGATATTGGGGTTATGGTTTACCATGAAGGGGGTGTGAGTTTTGCTTCACAAGGGATTATGGAAATGGAAAAGAATGTGTTTGGAAAGAAGTCTCATGAAAAGACCAGTCAAGAAACGTGGAGGAATACATGTGTTCTGAAGCAGGAAGTGATTGAAAGGGAAATGAATGCCTAGAAATTTGTGAACTTGAGGATGAAATACATATCCTATGATGTGCATCAACTGAAGAAATAGTAATGTACCAGTGTTGAATAAAAATGAACGTCAAAATACACATCATGTCCCATAGGAATCTACTTGCATTCATGTTAAACTGGGTCAGTTACTGTAGAAATATTAGGATTTCAGCACTAGGAAACAAATATGTATTTCAGGTGGATGACTATTTCTGAGAATAATCTTGTGAAAAGTTGATTATAAATCCACATATATGAACATGAATGAATTTAGGGAGTATATAATATGACACATACATTTCATATTTTGAAAAATCTGGAGAGTGTGTGTATGTGTGTGTGTGTGTGTGTGTGTGTATGTATATATATATATATATATATATATATATATATATATATATACACAAAAGAAAAACACACACACAAACACAGACATTAAAGAGTAGAAATATATATGCCAATCGAAATTCATCATGAAATATTTATCATCCACAGATCCAAAAATATTTATTTTACTGAACATGTATTTATGTATCATGTTGTTCATGTGGGAAGCTCACCTGGAGGTTGAATTTTCAGTTCCAACAGCGTTTAGGAGGAGTGATCTCTTCTCACAGTTTGTATCTGCCAAGTCAGCCACCTCACAAGAATGGACGTGGGATAGGAGGTAGGATTCTATATGTGCATGTAAAAATGCATGTTGCTGAATAGGCTACAGAGAAAGGGAGACAGGAATTCACATATTTGTTAACATTCAAAACACATGGAGAACTATTTCTACTAAATTGGACTAGATTTATAACACCTACCCTTTATAATGCCAAAGGCCAGTCCAACTATACACCAGGCCTCCTCTGAACTGCCTGTATTTCTATTCTGTTTGAGTTATTTTTCTCCATCATATTAGTATTCGTAGTCACAATCTAGTAGGGTATGGGTTAGTGTCAGGGATTCAGTATTTCGAACGGAAAATAGGAAAATGAATCCAATGTGTAGGCCAATATGTGCTACAAAAAAATCTTCCCACTCTCATCCAGAACATTGCCTTGACATTACCTTCACAATAAGTAAGACACAATTTGAGGAGAAGAGTTAGAAATGCTGTGAATACATATGTGGAATGGAAAATGCTCAGGAGTTCACAACCTTGGAGGTGGTAGACTACTTTCCATGAGTAAGGGACAGGGTAAACACTCCACAAACGTGGAGCTCTGCTGGCCTAAAGACTTCGTGAGAAACTGCTTCTGAGGTTGGGCACTTGAAATATATGTTGTTGTCAGGAGCTTTAGCTTCCTTTGTAGTGAGACCATCAAACCAGGTCTGCATCTATGTGACCTGGAGGACATGGTTTCTGATTTTCCAATGAACATGAGGCAGAAGTGCTGAATTCTCTCTTTGCAGGTAAACTGTGGCCACTGGGGTCTAAGTGTCTCCCTGTGTGGACTGTGAAGCCATTTGGTCATCCTCCACTTTTCGTGGTGTTTCTTGCTGCTGCACTGGGAGTTTGGAATTTGCTTCAGGAAATACAAGGAGTTCAACTGGGACACAGTGCTGGAGGGAGTTCTGTCACGTGTGGTGGGTCAAGGTCCTAGGAGAATGCACCAGCCAGGCTTCTATCCCACAGAGCTTGCCCCCTTGACCATAGCAACCTGATTCTGAACATTGCCCTGAAACCTCTCCATATAACAAGATGCCTTTACATAGAAGGGTCTGCTCGCTGCACCATGTCAGTCACAAGCCATTTGGAAGCCAATGGCAGATCCACATGGCCCCACCACAGATGTTCTATCACACACCTGCACACCACTGCTCTAGGCCCACTACTCAGCAGGCCCCAACTCACTGGCATCTCTGTTCTACACCATTTTCATGAAACCCAGTCAATCAAGGCACTGTCTGGTACACTCATGATCAGCAACAGGACATCCAAAGGTTCTCCAGTGCCACCTGGTCATGGGAATTTCAAAAATGTCATGGTATTTATCTAGCTAGCCATTTTTAAAGGATGAAGTTGGAGGCACTGTGGGTTTCCATTCCTTCAGGAACCATTAAATGGTGAGGAAGCTCATTTCAACGAAAGCTCTGGAGAACTCTCACAAACAAGGCTTCCCAAGGAGTGGCCAAAAGGTCACAGGAAGCCAGGCCCATTGAGGTCTACAATGTGAGGTCCACGTGTGTTTGGACTCTCCACGATGGCTGCCAGGTCTTTAAGAATAAAATCATGTGATATCCGGGCTGAGATTCCCAGTGCTCTGTGGAAAGCCAGCCTGGGCCTAGATCTCAGTTTCCAAGGGCGACTCTCATG
Source organism: Spermophilus citellus (assembly GCF_964194105.1). Classification (NCBI taxonomy): domain Eukaryota; kingdom Metazoa; phylum Chordata; class Mammalia; order Rodentia; family Sciuridae; genus Spermophilus; species Spermophilus citellus. Next base: position 19,570,618 of record NC_138199.1, on the reverse strand, counting down.
CGTGGCCTCCTAACATCCCGACACAATTCACGGCAATACTTCTCTGAGGTCAGTTCCAGAACTCAGTCTCCAAGGGGAATCACACCAGAGTTCAAGCCCAGGTGGACCCAGTCATCTCTTCCCACTGCCACACCACAATTCAAACCAAAACACTGCCACATGGCCCTCATCTTCTTCCATACAGACACTCATCATGACCTCTGGCTGGAGGTTTCCATGAGGGGCACAGCCCAAGACAGTGTCCACAATAAGCTCCCTTGCCTCTCATTTGCCTAATGTCAGGGTGGCCTGGACACCCTTCCTTTGGACCTGGAGTGATCAAATAGGCCTGCCTTTAATACTGCTCTACTTCTCCAATTGGAGGCCTACTGACTGCCGGGTATAGATTCTTTGTGTGAACTGGAGTCATGAGAAAACCCAAGCACCTATGGGCTAGCCTCTGCATGGCTTTGAAGGACTCATTTGACACAAAGGATCCCTATTCTCACTTGATGGAGGTCAGGAACCTTACAGAGGAAGGCGAGAGACCTCATCCAGGATGACTGCTTTTGTGCCAATTTGGCCTTGGATGCACGCATGGGATCTTTCTTTGGATCCATCAGGTGCTGACAATGTAAGCCACAGCCTCACACAGGGCCAAGAGGCTGATTCAGACACATCCCTTTGCAAAGCAATTAAGCAAAGAGCCACAGGTGATGCCCATTCATTTCCATTTGAAAACTGTTTTCTTCAGGCTTCACAAAGGGGTGCCCTGAGGCAAAGGCCTTCCTGACATTCAGGGCCACAAAAGGATAGGTAAGCCAAAGGCCCAAAGCAGGGTTTCTCTAGGGAGACTTTACTGATCACACTGATATCTGAGTTTTCTGAGATGCTCACCATTTCTTTCAACTATCCAGTACATGGCCATGTCACCGAGCTTGGAGGTGGTACATATCTTGGACACAAAACCATGAGCCTATTCTGGAGAGTGGCCAGAATTCAGGAAGAAAACAGGAACTTAGGAAGATAGTAGGCGTTGCCCATCCATAAGGCAAGCCGCAGTCCATTCATAAATTGGGCAGGATGAATGCTGGGAAGCTTTCTACTAGACAGGACACATCCATTGATGCATTCTCTTTTCTAATGTCTACAACCAGGGACACAGTGGGATACACAAACATAGAAACACTCGCCTTGTCAAAAGCCTTACTAGAAACAGTCCACTCCAACCCAAACAAACCGCCTTTCCTACCTATTCTCAGAACATGAGACAAAACCACAAACTCACACCCACACCCACAAAGGCACCTCCTTCCAAGTTGGTCTGTGACTACCCGGAGTGTCGTCTGACTGGTGGGCCATACTATGTTCCCCCGAAAGGGCCTGTCCTGTCTCACATCTGGCCTCCTTGGCCAACTCTGTGAAGTTGTCAGGAGCCAGCGGTGAGCCACTACCTGCTTTCTCAGGAAAGGCCCCTCTGCAGAGCTTTCCTGGCATTTGGCAATCCTCACCTCAGTGGGTACCAAGAAAGACTGACTCTGTCCTTGGTAAATCCAAACAAGTGAGCCCACTGGGACTGGGACTGGGACTGGCTCTGGGTGCCTGGCTTCCTGGATCCCAAGTTCAGAGAGTTCCATCACCAAGGAAGTGAGGTGAGGTCACTTCCTTCAGGAACTGAATGAGGTCACTGCCTTGGCAACCACTGTGTCCTAACAGTTGCTTCCAAGGCTCCCATGAGATGGAGGCTGCCCCTCCTTCCTGTGACACTTTCACAAGTTAGAATGGAATATCAACCATAGGCACCAAGGAACAGCTCTCCACACAGGCCTGCTTTGGTCCATCTTGTCTACATTAAGAAGAGAGAGGCTCATTCAGACACATCCCTTCATCCTGACCAGGTTGTTTGCCATGGAAGATGACTTCTGCTCTCTCAGGTCCTTCATAGCTGCCTACATCTTCTCCAGGGATCATTTCTGCATGGACCTTTGAGGTTCTCAGCAGGTGGAAGATCCCCCACATTCCTGTATTGTAAGACCCACTCTGTCCCTGCTCTTCTGTAAAGTTAGATTGAGGGAACAGTGTATGGTTAGGGTTAAGAACCTGTTTGATGTGGCTTAGGAATCACTCTGCTGGATGAAGAATGGTATTGGGAACCTGGGATATTTATAATAATATATAGGTGAAATATATGTATGAAAACAGAAATCCAAGTAAGATTTGAAGGCCAGAAGGGCATTGGGCCCTTGATTGGGATACTTAGCTTTGAATGACTTTCTGCACAGATGTCTCAGATAAATCGGTACACAATGGCATAGGACCTTGTACCTTGGATGATTGAATGTAGAAGAGAACATCCAGTCAAAAAGGGATAGTAGGTAGGATTAGGAAGATAGTTGGTAAGTTTTGGAAGAAGAGTGAGTATGCAATTTGGACCAAAAGTTCTTTAGCAATAGGGTGTCGGTTAGAGAGTGAATGTAAACGTCAGCACATGTGAAGAGTCAGTCACAATGATGAACTGGGGAACATATGTAGGAAAGCAGATATCAATAGAGACATTAGGAAATCAGGCAAAGTATAAAGTGAGTGAGTGGATTAGACATTTTCAACAGGGTTGAGGTTGAATATATCATCTTAGGAAGAAACAAATGTGTAGTCACCAATAGCATTGACATTTGAGAGCATTAGGCAACCTGGACAAGGATGTTTTTAGTAATCCATGCTCACTTTCCAATGAGGCGTTGGTGCAATCATAAGTGTGACCTTTGCATTTTGTGTCCAGAATATCACTGTGATAAAATGTATATGTAGATCAGGTGACATGAGTGTTTCTTCCACCATTTCTGGGAGTAATATGTTGAAGACATATAAATTAGCCTTTGGGGGTACAAATAGGTGTACCCTGGGTCTATGAATATAGAGATAATGCATGAATAGACCATACTGTGAATAAATAGTATAACAGGTTCCAATTTAAATAATGGATTGCATTGATATCTGAAAATATATAGGAAATCTAATATTGATACACAACCATTCATTCTAACCAGTTATACATCTAATGGTGATATTGGGGTTATGGTTTACCATGAAGGGGGTGTGAGTTTTGCTTCACAAGGGATTATGGAAATGGAAAAGAATGTGTTTGGAAAGAAGTCTCATGAAAAGACCAGTCAAGAAACGTGGAGGAATACATGTGTTCTGAAGCAGGAAGTGATTGAAAGGGAAATGAATGCCTAGAAATTTGTGAACTTGAGGATGAAATACATATCCTATGATGTGCATCAACTGAAGAAATAGTAATGTACCAGTGTTGAATAAAAATGAACGTCAAAATACACATCATGTCCCATAGGAATCTACTTGCATTCATGTTAAACTGGGTCAGTTACTGTAGAAATATTAGGATTTCAGCACTAGGAAACAAATATGTATTTCAGGTGGATGACTATTTCTGAGAATAATCTTGTGAAAAGTTGATTATAAATCCACATATATGAACATGAATGAATTTAGGGAGTATATAATATGACACATACATTTCATATTTTGAAAAATCTGGAGAGTGTGTGTATGTGTGTGTGTGTGTGTGTATATGTATATATATATATATATATATATATATATATATATATATATATACACACAAAAGAAAAACACACACACAAACACAGACATTAAAGAGTAGAAATATATATGCCAATCGAAATTCATCATGAAATATTTATCATCCACAGATCCAAAAATATTTATTTTACTGAACATGTATTTATGTATCATGTTGTTCATGTGGGAAGCTCACCTGGAGGTTGAATTTTCAGTTCCAACAGCGTTTAGGAGGAGTGATCTCTTCTCACAGTTTGTATCTGCCAAGTCAGCCACCTCACAAGAATGGACGTGGGATAGGAGGTAGGATTCTATATGTGCATGTAAAAATGCATGTTGCTGAATAGGCTACAGAGAAAGGGAGACAGGAATTCACATATTTGTTAACATTCAAAACACATGGAGAACTATTTCTACTAAATTGGACTAGATTTATAACACCTACCCTTTATAATGCCAAAGGCCAGTCCAACTATACACCAGGCCTCCTCTGAACTGCCTGTATTTCTATTCTGTTTGAGTTATTTTTCTCCATCATATTAGTATTCGTAGTCACAATCTAGTAGGGTATGGGTTAGTGTCAGGGATTCAGTATTTCGAACGGAAAATAGGAAAATGAATCCAATGTGTAGGCCAATATGTGCTACAAAAAAATCTTCCCACTCTCATCCAGAACATTGCCTTGACATTACCTTCACAATAAGTAAGACACAATTTGAGGAGAAGAGTTAGAAATGCTGTGAATACATATGTGGAATGGAAAATGCTCAGGAGTTCACAACCTTGGAGGTGGTAGACTACTTTCCATGAGTAAGGGACAGGGTAAACACTCCACAAACGTGGAGCTCTGCTGGCCTAAAGACTTCGTGAGAAACTGCTTCTGAGGTTGGGCACTTGAAATATATGTTGTTGTCAGGAGCTTTAGCTTCCTTTGTAGTGAGACCATCAAACCAGGTCTGCATCTATGTGACCTGGAGGACATGGTTTCTGATTTTCCAATGAACATGAGGCAGAAGTGCTGAATTCTCTCTTTGCAGGTAAACTGTGGCCACTGGGGTCTAAGTGTCTCCCTGTGTGGACTGTGAAGCCATTTGGTCATCCTCCACTTTTCGTGGTGTTTCTTGCTGCTGCACTGGGAGTTTGGAATTTGCTTCAGGAAATACAAGGAGTTCAACTGGGACACAGTGCTGGAGGGAGTTCTGTCACGTGTGGTGGGTCAAGGTCCTAGGAGAATGCACCAGCCAGGCTTCTATCCCACAGAGCTTGCCCCCTTGACCATAGCAACCTGATTCTGAACATTGCCCTGAAACCTCTCCATATAACAAGATGCCTTTACATAGAAGGGTCTGCTCGCTGCACCATGTCAGTCACAAGCCATTTGGAAGCCAATGGCAGATCCACATGGCCCCACCACAGATGTTCTATCACACACCTGCACACCACTGCTCTAGGCCCACTACTCAGCAGGCCCCAACTCACTGGCATCTCTGTTCTACACCATTTTCATGAAACCCAGTCAATCAAGGCACTGTCTGGTACACTCATGATCAGCAACAGGACATCCAAAGGTTCTCCAGTGCCACCTGGTCATGGGAATTTCAAAAATGTCATGGTATTTATCTAGCTAGCCATTTTTAAAGGATGAAGTTGGAGGCACTGTGGGTTTCCATTCCTTCAGGAACCATTAAATGGTGAGGAAGCTCATTTCAACGAAAGCTCTGGAGAACTCTCACAAACAAGGCTTCCCAAGGAGTGGCCAAAAGGTCACAGGAAGCCAGGCCCATTGAGGTCTACAATGTGAGGTCCACGTGTGTTTGGACTCTCCACGATGGCTGCCAGGTCTTTAAGAATAAAATCATGTGATATCCGGGCTGAGATTCCCAGTGCTCTGTGGAAAGCCAGCCTGGGCCTAGATCTCAGTTTCCAAGGGCGACTCTCATGCGTGGCCTCCTAACATCCCGACACAATTCACGGCAATACTTCTCTGAGGTCAGTTCCAGAACTCAGTCTCCAAGGGGAATCACACCAGAGTTCAAGCCCAGGTGGACCCAGTCATCTCTTCCCACTGCCACACCACAATTCAAACCAAAACACTGCCACATGGCCCTCATCTTCTTCCATACAGACACTCATCATGACCTCTGGCTGGAGGTTTCCATGAGGGGCACAGCCCAAGACAGTGTCCACAATAAGCTCCCTTGCCTCTCATTTGCCTAATGTCAGGGTGGCCTGGACACCCTTCCTTTGGACCTGGAGTGATCAAATAGGCCTGCCTTTAATACTGCTCTACTTCTCCAATTGGAGGCCTACTGACTGCCGGGTATAGATTCTTTGTGTGAACTGGAGTCATGAGAAAACCCAAGCACCTATGGGCTAGCCTCTGCATGGCTTTGAAGGACTCATTTGACACAAAGGATCCCTATTCTCACTTGATGGAGGTCAGGAACCTTACAGAGGAAGGCGAGAGACCTCATCCAGGATGACTGCTTTTGTGCCAATTTGGCCTTGGATGCACGCATGGGATCTTTCTTTGGATCCATCAGGTGCTGACAATGTAAGCCACAGCCTCACACAGGGCCAAGAGGCTGATTCAGACACATCCCTTTGCAAAGCAATTAAGCAAAGAGCCACAGGTGATGCCCATTCATTTCCATTTGAAAACTGTTTTCTTCAGGCTTCACAAAGGGGTGCCCTGAGGCAAAGGCCTTCCTGACATTCAGGGCCACAAAAGGATAGGTAAGCCAAAGGCCCAAAGCAGGGTTTCTCTAGGGAGACTTTACTGATCACACTGATATCTGAGTTTTCTGAGATGCTCACCATTTCTTTCAACTATCCAGTACATGGCCATGTCACCGAGCTTGGAGGTGGTACATATCTTGGACACAAAACCATGAGCCTATTCTGGAGAGTGGCCAGAATTCAGGAAGAAAACAGGAACTTAGGAAGATAGTAGGCGTTGCCCATCCATAAGGCAAGCCGCAGTCCATTCATAAATTGGGCAGGATGAATGCTGGGAAGCTTTCTACTAGACAGGACACATCCATTGATGCATTCTCTTTTCTAATGTCTACAACCAGGGACACAGTGGGATACACAAACATAGAAACACTCGCCTTGTCAAAAGCCTTACTAGAAACAGTCCACTCCAAACCAAACAAACCGCCTTTCCTACCTATTCTCAGAACATGAGACAAAACCACAAACTCACACCCACACCCACAAAGGCACCTCCTTCCAAGTTGGTCTGTGACTACCCGGAGTGTCGTCTGACTGGTGGGCCATACTATGTTCCCCCGAAAGGGCCTGTCCTGTCTCACATCTGGCCTCCTTGGCCAACTCTGTGAAGTTGTCAGGAGCCAGCGGTGAGCCACTACCTGCTTTCTCAGGAAAGGCCCCTCTGCAGAGCTTTCCTGGCATTTGGCAATCCTCACCTCAGTGGGTACCAAGAAAGACTGACTCTGTCCTTGGTAAATCCAAACAAGTGAGCCCACTGGGACTGGGACTGGGACTGGCTCTGGGTGCCTGGCTTCCTGGATCCCAAGTTCAGAGAGTTCCATCACCAAGGAAGTGAGGTGAGGTCACTTCCTTCAGGAACTGAATGAGGTCACTGCCTTGGCAACCACTGTGTCCTAACAGTTGCTTCCAAGGCTCCCATGAGATGGAGGCTGCCCCTCCTTCCTGTGACACTTTCACAAGTTAGAATGGAATATCAACCATAGGCACCAAGGAACAGCTCTCCACACAGGCCTGCTTTGGTCCATCTTGTCTACATTAAGAAGAGAGAGGCTCATTCAGACACATCCCTTCATCCTGACCAGGTTGTTTGCCATGGAAGATGACTTCTGCTCTCTCAGGTCCTTCATAGCTGCCTACATCTTCTCCAGGGATCATTTCTGCATGGACCTTTGAGGTTCTCAGCAGGTGGAAGATCCCCCACATTCCTGTATTGTAAGACCCACTCTGTCCCTGCTCTTCTGTAAAGTTAGATTGAGGGAACAGTGTATGGTTAGGGTTAAGAACCTGTTTGATGTGGCTTAGGAATCACTCTGCTGGATGAAGAATGGTATTGGGAACCTGGGATATTTATAATAATATATAGGTGAAATATATGTATGAAAACAGAAATCCAAGTAAGATTTGAAGGCCAGAAGGGCATTGGGCCCTTGATTGGGATACTTAGCTTTGAATGACTTTCTGCACAGATGTCTCAGATAAATCGGTACACAATGGCATAGGACCTTGTACCTTGGATGATTGAATGTAGAAGAGAACATCCAGTCAAAAAGGGATAGTAGGTAGGATTAGGAAGATAGTTGGTAAGTTTTGGAAGAAGAGTGAGTATGCAATTTGGACCAAAAGTTCTTTAGCAATAGGGTGTCGGTTAGAGAGTGAATGTAAACGTCAGCACATGTGAAGAGTCAGTCACAATGATGAACTGGGGAACATATGTAGGAAAGCAGATATCAATAGAGACATTAGGAAATCAGGCAAAGTATAAAGTGAGTGAGTGGATTAGACATTTTCAACAGGGTTGAGGTTGAATATATCATCTTAGGAAGAAACAAATGTGTAGTCACCAATAGCATTGACATTTGAGAGCATTAGGCAACCTGGACAAGGATGTTTTTAGTAATCCATGCTCACTTTCCAATGAGGCGTTGGTGCAATCATAAGTGTGACCTTTGCATTTTGTGTCCAGAATATCACTGTGATAAAATGTATATGTAGATCAGGTGACATGAGTGTTTCTTCCACCATTTCTGGGAGTAATATGTTGAAGACATATAAATTAGCCTTTGGGGGTACAAATAGGTGTACCCTGGGTCTATGAATATAGAGATAATGCATGAATAGACCATACTGTGAATAAATAGTATAACAGGTTCCAATTTAAATAATGGATTGCATTGATATCTGAAAATATATAGGAAATCTAATATTGATACACAACCATTCATTCTAACCAGTTATACATCTAATGGTGATATTGGGGTTATGGTTTACCATGAAGGGGGTGTGAGTTTTGCTTCACAAGGGATTATGGAAATGGAAAAGAATGTGTTTGGAAAGAAGTCTCATGAAAAGACCAGTCAAGAAACGTGGAGGAATACATGTGTTCTGAAGCAGGAAGTGATTGAAAGGGAAATGAATGCCTAGAAATTTGTGAACTTGAGGATGAAATACATATCCTATGATGTGCATCAACTGAAGAAATAGTAATGTACCAGTGTTGAATAAAAATGAACGTCAAAATACACATCATGTCCCATAGGAATCTACTTGCATTCATGTTAAACTGGGTCAGTTACTGTAGAAATATTAGGATTTCAGCACTAGGAAACAAATATGTATTTCAGGTGGATGACTATTTCTGAGAATAATCTTGTGAAAAGTTGATTATAAATCCACATATATGAACATGAATGAATTTAGGGAGTATATAATATGACACATACATTTCATATTTTGAAAAATCTGGAAAGTGTGTGTATGTGTGTGTGTGTGTGTGTGTATGTATATATATATATATATATATATATATATATATACACAAAAGAAAAACACACACACAAACACAGACATTAAAGAGTAGAAATATATATGCCAATCGAAATTCATCATGAAATATTTATCATCCACAGATCCAAAAATATTTATTTTACTGAACATGTATTTATGTATCATGTTGTTCATGTGGGAAGCTCACCTGGAGGTTGAATTTTCAGTTCCAACAGCGTTTAGGAGGAGTGATCTCTTCTCACAGTTTGTATCTGCCAAGTCAGCCACCTCACAAGAATGGACGTGGGATAGGAGGTAGGATTCTATATGTGCATGTAAAAATGCATGTTGCTGAATAGGCTACAGAGAAAGGGAGACAGGAATTCACATATTTGTTAACATTCAAAACACATGGAGAACTATTTCTACTAAATTGGACTAGATTTATAACACCTACCCTTTATAATGCCAAAGGCCAGTCCAACTATACACCAGGCCTCCTCTGAACTGCCTGTATTTCTATTCTGTTTGAGTTATTTTTCTCCATCATATTAGTATTCGTAGTCACAATCTAGTAGGGTATGGGTTAGTGTCAGGGATTCAGTATTTCGAACGGAAAATAGGAAAATGAATCCAATGTGTAGGCCAATATGTGCTACAAAAAAATCTTCCCACTCTCATCCAGAACATTGCCTTGACATTACCTTCACAATAAGTAAGACACAATTTGAGGAGAAGAGTTAGAAATGCTGTGAATACATATGTGGAATGGAAAATGCTCAGGAGTTCACAACCTTGGAGGTGGTAGACTACTTTCCATGAGTAAGGGACAGGGTAAACACTCCACAAACGTGGAGCTCTGCTGGCCTAAAGACTTCGTGAGAAACTGCTTCTGAGGTTGGGCACTTGAAATATATGTTGTTGTCAGGAGCTTTAGCTTCCTTTGTAGTGAGACCATCAAACCAGGTCTGCATCTATGTGACCTGGAGGACATGGTTTCTGATTTTCCAATGAACATGAGGCAGAAGTGCTGAATTCTCTCTTTGCAGGTAAACTGTGGCCACTGGGGTCTAAGTGTCTCCCTGTGTGGACTGTGAAGCCATTTGGTCATCCTCCACTTTTCGTGGTGTTTCTTGCTGCTGCACTGGGAGTTTGGAATTTGCTTCAGGAAATACAAGGAGTTCAACTGGGACACAGTGCTGGAGGGAGTTCTGTCACGTGTGGTGGGTCAAGGTCCTAGGAGAATGCACCAGCCAGGCTTCTATCCCACAGAGCTTGCCCCCTTGACCATAGCAACCTGATTCTGAACATTGCCCTGAAACCTCTCCATATAACAAGATGCCTTTACATAGAAGGGTCTGCTCGCTGCACCATGTCAGTCACAAGCCATTTGGAAGCCAATGGCAGATCCACATGGCCCCACCACAGATGTTCTATCACACACCTGCACACCACTGCTCTAGGCCCACTACTCAGCAGGCCCCAACTCACTGGCATCTCTGTTCTACACCATTTTCATGAAACCCAGTCAATCAAGGCACTGTCTGGTACACTCATGATCAGCAACAGGACATCCAAAGGTTCTCCAGTGCCACCTGGTCATGGGAATTTCAAAAATGTCATGGTATTTATCTAGCTAGCCATTTTTAAAGGATGAAGTTGGAGGCACTGTGGGTTTCCATTCCTTCAGGAACCATTAAATGGTGAGGAAGCTCATTTCAACGAAAGCTCTGGAGAACTCTCACAAACAAGGCTTCCCAAGGAGTGGCCAAAAGGTCACAGGAAGCCAGGCCCATTGAGGTCTACAATGTGAGGTCCACGTGTGTTTGGACTCTCCACGATGGCTGCCAGGTCTTTAAGAATAAAATCATGTGATATCCGGGCTGAGATTCCCAGTGCTCTGTGGAAAGCCAGCCTGGGCCTAGATCTCAGTTTCCAAGGGCGACTCTCATGCGTGGCCTCCTAACATCCCGACACAATTCACGGCAATACTTCTCTGAGGTCAGTTCCAGAACTCAGTCTCCAAGGGGAATCACACCAGAGTTCAAGCCCAGGTGGACCCAGTCATCTCTTCCCACTGCCACACCACAATTCAAACCAAAACACTGCCACATGGCCCTCATCTTCTTCCATACAGACACTCATCATGACCTCTGGCTGGAGGTTTCCATGAGGGGCACAGCCCAAGACAGTGTCCACAATAAGCTCCCTTGCCTCTCATTTGCCTAATGTCAGGGTGGCCTGGACACCCTTCCTTTGGACCTGGAGTGATCAAATAGGCCTGCCTTTAATACTGCTCTACTTCTCCAATTGGAGGCCTACTGACTGCCGGGTATAGATTCTTTGTGTGAACTGGAGTCATGAGAAAACCCAAGCACCTATGGGCTAGCCTCTGCATGGCTTTGAAGGACTCATTTGACACAAAGGATCCCTATTCTCACTTGATGGAGGTCAGGAACCTTACAGAGGAAGGCGAGAGACCTCATCCAGGATGACTGCTTTTGTGCCAATTTGGCCTTGGATGCACGCATGGGATCTTTCTTTGGATCCATCAGGTGCTGACAATGTAAGCCACAGCCTCACACAGGGCCAAGAGGCTGATTCAGACACATCCCTTTGCAAAGCAATTAAGCAAAGAGCCACAGGTGATGCCCATTCATTTCCATTTGAAAACTGTTTTCTTCAGGCTTCACAAAGGGGTGCCCTGAGGCAAAGGCCTTCCTGACATTCAGGGCCACAAAAGGATAGGTAAGCCAAAGGCCCAAAGCAGGGTTTCTCTAGGGAGACTTTACTGATCACACTGATATCTGAGTTTTCTGAGATGCTCACCATTTCTTTCAACTATCCAGTACATGGCCATGTCACCGAGCTTGGAGGTGGTACATATCTTGGACACAAAACCATGAGCCTATTCTGGAGAGTGGCCAGAATTCAGGAAGAAAACAGGAACTTAGGAAGATAGTAGGCGTTGCCCATCCATAAGGCAAGCCGCAGTCCATTCATAAATTGGGCAGGATGAATGCTGGGAAGCTTTCTACTAGACAGGACACATCCATTGATGCATTCTCTTTTCTAATGTCTACAACCAGGGACACAGTGGGATACACAAACATAGAAACACTCGCCTTGTCAAAAGCCTTACTAGAAACAGTCCACTCCAACCCAAACAAACCGCCTTTCCTACCTATTCTCAGAACATGAGACAAAACCACAAACTCACACCCACACCCACAAAGGCACCTCCTTCCAAGTTGGTCTGTGACTACCCGGAGTGTCGTCTGACTGGTGGGCCATACTATGTTCCCCCGAAAGGGCCTGTCCTGTCTCACATCTGGCCTCCTTGGCCAACTCTGTGAAGTTGTCAGGAGCCAGCGGTGAGCCACTACCTGCTTTCTCAGGAAAGGCCCCTCTGCAGAGCTTTCCTGGCATTTGGCAATCCTCACCTCAGTGGGTACCAAGAAAGACTGACTCTGTCCTTGGTAAATCCAAACAAGTGAGCCCACTGGGACTGGGACTGGGACTGGCTCTGGGTGCCTGGCTTCCTGGATCCCAAGTTCAGAGAGTTCCATCACCAAGGAAGTGAGGTGAGGTCACTTCCTTCAGGAACTGAATGAGGTCACTGCCTTGGCAACCACTGTGTCCTAACAGTTGCTTCCAAGGCTCCCATGAGATGGAGGCTGCCCCTCCTTCCTGTGACACTTTCACAAGTTAGAATGGAATATCAACCATAGGCACCAAGGAACAGCTCTCCACACAGGCCTGCTTTGGTCCATCTTGTCTACATTAAGAAGAGAGAGGCTCATTCAGACACATCCCTTCATCCTGACCAGGTTGTTTGCCATGGAAGATGACTTCTGCTCTCTCAGGTCCTTCATAGCTGCCTACATCTTCTCCAGGGATCATTTCTGCATGGACCTTTGAGGTTCTCAGCAGGTGGAAGATCCCCCACATTCCTGTATTGTAAGACCCACTCTGTCCCTGCTCTTCTGTAAAGTTAGATTGAGGGAACAGTGTATGGTTAGGGTTAAGAACCTGTTTGATGTGGCTTAGGAATCACTCTGCTGGATGAAGAATGGTATTGGGAACCTGGGATATTTATAATAATATATAGGTGAAATATATGTATGAAAACAGAAATCCAAGTAAGATTTGAAGGCCAGAAGGGCATTGGGCCCTTGATTGGGATACTTAGCTTTGAATGACTTTCTGCACAGATGTCTCAGATAAATCGGTACACAATGGCATAGGACCTTGTACCTTGGATGATTGAATGTAGAAGAGAACATCCAGTCAAAAAGGGATAGTAGGTAGGATTAGGAAGATAGTTGGTAAGTTTTGGAAGAAGAGTGAGTATGCAATTTGGACCAAAAGTTCTTTAGCAATAGGGTGTCGGTTAGAGAGTGAATGTAAACGTCAGCACATGTGAAGAGTCAGTCACAATGATGAACTGGGGAACATATGTAGGAAAGCAGATATCAATAGAGACATTAGGAAATCAGGCAAAGTATAAAGTGAGTGAGTGGATTAGACATTTTCAACAGGGTTGAGGTTGAATATATCATCTTAGGAAGAAACAAATGTGTAGTCACCAATAGCATTGACATTTGAGAGCATTAGGCAACCTGGACAAGGATGTTTTTAGTAATCCATGCTCACTTTCCAATGAGGCGTTGGTGCAATCATAAGTGTGACCTTTGCATTTTGTGTCCAGAATATCACTGTGATAAAATGTATATGTAGATCAGGTGACATGAGTGTTTCTTCCACCATTTCTGGGAGTAATATGTTGAAGACATATAAATTAGCCTTTGGGGGTACAAATAGGTGTACCCTGGGTCTATGAATATAGAGATAATGCATGAATAGACCATACTGTGAATAAATAGTATAACAGGTTCCAATTTAAATAATGGATTGCATTGATATCTGAAAATATATAGGAAATCTAATATTGATACACAACCATTCATTCTAACCAGTTATACATCTAATGGTGATATTGGGGTTATGGTTTACCATGAAGGGGGTGTGAGTTTTGCTTCACAAGGGATTATGGAAATGGAAAAGAATGTGTTTGGAAAGAAGTCTCATGAAAAGACCAGTCAAGAAACGTGGAGGAATACATGTGTTCTGAAGCAGGAAGTGATTGAAAGGGAAATGAATGCCTAGAAATTTGTGAACTTGAGGATGAAATACATATCCTATGATGTGCATCAACTGAAGAAATAGTAATGTACCAGTGTTGAATAAAAATGAACGTCAAAATACACATCATGTCCCATAGGAATCTACTTGCATTCATGTTAAACTGGGTCAGTTACTGTAGAAATATTAGGATTTCAGCACTAGGAAACAAATATGTATTTCAGGTGGATGACTATTTCTGAGAATAATCTTGTGAAAAGTTGATTATAAATCCACATATATGAACATGAATGAATTTAGGGAGTATATAATGACACATACATTTCATATTTTGAAAAATCTGGAGAGTGTGTGTATGTGTGTGAGTGTGTGTGTATGTGTATATATATATATATATATATATATATATATATATATATATACACACAAAAGAAAAACACACACACAAACACAGACATTAAAGAGTAGAAATATATATGCCAATCGAAATTCATCATGAAATATTTATCATCCACAGATCCAAAAATATTTATTTTACTGAACATGTATTTATGTATCATGTTGTTCATGTGGGAAGCTCACCTGGAGGTTGAATTTTCAGTTCCAACAGCGTTTAGGAGGAGTGATCTCTTCTCACAGTTTGTATCTGCCAAGTCAGCCACCTCACAAGAATGGACGTGGGATAGGAGGTAGGATTCTATATGTGCATGTAAAAATGCATGTTGCTGAATAGGCTACAGAGAAAGGGAGACAGGAATTCACATATTTGTTAACATTCAAAACACATGGAGAACTATTTCTACTAAATTGGACTAGATTTATAACACCTACCCTTTATAATGCCAAAGGCCAGTCCAACTATACACCAGGCCTCCTCTGAACTGCCTGTATTTCTATTCTGTTTGAGTTATTTTTCTCCATCATATTAGTATTCGTAGTCACAATCTAGTAGGGTATGGGTGAGTGTCAGGGATTCAGTATTTCGAACGGAAAATAGGAAAATGAATCCAATGTGTAGGCCAATATGTGCTACAAAAAAATCTTCCCACTCTCATCCAGAACATTGCCTTGACATTACCTTCACAATAAGTAAGACACAATTTGAGGAGAAGAGTTAGAAATGCTGTGAATACATATGTGGAATGGAAAATGCTCAGGAGTTCACAACCTTGGAGGTGGTAGACTACTTTCCATGAGTAAGGGACAGGGTAAACACTCCACAAACGTGGAGCTCTGCTGGCCTAAAGACTTCGTGAGAAACTGCTTCTGAGGTTGGGCACTTGAAATATATGTTGTTGTCAGGAGCTTTAGCTTCCTTTGTAGTGAGACCATCAAACCAGGTCTGCATCTATGTGACCTGGAGGACATGGTTTCTGATTTTCCAATGAACATGAGGCAGAAGTGCTGAATTCTCTCTTTGCAGGTAAACTGTGGCCACTGGGGTCTAAGTGTCTCCCTGTGTGGACTGTGAAGCCATTTGGTCATCCTCCACTTTTCGTGGTGTTTCTTGCTGCTGCACTGGGAGTTTGGAATTTGCTTCAGGAAATACAAGGAGTTCAACTGGGACACAGTGCTGGAGGGAGTTCTGTCACGTGTGGTGGGTCAAGGTCCTAGGAGAATGCACCAGCCAGGCTTCTATCCCACAGAGCTTGCCCCCTTGACCATAGCAACCTGATTCTGAACATTGCCCTGAAACCTCTCCATATAACAAGATGCCTTTACATAGAAGGGTCTGCTCGCTGCACCATGTCAGTCACAAGCCATTTGGAAGCCAATGGCAGATCCACATGGCCCCACCACAGATGTTCTATCACACACCTGCACACCACTGCTCTAGGCCCACTACTCAGCAGGCCCCAACTCACTGGCATCTCTGTTCTACACCATTTTCATGAAACCCAGTCAATCAAGGCACTGTCTGGTACACTCATGATCAGCAACAGGACATCCAAAGGTTCTCCAGTGCCACCTGGTCATGGGAATTTCAAAAATGTCATGGTATTTATCTAGCTAGCCATTTTTAAAGGATGAAGTTGGAGGCACTGTGGGTTTCCATTCCTTCAGGAACCATTAAATGGTGAGGAAGCTCATTTCAACGAAAGCTCTGGAGAACTCTCACAAACAAGGCTTCCCAAGGAGTGGCCAAAAGGTCACAGGAAGCCAGGCCCATTGAGGTCTACAATGTGAGGTCCACGTGTGTTTGGACTCTCCACGATGGCTGCCAGGTCTTTAAGAATAAAATCATGTGATATCCGGGCTGAGATTCCCAGTGCTCTGTGGAAAGCCAGCCTGGGCCTAGATCTCAGTTTCCAAGGGCGACTCTCATGCGTGGCCTCCTAACATCCCGACACAATTCACGGCAATACTTCTCTGAGGTCAGTTCCAGAACTCAGTCTCCAAGGGGAATCACACCAGAGTTCAAGCCCAGGTGGACCCAGTCATCTCTTCCCACTGCCACACCACAATTCAAACCAAAACACTGCCACATGGCCCTCATCTTCTTCCATACAGACACTCATCATGACCTCTGGCTGGAGGTTTCCATGAGGGGCACAGCCCAAGACAGTGTCCACAATAAGCTCCCTTGCCTCTCATTTGCCTAATGTCAGGGTGGCCTGGACACCCTTCCTTTGGACCTGGAGTGATCAAATAGGCCTGCCTTTAATACTGCTCTACTTCTCCAATTGGAGGCCTACTGACTGCCGGGTATAGATTCTTTGTGTGAACTGGAGTCATGAGAAAACCCAAGCACCTATGGGCTAGCCTCTGCATGGCTTTGAAGGACTCATTTGACACAAAGGATCCCTATTCTCACTTGATGGAGGTCAGGAACCTTACAGAGGAAGGCGAGAGACCTCATCCAGGATGACTGCTTTTGTGCCAATTTGGCCTTGGATGCACGCATGGGATCTTTCTTTGGATCCACCAGGTGCTGACAATGTAAGCCACAGCCTCACACAGGGCCAAGAGGCTGATTCAGACACATCCCTTTGCAAAGCAATTAAGCAAAGAGCCACAGGTGATGCCCATTCATTTCCATTTGAAAACTGTTTTCTTCAGGCTTCACAAAGGGGTGCCCTGAGGCAAAGGCCTTCCTGACATTCAGGGCCACAAAAGGATAGGTAAGCCAAAGGCCCAAAGCAGGGTTTCTCTAGGGAGACTTTACTGATCACACTGATATCTGAGTTTTCTGAGATGCTCACCATTTCTTTCAACTATCCAGTACATGGCCATGTCACCGAGCTTGGAGGTGGTACATATCTTGGACACAAAACCATGAGCCTATTCTGGAGAGTGGCCAGAATTCAGGAAGAAAACAGGAACTTAGGAAGATAGTAGGCGTTGCCCATCCATAAGGCAAGCCGCAGTCCATTCATAAATTGGGCAGGATGAATGCTGGGAAGCTTTCTACTAGACAGGACACATCCATTGATGCATTCTCTTTTCTAATGTCTACAACCAGGGACACAGTGGGATACACAAACATAGAAACACTCGCCTTGTCAAAAGCCTTACTAGAAACAGTCCACTCCAACCCAAACAAACCGCCTTTCCTACCTATTCTCAGAACATGAGACAAAACCACAAACTCACACCCACACCCACAAAGGCACCTCCTTCCAAGTTGGTCTGTGACTACCCGGAGTGTCGTCTGACTGGTGGGCCATACTATGTTCCCCCGAAAGGGCCTGTCCTGTCTCACATCTGGCCTCCTTGGCCAACTCTGTGAAGTTGTCAGGAGCCAGCGGTGAGCCACTACCTGCTTTCTCAGGAAAGGCCCCTCTGCAGAGCTTTCCTGGCATTTGGCAATCCTCACCTCAGTGGGTACCAAGAAAGACTGACTCTGTCCTTGGTAAATCCAAACAAGTGAGCCCACTGGGACTGGGACTGGGACTGGCTCTGGGTGCCTGGCTTCCTGGATCCCAAGTTCAGAGAGTTCCATCACCAAGGAAGTGAGGTGAGGTCACTTCCTTCAGGAACTGAATGAGGTCACTGCCTTGGCAACCACTGTGTCCTAACAGTTGCTTCCAAGGCTCCCATGAGATGGAGGCTGCCCCTCCTTCCTGTGACACTTTCACAAGTTAGAATGGAATATCAACCATAGGCACCAAGGAACAGCTCTCCACACAGGCCTGCTTTGGTCCATCTTGTCTACATTAAGAAGAGAGAGGCTCATTCAGACACATCCCTTCATCCTGACCAGGTTGTTTGCCATGGAAGATGACTTCTGCTCTCTCAGGTCCTTCATAGCTGCCTACATCTTCTCCAGGGATCATTTCTGCATGGACCTTTGAGGTTCTCAGCAGGTGGAAGATCCCCCACATTCCTGTATTGTAAGACCCACTCTGTCCCTGCTCTTCTGTAAAGTTAGATTGAGGGAACAGTGTATGGTTAGGGTTAAGAACCTGTTTGATGTGGCTTAGGAATCACTCTGCTGGATGAAGAATGGTATTGGGAACCTGGGATATTTATAATAATATATAGGTGAAATATATGTATGAAAACAGAAATCCAAGTAAGATTTGAAGGCCAGAAGGGCATTGGGCCCTTGATTGGGATACTTAGCTTTGAATGACTTTCTGCACAGATGTCTCAGATAAATCGGTACACAATGGCATAGGACCTTGTACCTTGGATGATTGAATGTAGAAGAGAACATCCAGTCAAAAAGGGATAGTAGGTAGGATTAGGAAGATAGTTGGTAAGTTTTGGAAGAAGAGTGAGTATGCAATTTGGACCAAAAGTTCTTTAGCAATAGGGTGTCGGTTAGAGAGTGAATGTAAACGTCAGCACATGTGAAGAGTCAGTCACAATGATGAACTGGGGAACATATGTAGGAAAGCAGATATCAATAGAGACATTAGGAAATCAGGCAAAGTATAAAGTGAGTGAGTGGATTAGACATTTTCAACAGGGTTGAGGTTGAATATATCATCTTAGGAAGAAACAAATGTGTAGTCACCAATAGCATTGACATTTGAGAGCATTAGGCAACCTGGACAAGGATGTTTTTAGTAATCCATGCTCACTTTCCAATGAGGCGTTGGTGCAATCATAAGTGTGACCTTTGCATTTTGTGTCCAGAATATCACTGTGATAAAATGTATATGTAGATCAGGTGACATGAGTGTTTCTTCCACCATTTCTGGGAGTAATATGTTGAAGACATATAAATTAGCCTTTGGGGGTACAAATAGGTGTACCCTGGGTCTATGAATATAGAGATAATGCATGAATAGACCATACTGTGAATAAATAGTATAACAGGTTCCAATTTAAATAATGGATTGCATTGATATCTGAAAATATATAGGAAATCTAATATTGATACACAACCATTCATTCTAACCAGTTATACATCTAATGGTGATATTGGGGTTATGGTTTACCATGAAGGGGGTGTGAGTTTTGCTTCACAAGGGATTATGGAAATGGAAAAGAATGTGTTTGGAAAGAAGTCTCATGAAAAGACCAGTCAAGAAACGTGGAGGAATACATGTGTTCTGAAGCAGGAAGTGATTGAAAGGGAAATGAATGCCTAGAAATTTGTGAACTTGAGGATGAAATACATATCCTATGATGTGCATCAACTGAAGAAATAGTAATGTACCAGTGTTGAATAAAAATGAACGTCAAAATACACATCATGTCCCATAGGAATCTACTTGCATTCATGTTAAACTGGGTCAGTTACTGTAGAAATATTAGGATTTCAGCACTAGGAAACAAATATGTATTTCAGGTGGATGACTATTTCTGAGAATAATCTTGTGAAAAGTTGATTATAAATCCACATATATGAACATGAATGAATTTAGGGAGTATATAATATGACACATACATTTCATATTTTGAAAAATCTGGAGAGTGTGTGTATGTGTGTGTGTGTGTGTGTGTATGTATATATATATATATATATATATATATATATATACACAAAAGAAAAACACACACACAAACACAGACATTAAAGAGTAGAAATATATATGCCAATCGAAATTCATCATGAAATATTTATCATCCACAGATCCAAAAATATTTATTTTACTGAACATGTATTTATGTATCATGTTGTTCATGTGGGAAGCTCACCTGGAGGTTGAATTTTCAGTTCCAACAGCGTTTAGGAGGAGTGATCTCTTCTCACAGTTTGTATCTGCCAAGTCAGCCACCTCACAAGAATGGACGTGGGATAGGAGGTAGGATTCTATATGTGCATGTAAAAATGCATGTTGCTGAATAGGCTACAGAGAAAGGGAGACAGGAATTCACATATTTGTTAACATTCAAAACACATGGAGAACTATTTCTACTAAATTGGACTAGATTTATAACACCTACCCTTTATAATGCCAAAGGCCAGTCCAACTATACACCAGGCCTCCTCTGAACTGCCTGTATTTCTATTCTGTTTGAGTTATTTTTCTCCATCATATTAGTATTCGTAGTCACAATCTAGTAGGGTATGGGTTAGTGTCAGGGATTCAGTATTTCGAACGGAAAATAGGAAAATGAATCCAATGTGTAGGCCAATATGTGCTACAAAAAAATCTTCCCACTCTCATCCAGAACATTGCCTTGACATTACCTTCACAATAAGTAAGACACAATTTGAGGAGAAGAGTTAGAAATGCTGTGAATACATATGTGGAATGGAAAATGCTCAGGAGTTCACAACCTTGGAGGTGGTAGACTACTTTCCATGAGTAAGGGACAGGGTAAACACTCCACAAACGTGGAGCTCTGCTGGCCTAAAGACTTCGTGAGAAACTGCTTCTGAGGTTGGGCACTTGAAATATATGTTGTTGTCAGGAGCTTTAGCTTCCTTTGTAGTGAGACCATCAAACCAGGTCTGCATCTATGTGACCTGGAGGACATGGTTTCTGATTTTCCAATGAACATGAGGCAGAAGTGCTGAATTCTCTCTTTGCAGGTAAACTGTGGCCACTGGGGTCTAAGTGTCTCCCTGTGTGGACTGTGAAGCCATTTGGTCATCCTCCACTTTTCGTGGTGTTTCTTGCTGCTGCACTGGGAGTTTGGAATTTGCTTCAGGAAATACAAGGAGTTCAACTGGGACACAGTGCTGGAGGGAGTTCTGTCACGTGTGGTGGGTCAAGGTCCTAGGAGAATGCACCAGCCAGGCTTCTATCCCACAGAGCTTGCCCCCTTGACCATAGCAACCTGATTCTGAACATTGCCCTGAAACCTCTCCATATAACAAGATGCCTTTACATAGAAGGGTCTGCTCGCTGCACCATGTCAGTCACAAGCCATTTGGAAGCCAATGGCAGATCCACATGGCCCCACCACAGATGTTCTATCACACACCTGCACACCACTGCTCTAGGCCCACTACTCAGCAGGCCCCAACTCACTGGCATCTCTGTTCTACACCATTTTCATGAAACCCAGTCAATCAAGGCACTGTCTGGTACACTCATGATCAGCAACAGGACATCCAAAGGTTCTCCAGTGCCACCTGGTCATGGGAATTTCAAAAATGTCATGGTATTTATCTAGCTAGCCATTTTTAAAGGATGAAGTTGGAGGCACTGTGGGTTTCCATTCCTTCAGGAACCATTAAATGGTGAGGAAGCTCATTTCAACGAAAGCTCTGGAGAACTCTCACAAACAAGGCTTCCCAAGGAGTGGCCAAAAGGTCACAGGAAGCCAGGCCCATTGAGGTCTACAATGTGAGGTCCACGTGTGTTTGGACTCTCCACGATGGCTGCCAGGTCTTTAAGAATAAAATCATGTGATATCCGGGCTGAGATTCCCAGTGCTCTGTGGAAAGCCAGCCTGGGCCTAGATCTCAGTTTCCAAGGGCGACTCTCATGCGTGGCCTCCTAACATCCCGACACAATTCACGGCAATACTTCTCTGAGGTCAGTTCCAGAACTCAGTCTCCAAGGGGAATCACACCAGAGTTCAAGCCCAGGTGGACCCAGTCATCTCTTCCCACTGCCACACCACAATTCAAACCAAAACACTGCCACATGGCCCTCATCTTCTTCCATACAGACACTCATCATGACCTCTGGCTGGAGGTTTCCATGAGGGGCACAGCCCAAGACAGTGTCCACAATAAGCTCCCTTGCCTCTCATTTGCCTAATGTCAGGGTGGCCTGGACACCCTTCCTTTGGACCTGGAGTGATCAAATAGGCCTGCCTTTAATACTGCTCTACTTCTCCAATTGGAGGCCTACTGACTGCCGGGTATAGATTCTTTGTGTGAACTGGAGTCATGAGAAAACCCAAGCACCTATGGGCTAGCCTCTGCATGGCTTTGAAGGACTCATTTGACACAAAGGATCCCTATTCTCACTTGATGGAGGTCAGGAACCTTACAGAGGAAGGCGAGAGACCTCATCCAGGATGACCGCTTTTGTGCCAATTTGGCCTTGGATGCACGCATGGGATCTTTCTTTGGATCCATCAGGTGCTGACAATGTAAGCCACAGCCTCACACAGGGCCAAGAGGCTGATTCAGACACATCCCTTTGCAAAGCAATTAAGCAAAGAGCCACAGGTGATGCCCATTCATTTCCATTTGAAAACTGTTTTCTTCAGGCTTCACAAAGGGGTGCCCTGAGGCAAAGGCCTTCCTGACATTCAGGGCCACAAAAGGATAGGTAAGCCAAAGGCCCAAAGCAGGGTTTCTCTAGGGAGACTTTACTGATCACACTGATATCTGAGTTTTCTGAGATGCTCACCATTTCTTTCAACTATCCAGTACATGGCCATGTCACCGAGCTTGGAGGTGGTACATATCTTGGACACAAAACCATGAGCCTATTCTGGAGAGTGGCCAGAATTCAGGAAGAAAACAGGAACTTAGGAAGATAGTAGGCGTTGCCCATCCATAAGGCAAGCCGCAGTCCATTCATAAATTGGGCAGGATGAATGCTGGGAAGCTTTCTACTAGACAGGACACATCCATTGATGCATTCTCTTTTCTAATGTCTACAACCAGGGACACAGTGGGATACACAAACATAGAAACACTCGCCTTGTCAAAAGCCTTACTAGAAACAGTCCACTCCAACCCAAACAAACCGCCTTTCCTACCTATTCTCAGAACATGAGACAAAACCACAAACTCACACCCACACCCACAAAGGCACCTCCTTCCAAGTTGGTCTGTGACTACCCGGAGTGTCGTCTGACTGGTGGGCCATACTATGTTCCCCCGAAAGGGCCTGTCCTGTCTCACATCTGGCCTCCTTGGCCAACTCTGTGAAGTTGTCAGGAGCCAGCGGTGAGCCACTACCTGCTTTCTCAGGAAAGGCCCCTCTGCAGAGCTTTCCTGGCATTTGGCAATCCTCACCTCAGTGGGTACCAAGAAAGACTGACTCTGTCCTTGGTAAATCCAAACAAGTGAGCCCACTGGGACTGGGACTGGGACTGGCTCTGGGTGCCTGGCTTCCTGGATCCCAAGTTCAGAGAGTTCCATCACCAAGGAAGTGAGGTGAGGTCACTTCCTTCAGGAACTGAATGAGGTCACTGCCTTGGCAACCACTGTGTCCTAACAGTTGCTTCCAAGGCTCCCATGAGATGGAGGCTGCCCCTCCTTCCTGTGACACTTTCACAAGTTAGAATGGAATATCAACCATAGGCACCAAGGAACAGCTCTCCACACAGGCCTGCTTTGGTCCATCTTGTCTACATTAAGAAGAGAGAGGCTCATTCAGACACATCCCTTCATCCTGACCAGGTTGTTTGCCATGGAAGATGACTTCTGCTCTCTCAGGTCCTTCATAGCTGCCTACATCTTCTCCAGGGATCATTTCTGCATGGACCTTTGAGGTTCTCAGCAGGTGGAAGATCCCCCACATTCCTGTATTGTAAGACCCACTCTGTCCCTGCTCTTCTGTAAAGTTAGATTGAGGGAACAGTGTATGGTTAGGGTTAAGAACCTGTTTGATGTGGCTTAGGAATCACTCTGCTGGATGAAGAATGGTATTGGGAACCTGGGATATTTATAATAATATATAGGTGAAATATATGTATGAAAACAGAAATCCAAGTAAGATTTGAAGGCCAGAAGGGCATTGGGCCCTTGATTGGGATACTTAGCTTTGAATGACTTTCTGCACAGATGTCTCAGATAAATCGGTACACAATGGCATAGGACCTTGTACCTTGGATGATTGAATGTAGAAGAGAACATCCAGTCAAAAAGGGATAGTAGGTAGGATTAGGAAGATAGTTGGTAAGTTTTGGAAGAAGAGTGAGTATGCAATTTGGACCAAAAGTTCTTTAGCAATAGGGTGTCGGTTAGAGAGTGAATGTAAACGTCAGCACATGTGAAGAGTCAGTCACAATGATGAACTGGGGAACATATGTAGGAAAGCAGATATCAATAGAGACATTAGGAAATCAGGCAAAGTATAAAGTGAGTGAGTGGATTAGACATTTTCAACAGGGTTGAGGTTGAATATATCATCTTAGGAAGAAACAAATGTGTAGTCACCAATAGCATTGACATTTGAGAGCATTAGGCAACCTGGACAAGGATGTTTTTAGTAATCCATGCTCACTTTCCAATGAGGCGTTGGTGCAATCATAAGTGTGACCTTTGCATTTTGTGTCCAGAATATCACTGTGATAAAATGTATATGTAGATCAGGTGACATGAGTGTTTCTTCCACCATTTCTGGGAGTAATATGTTGAAGACATATAAATTAGCCTTTGGGGGTACAAATAGGTGTACCCTGGGTCTATGAATATAGAGATAATGCATGAATAGACCATACTGTGAATAAATAGTATAACAGGTTCCAATTTAAATAATGGATTGCATTGATATCTGAAAATATATAGGAAATCTAATATTGATACACAACCATTCATTCTAACCAGTTATACATCTAATGGTGATATTGGGGTTATGGTTTACCATGAAGGGGGTGTGAGTTTTGCTTCACAAGGGATTATGGAAATGGAAAAGAATGTGTTTGGAAAGAAGTCTCATGAAAAGACCAGTCAAGAAACGTGGAGGAATACATGTGTTCTGAAGCAGGAAGTGGTTGAAAGGGAAATGAATGCCTAGAAATTTGTGAACTTGAGGATGAAATACATATCCTATGATGTGCATCAACTGAAGAAATAGTAATGTACCAGTGTTGAATAAAAATGAACGTCAAAATACACATCATGTCCCATAGGAATCTACTTGCATTCATGTTAAACTGGGTCAGTTACTGTAGAAATATTAGGATTTCAGCACTAGGAAACAAATATGTATTTCAGGTGGATGACTATTTCTGAGAATAATCTTGTGAAAAGTTGATTATAAATCCACATATATGAACATGAATGAATTTAGGGAGTATATAATATGACACATACATTTCATATTTTGAAAAATCTGGAGAGTGTGTGTATGTGTGTGTGTGTGTGTGTGTGTATATGTATATATATATATATATATATATATATATATATATATATACACAAAAGAAAAACACACACACAAACACAGACATTAAAGAGTAGAAATATATATGCCAATCGAAATTCATCATGAAATATTTATCATCCACAGATCCAAAAATATTTATTTTACTGAACATGTATTTATGTATCATGTTGTTCATGTGGGAAGCTCACCTGGAGGTTGAATTTTCAGTTCCAACAGCGTTTAGGAGGAGTGATCTCTTCTCACAGTTTGTATCTGCCAAGTCAGCCACCTCACAAGAATGGACGTGGGATAGGAGGTAGGATTCTATATGTGCATGTAAAAATGCATGTTGCTGAATAGGCTACAGAGAAAGGGAGACAGGAATTCACATATTTGTTAACATTCAAAACACATGGAGAACTATTTCTACTAAATTGGACTAGATTTATAACACCTACCCTTTATAATGCCAAAGGCCAGTCCAACTATACACCAGGCCTCCTCTGAACTGCCTGTATTTCTATTCTGTTTGAGTTATTTTTCTCCATCATATTAGTATTCGTAGTCACAATCTAGTAGGGTATGGGTTAGTGTCAGGGATTCAGTATTTCGAACGGAAAATAGGAAAATGAATCCAATGTGTAGGCCAATATGTGCTACAAAAAAATCTTCCCACTCTCATCCAGAACATTGCCTTGACATTACCTTCACAATAAGTAAGACACAATTTGAGGAGAAGAGTTAGAAATGCTGTGAATACATATGTGGAATGGAAAATGCTCAGGAGTTCACAACCTTGGAGGTGGTAGACTACTTTCCATGAGTAAGGGACAGGGTAAACACTCCACAAACGTGGAGCTCTGCTGGCCTAAAGACTTCGTGAGAAACTGCTTCTGAGGTTGGGCACTTGAAATATATGTTGTTGTCAGGAGCTTTAGCTTCCTTTGTAGTGAGACCATCAAACCAGGTCTGCATCTATGTGACCTGGAGGACATGGTTTCTGATTTTCCAATGAACATGAGGCAGAAGTGCTGAATTCTCTCTTTGCAGGTAAACTGTGGCCACTGGGGTCTAAGTGTCTCCCTGTGTGGACTGTGAAGCCATTTGGTCATCCTCCACTTTTCGTGGTGTTTCTTGCTGCTGCACTGGGAGTTTGGAATTTGCTTCAGGAAATACAAGGAGTTCAACTGGGACACAGTGCTGGAGGGAGTTCTGTCACGTGTGGTGGGTCAAGGTCCTAGGAGAATGCACCAGCCAGGCTTCTATCCCACAGAGCTTGCCCCCTTGACCATAGCAACCTGATTCTGAACATTGCCCTGAAACCTCTCCATATAACAAGATGCCTTTACATAGAAGGGTCTGCTCGCTGCACCATGTCAGTCACAAGCCATTTGGAAGCCAATGGCAGATCCACATGGCCCCACCACAGATGTTCTATCACACACCTGCACACCACTGCTCTAGGCCCACTACTCAGCAGGCCCCAACTCACTGGCATCTCTGTTCTACACCATTTTCATGAAACCCAGTCAATCAAGGCACTGTCTGGTACACTCATGATCAGCAACAGGACATCCAAAGGTTCTCCAGTGCCACCTGGTCATGGGAATTTCAAAAATGTCATGGTATTTATCTAGCTAGCCATTTTTAAAGGATGAAGTTGGAGGCACTGTGGGTTTCCATTCCTTCAGGAACCATTAAATGGTGAGGAAGCTCATTTCAACGAAAGCTCTGGAGAACTCTCACAAACAAGGCTTCCCAAGGAGTGGCCAAAAGGTCACAGGAAGCCAGGCCCATTGAGGTCTACAATGTGAGGTCCACGTGTGTTTGGACTCTCCACGATGGCTGCCAGGTCTTTAAGAATAAAATCATGTGATATCCGGGCTGAGATTCCCAGTGCTCTGTGGAAAGCCAGCCTGGGCCTAGATCTCAGTTTCCAAGGGCGACTCTCATGCGTGGCCTCCTAACATCCCGACACAATTCACGGCAATACTTCTCTGAGGTCAGTTCCAGAACTCAGTCTCCAAGGGGAATCACACCAGAGTTCAAGCCCAGGTGGACCCAGTCATCTCTTCCCACTGCCACACCACAATTCAAACCAAAACACTGCCACATGGCCCTCATCTTCTTCCATACAGACACTCATCATGACCTCTGGCTGGAGGTTTCCATGAGGGGCACAGCCCAAGACAGTGTCCACAATAAGCTCCCTTGCCTCTCATTTGCCTAATGTCAGGGTGGCCTGGACACCCTTCCTTTGGACCTGGAGTGATCAAATAGGCCTGCCTTTAATACTGCTCTACTTCTCCAATTGGAGGCCTACTGACTGCCGGGTATAGATTCTTTGTGTGAACTGGAGTCATGAGAAAACCCAAGCACCTATGGGCTAGCCTCTGCATGGCTTTGAAGGACTCATTTGACACAAAGGATCCCTATTCTCACTTGATGGAGGTCAGGAACCTTACAGAGGAAGGCGAGAGACCTCATCCAGGATGACTGCTTTTGTGCCAATTTGGCCTTGGATGCACGCATGGGATCTTTCTTTGGATCCACCAGGTGCTGACAATGTAAGCCACAGCCTCACACAGGGCCAAGAGGCTGATTCAGACACATCCCTTTGCAAAGCAATTAAGCAAAGAGCCACAGGTGATGCCCATTCATTTCCATTTGAAAACTGTTTTCTTCAGGCTTCACAAAGGGGTGCCCTGAGGCAAAGGCCTTCCTGACATTCAGGGCCACAAAAGGATAGGTAAGCCAAAGGCCCAAAGCAGGGTTTCTCTAGGGAGACTTTACTGATCACACTGATATCTGAGTTTTCTGAGATGCTCACCATTTCTTTCAACTATCCAGTACATGGCCATGTCACCGAGCTTGGAGGTGGTACATATCTTGGACACAAAACCATGAGCCTATTCTGGAGAGTGGCCAGAATTCAGGAAGAAAACAGGAACTTAGGAAGATAGTAGGCGTTGCCCATCCATAAGGCAAGCCGCAGTCCATTCATAAATTGGGCAGGATGAATGCTGGGAAGCTTTCTACTAGACAGGACACATCCATTGATGCATTCTCTTTTCTAATGTCTACAACCAGGGACACAGTGGGATACACAAACATAGAAACACTCGCCTTGTCAAAAGCCTTACTAGAAACAGTCCACTCCAACCCAAACAAACCGCCTTTCCTACCTATTCTCAGAACATGAGACAAAACCACAAACTCACACCCACACCCACAAAGGCACCTCCTTCCAAGTTGGTCTGTGACTACCCGGAGTGTCGTCTGACTGGTGGGCCATACTATGTTCCCCCGAAAGGGCCTGTCCTGTCTCACATCTGGCCTCCTTGGCCAACTCTGTGAAGTTGTCAGGAGCCAGCGGTGAGCCACTACCTGCTTTCTCAGGAAAGGCCCCTCTGCAGAGCTTTCCTGGCATTTGGCAATCCTCACCTCAGTGGGTACCAAGAAAGACTGACTCTGTCCTTGGTAAATCCAAACAAGTGAGCCCACTGGGACTGGGACTGGGACTGGCTCTGGGTGCCTGGCTTCCTGGATCCCAAGTTCAGAGAGTTCCATCACCAAGGAAGTGAGGTGAGGTCACTTCCTTCAGGAACTGAATGAGGTCACTGCCTTGGCAACCACTGTGTCCTAACAGTTGCTTCCAAGGCTCCCATGAGATGGAGGCTGCCCCTCCTTCCTGTGACACTTTCACAAGTTAGAATGGAATATCAACCATAGGCACCAAGGAACAGCTCTCCACACAGGCCTGCTTTGGTCCATCTTGTCTACATTAAGAAGAGAGAGGCTCATTCAGACACATCCCTTCATCCTGACCAGGTTGTTTGCCATGGAAGATGACTTCTGCTCTCTCAGGTCCTTCATAGCTGCCTACATCTTCTCCAGGGATCATTTCTGCATGGACCTTTGAGGTTCTCAGCAGGTGGAAGATCCCCCACATTCCTGTATTGTAAGACCCACTCTGTCCCTGCTCTTCTGTAAAGTTAGATTGAGGGAACAGTGTATGGTTAGGGTTAAGAACCTGTTTGATGTGGCTTAGGAATCACTCTGCTGGATGAAGAATGGTATTGGGAACCTGGGATATTTATAATAATATATAGGTGAAATATATGTATGAAAACAGAAATCCAAGTAAGATTTGAAGGCCAGAAGGGCATTGGGCCCTTGATTGGGATACTTAGCTTTGAATGACTTTCTGCACAGATGTCTCAGATAAATCGGTACACAATGGCATAGGACCTTGTACCTTGGATGATTGAATGTAGAAGAGAACATCCAGTCAAAAAGGGATAGTAGGTAGGATTAGGAAGATAGTTGGTAAGTTTTGGAAGAAGAGTGAGTATGCAATTTGGACCAAAAGTTCTTTAGCAATAGGGTGTCGGTTAGAGAGTGAATGTAAACGTCAGCACATGTGAAGAGTCAGTCACAATGATGAACTGGGGAACATATGTAGGAAAGCAGATATCAATAGAGACATTAGGAAATCAGGCAAAGTATAAAGTGAGTGAGTGGATTAGACATTTTCAACAGGGTTGAGGTTGAATATATCATCTTAGGAAGAAACAAATGTGTAGTCACCAATAGCATTGACATTTGAGAGCATTAGGCAACCTGGACAAGGATGTTTTTAGTAATCCATGCTCACTTTCCAATGAGGCGTTGGTGCAATCATAAGTGTGACCTTTGCATTTTGTGTCCAGAATATCACTGTGATAAAATGTATATGTAGATCAGGTGACATGAGTGTTTCTTCCACCATTTCTGGGAGTAATATGTTGAAGACATATAAATTAGCCTTTGGGGGTACAAATAGGTGTACCCTGGGTCTATGAATATAGAGATAATGCATGAATAGACCATACTGTGAATAAATAGTATAACAGGTTCCAATTTAAATAATGGATTGCATTGATATCTGAAAATATATAGGAAATCTAATATTGATACACAACCATTCATTCTAACCAGTTATACATCTAATGGTGATATTGGGGTTATGGTTTACCATGAAGGGGGTGTGAGTTTTGCTTCACAAGGGATTATGGAAATGGAAAAGAATGTGTTTGGAAAGAAGTCTCATGAAAAGACCAGTCAAGAAACGTGGAGGAATACATGTGTTCTGAAGCAGGAAGTGATTGAAAGGGAAATGAATGCCTAGAAATTTGTGAACTTGAGGATGAAATACATATCCTATGATGTGCATCAACTGAAGAAATAGTAATGTACCAGTGTTGAATAAAAATGAACGTCAAAATACACATCATGTCCCATAGGAATCTACTTGCATTCATGTTAAACTGGGTCAGTTACTGTAGAAATATTAGGATTTCAGCACTAGGAAACAAATATGTATTTCAGGTGGATGACTATTTCTGAGAATAATCTTGTGAAAAGTTGATTATAAATCCACATATATGAACATGAATGAATTTAGGGAGTATATAATATGACACATACATTTCATATTTTGAAAAATCTGGAGAGTGTGTGTATGTGTGTGTGTGTGTGTGTGTATGTGTATATATATATATATATATATATATATATATATATATATATATATATATATATATATATACACAAAAGAAAAACACACACACAAACACAGACATTAAAGAGTAGAAATATATATGCCAATCGAAATTCATCATGAAATATTTATCATCCACAGATCCAAAAATATTTATTTTACTGAACATGTATTTATGTATCATGTTGTTCATGTGGGAAGCTCACCTGGAGGTTGAATTTTCAGTTCCAACAGCGTTTAGGAGGAGTGATCTCTTCTCACAGTTTGTATCTGCCAAGTCAGCCACCTCACAAGAATGGACGTGGGATAGGAGGTAGGATTCTATATGTGCATGTAAAAATGCATGTTGCTGAATAGGCTACAGAGAAAGGGAGACAGGAATTCACATATTTGTTAACATTCAAAACACATGGAGAACTATTTCTACTAAATTGGACTAGATTTATAACACCTACCCTTTATAATGCCAAAGGCCAGTCCAACTATACACCAGGCCTCCTCTGAACTGCCTGTATTTCTATTCTGTTTGAGTTATTTTTCTCCATCATATTAGTATTCGTAGTCACAATCTAGTAGGGTATGGGTTAGTGTCAGGGATTCAGTATTTCGAACGGAAAATAGGAAAATGAATCCAATGTGTAGGCCAATATGTGCTACAAAAAATCTTCCCACTCTCATCCAGAACATTGCCTTGACATTACCTTCACAATAAGTAAGACACAATTTGAGGAGAAGAGTTAGAAATGCT
The DNA here is from genome assembly GCF_964194105.1 of Spermophilus citellus. NCBI lineage: Eukaryota > Metazoa > Chordata > Mammalia > Rodentia > Sciuridae > Spermophilus > Spermophilus citellus. Next base: position 19,538,697 of record NC_138199.1, on the reverse strand, counting down.
GTGAATACATATGTGGAATGGAAAATGCTCAGGAGTTCACAACCTTGGAGGTGGTAGACTACTTTCCATGAGTAAGGGACAGGGTAAACACTCCACAAACGTGGAGCTCTGCTGGCCTAAAGACTTCGTGAGAAACTGCTTCTGAGGTTGGGCACTTGAAATATATGTTGTTGTCAGGAGCTTTAGCTTCCTTTGTAGTGAGACCATCAAACCAGGTCTGCATCTATGTGACCTGGAGGACATGGTTTCTGATTTTCCAATGAACATGAGGCAGAAGTGCTGAATTCTCTCTTTGCAGGTAAACTGTGGCCACTGGGGTCTAAGTGTCTCCCTGTGTGGACTGTGAAGCCATTTGGTCATCCTCCACTTTTCGTGGTGTTTCTTGCTGCTGCACTGGGAGTTTGGAATTTGCTTCAGGAAATACAAGGAGTTCAACTGGGACACAGTGCTGGAGGGAGTTCTGTCACGTGTGGTGGGTCAAGGTCCTAGGAGAATGCACCAGCCAGGCTTCTATCCCACAGAGCTTGCCCCCTTGACCATAGCAACCTGATTCTGAACATTGCCCTGAAACCTCTCCATATAACAAGATGCCTTTACATAGAAGGGTCTGCTCGCTGCACCATGTCAGTCACAAGCCATTTGGAAGCCAATGGCAGATCCACATGGCCCCACCACAGATGTTCTATCACACACCTGCACACCACTGCTCTAGGCCCACTACTCAGCAGGCCCCAACTCACTGGCATCTCTGTTCTACACCATTTTCATGAAACCCAGTCAATCAAGGCACTGTCTGGTACACTCATGATCAGCAACAGGACATCCAAAGGTTCTCCAGTGCCACCTGGTCATGGGAATTTCAAAAATGTCATGGTATTTATCTAGCTAGCCATTTTTAAAGGATGAAGTTGGAGGCACTGTGGGTTTCCATTCCTTCAGGAACCATTAAATGGTGAGGAAGCTCATTTCAACGAAAGCTCTGGAGAACTCTCACAAACAAGGCTTCCCAAGGAGTGGCCAAAAGGTCACAGGAAGCCAGGCCCATTGAGGTCTACAATGTGAGGTCCACGTGTGTTTGGACTCTCCACGATGGCTGCCAGGTCTTTAAGAATAAAATCATGTGATATCCGGGCTGAGATTCCCAGTGCTCTGTGGAAAGCCAGCCTGGGCCTAGATCTCAGTTTCCAAGGGCGACTCTCATGCGTGGCCTCCTAACATCCCGACACAATTCACGGCAATACTTCTCTGAGGTCAGTTCCAGAACTCAGTCTCCAAGGGGAATCACACCAGAGTTCAAGCCCAGGTGGACCCAGTCATCTCTTCCCACTGCCACACCACAATTCAAACCAAAACACTGCCACATGGCCCTCATCTTCTTCCATACAGACACTCATCATGACCTCTGGCTGGAGGTTTCCATGAGGGGCACAGCCCAAGACAGTGTCCACAATAAGCTCCCTTGCCTCTCATTTGCCTAATGTCAGGGTGGCCTGGACACCCTTCCTTTGGACCTGGAGTGATCAAATAGGCCTGCCTTTAATACTGCTCTACTTCTCCAATTGGAGGCCTACTGACTGCCGGGTATAGATTCTTTGTGTGAACTGGAGTCATGAGAAAACCCAAGCACCTATGGGCTAGCCTCTGCATGGCTTTGAAGGACTCATTTGACACAAAGGATCCCTATTCTCACTTGATGGAGGTCAGGAACCTTACAGAGGAAGGCGAGAGACCTCATCCAGGATGACTGCTTTTGTGCCAATTTGGCCTTGGATGCACGCATGGGATCTTTCTTTGGATCCACCAGGTGCTGACAATGTAAGCCACAGCCTCACACAGGGCCAAGAGGCTGATTCAGACACATCCCTTTGCAAAGCAATTAAGCAAAGAGCCACAGGTGATGCCCATTCATTTCCATTTGAAAACTGTTTTCTTCAGGCTTCACAAAGGGGTGCCCTGAGGCAAAGGCCTTCCTGACATTCAGGGCCACAAAAGGATAGGTAAGCCAAAGGCCCAAAGCAGGGTTTCTCTAGGGAGACTTTACTGATCACACTGATATCTGAGTTTTCTGAGATGCTCACCATTTCTTTCAACTATCCAGTACATGGCCATGTCACCGAGCTTGGAGGTGGTACATATCTTGGACACAAAACCATGAGCCTATTCTGGAGAGTGGCCAGAATTCAGGAAGAAAACAGGAACTTAGGAAGATAGTAGGCGTTGCCCATCCATAAGGCAAGCCGCAGTCCATTCATAAATTGGGCAGGATGAATGCTGGGAAGCTTTCTACTAGACAGGACACATCCATTGATGCATTCTCTTTTCTAATGTCTACAACCAGGGACACAGTGGGATACACAAACATAGAAACACTCGCCTTGTCAAAAGCCTTACTAGAAACAGTCCACTCCAACCCAAACAAACCGCCTTTCCTACCTATTCTCAGAACATGAGACAAAACCACAAACTCACACCCACACCCACAAAGGCACCTCCTTCCAAGTTGGTCTGTGACTACCCGGAGTGTCGTCTGACTGGTGGGCCATACTATGTTCCCCCGAAAGGGCCTGTCCTGTCTCACATCTGGCCTCCTTGGCCAACTCTGTGAAGTTGTCAGGAGCCAGCGGTGAGCCACTACCTGCTTTCTCAGGAAAGGCCCCTCTGCAGAGCTTTCCTGGCATTTGGCAATCCTCACCTCAGTGGGTACCAAGAAAGACTGACTCTGTCCTTGGTAAATCCAAACAAGTGAGCCCACTGGGACTGGGACTGGGACTGGCTCTGGGTGCCTGGCTTCCTGGATCCCAAGTTCAGAGAGTTCCATCACCAAGGAAGTGAGGTGAGGTCACTTCCTTCAGGAACTGAATGAGGTCACTGCCTTGGCAACCACTGTGTCCTAACAGTTGCTTCCAAGGCTCCCATGAGATGGAGGCTGCCCCTCCTTCCTGTGACACTTTCACAAGTTAGAATGGAATATCAACCATAGGCACCAAGGAACAGCTCTCCACACAGGCCTGCTTTGGTCCATCTTGTCTACATTAAGAAGAGAGAGGCTCATTCAGACACATCCCTTCATCCTGACCAGGTTGTTTGCCATGGAAGATGACTTCTGCTCTCTCAGGTCCTTCATAGCTGCCTACATCTTCTCCAGGGATCATTTCTGCATGGACCTTTGAGGTTCTCAGCAGGTGGAAGATCCCCCACATTCCTGTATTGTAAGACCCACTCTGTCCCTGCTCTTCTGTAAAGTTAGATTGAGGGAACAGTGTATGGTTAGGGTTAAGAACCTGTTTGATGTGGCTTAGGAATCACTCTGCTGGATGAAGAATGGTATTGGGAACCTGGGATATTTATAATAATATATAGGTGAAATATATGTATGAAAACAGAAATCCAAGTAAGATTTGAAGGCCAGAAGGGCATTGGGCCCTTGATTGGGATACTTAGCTTTGAATGACTTTCTGCACAGATGTCTCAGATAAATCGGTACACAATGGCATAGGACCTTGTACCTTGGATGATTGAATGTAGAAGAGAACATCCAGTCAAAAAGGGATAGTAGGTAGGATTAGGAAGATAGTTGGTAAGTTTTGGAAGAAGAGTGAGTATGCAATTTGGACCAAAAGTTCTTTAGCAATAGGGTGTCGGTTAGAGAGTGAATGTAAACGTCAGCACATGTGAAGAGTCAGTCACAATGATGAACTGGGGAACATATGTAGGAAAGCAGATATCAATAGAGACATTAGGAAATCAGGCAAAGTATAAAGTGAGTGAGTGGATTAGACATTTTCAACAGGGTTGAGGTTGAATATATCATCTTAGGAAGAAACAAATGTGTAGTCACCAATAGCATTGACATTTGAGAGCATTAGGCAACCTGGACAAGGATGTTTTTAGTAATCCATGCTCACTTTCCAATGAGGCGTTGGTGCAATCATAAGTGTGACCTTTGCATTTTGTGTCCAGAATATCACTGTGATAAAATGTATATGTAGATCAGGTGACATGAGTGTTTCTTCCACCATTTCTGGGAGTAATATGTTGAAGACATATAAATTAGCCTTTGGGGGTACAAATAGGTGTACCCTGGGTCTATGAATATAGAGATAATGCATGAATAGACCATACTGTGAATAAATAGTATAACAGGTTCCAATTTAAATAATGGATTGCATTGATATCTGAAAATATATAGGAAATCTAATATTGATACACAACCATTCATTCTAACCAGTTATACATCTAATGGTGATATTGGGGTTATGGTTTACCATGAAGGGGGTGTGAGTTTTGCTTCACAAGGGATTATGGAAATGGAAAAGAATGTGTTTGGAAAGAAGTCTCATGAAAAGACCAGTCAAGAAACGTGGAGGAATACATGTGTTCTGAAGCAGGAAGTGATTGAAAGGGAAATGAATGCCTAGAAATTTGTGAACTTGAGGATGAAATACATATCCTATGATGTGCATCAACTGAAGAAATAGTAATGTACCAGTGTTGAATAAAAATGAACGTCAAAATACACATCATGTCCCATAGGAATCTACTTGCATTCATGTTAAACTGGGTCAGTTACTGTAGAAATATTAGGATTTCAGCACTAGGAAACAAATATGTATTTCAGGTGGATGACTATTTCTGAGAATAATCTTGTGAAAAGTTGATTATAAATCCACATATATGAACATGAATGAATTTAGGGAGTATATAATATGACACATACATTTCATATTTTGAAAAATCTGGAGAGTGTGTGTATGTGTGTGTGTGTGTGTGTGTATGTATATATATATATATATATATATATATATATATATACACAAAAGAAAAACACACACACAAACACAGACATTAAAGAGTAGAAATATATATGCCAATCGAAATTCATCATGAAATATTTATCATCCACAGATCCAAAAATATTTATTTTACTGAACATGTATTTATGTATCATGTTGTTCATGTGGGAAGCTCACCTGGAGGTTGAATTTTCAGTTCCAACAGCGTTTAGGAGGAGTGATCTCTTCTCACAGTTTGTATCTGCCAAGTCAGCCACCTCACAAGAATGGACGTGGGATAGGAGGTAGGATTCTATATGTGCATGTAAAAATGCATGTTGCTGAATAGGCTACAGAGAAAGGGAGACAGGAATTCACATATTTGTTAACATTCAAAACACATGGAGAACTATTTCTACTAAATTGGACTAGATTTATAACACCTACCCTTTATAATGCCAAAGGCCAGTCCAACTATACACCAGGCCTCCTCTGAACTGCCTGTATTTCTATTCTGTTTGAGTTATTTTTCTCCATCATATTAGTATTCGTAGTCACAATCTAGTAGGGTATGGGTTAGTGTCAGGGATTCAGTATTTCGAACGGAAAATAGGAAAATGAATCCAATGTGTAGGCCAATATGTGCTACAAAAAAATCTTCCCACTCTCATCCAGAACATTGCCTTGACATTACCTTCACAATAAGTAAGACACAATTTGAGGAGAAGAGTTAGAAATGCTGTGAATACATATGTGGAATGGAAAATGCTCAGGAGTTCACAACCTTGGAGGTGGTAGACTACTTTCCATGAGTAAGGGACAGGGTAAACACTCCACAAACGTGGAGCTCTGCTGGCCTAAAGACTTCGTGAGAAACTGCTTCTGAGGTTGGGCACTTGAAATATATGTTGTTGTCAGGAGCTTTAGCTTCCTTTGTAGTGAGACCATCAAACCAGGTCTGCATCTATGTGACCTGGAGGACATGGTTTCTGATTTTCCAATGAACATGAGGCAGAAGTGCTGAATTCTCTCTTTGCAGGTAAACTGTGGCCACTGGGGTCTAAGTGTCTCCCTGTGTGGACTGTGAAGCCATTTGGTCATCCTCCACTTTTCGTGGTGTTTCTTGCTGCTGCACTGGGAGTTTGGAATTTGCTTCAGGAAATACAAGGAGTTCAACTGGGACACAGTGCTGGAGGGAGTTCTGTCACGTGTGGTGGGTCAAGGTCCTAGGAGAATGCACCAGCCAGGCTTCTATCCCACAGAGCTTGCCCCCTTGACCATAGCAACCTGATTCTGAACATTGCCCTGAAACCTCTCCATATAACAAGATGCCTTTACATAGAAGGGTCTGCTCGCTGCACCATGTCAGTCACAAGCCATTTGGAAGCCAATGGCAGATCCACATGGCCCCACCACAGATGTTCTATCACACACCTGCACACCACTGCTCTAGGCCCACTACTCAGCAGGCCCCAACTCACTGGCATCTCTGTTCTACACCATTTTCATGAAACCCAGTCAATCAAGGCACTGTCTGGTACACTCATGATCAGCAACAGGACATCCAAAGGTTCTCCAGTGCCACCTGGTCATGGGAATTTCAAAAATGTCATGGTATTTATCTAGCTAGCCATTTTTAAAGGATGAAGTTGGAGGCACTGTGGGTTTCCATTCCTTCAGGAACCATTAAATGGTGAGGAAGCTCATTTCAACGAAAGCTCTGGAGAACTCTCACAAACAAGGCTTCCCAAGGAGTGGCCAAAAGGTCACAGGAAGCCAGGCCCATTGAGGTCTACAATGTGAGGTCCACGTGTGTTTGGACTCTCCACGATGGCTGCCAGGTCTTTAAGAATAAAATCATGTGATATCCGGGCTGAGATTCCCAGTGCTCTGTGGAAAGCCAGCCTGGGCCTAGATCTCAGTTTCCAAGGGCGACTCTCATGCGTGGCCTCCTAACATCCCGACACAATTCACGGCAATACTTCTCTGAGGTCAGTTCCAGAACTCAGTCTCCAAGGGGAATCACACCAGAGTTCAAGCCCAGGTGGACCCAGTCATCTCTTCCCACTGCCACACCACAATTCAAACCAAAACACTGCCACATGGCCCTCATCTTCTTCCATACAGACACTCATCATGACCTCTGGCTGGAGGTTTCCATGAGGGGCACAGCCCAAGACAGTGTCCACAATAAGCTCCCTTGCCTCTCATTTGCCTAATGTCAGGGTGGCCTGGACACCCTTCCTTTGGACCTGGAGTGATCAAATAGGCCTGCCTTTAATACTGCTCTACTTCTCCAATTGGAGGCCTACTGACTGCCGGGTATAGATTCTTTGTGTGAACTGGAGTCATGAGAAAACCCAAGCACCTATGGGCTAGCCTCTGCATGGCTTTGAAGGACTCATTTGACACAAAGGATCCCTATTCTCACTTGATGGAGGTCAGGAACCTTACAGAGGAAGGCGAGAGACCTCATCCAGGATGACTGCTTTTGTGCCAATTTGGCCTTGGATGCACGCATGGGATCTTTCTTTGGATCCATCAGGTGCTGACAATGTAAGCCACAGCCTCACACAGGGCCAAGAGGCTGATTCAGACACATCCCTTTGCAAAGCAATTAAGCAAAGAGCCACAGGTGATGCCCATTCATTTCCATTTGAAAACTGTTTTCTTCAGGCTTCACAAAGGGGTGCCCTGAGGCAAAGGCCTTCCTGACATTCAGGGCCACAAAAGGATAGGTAAGCCAAAGGCCCAAAGCAGGGTTTCTCTAGGGAGACTTTACTGATCACACTGATATCTGAGTTTTCTGAGATGCTCACCATTTCTTTCAACTATCCAGTACATGGCCATGTCACCGAGCTTGGAGGTGGTACATATCTTGGACACAAAACCATGAGCCTATTCTGGAGAGTGGCCAGAATTCAGGAAGAAAACAGGAACTTAGGAAGATAGTAGGCGTTGCCCATCCATAAGGCAAGCCGCAGTCCATTCATAAATTGGGCAGGATGAATGCTGGGAAGCTTTCTACTAGACAGGACACATCCATTGATGCATTCTCTTTTCTAATGTCTACAACCAGGGACACAGTGGGATACACAAACATAGAAACACTCGCCTTGTCAAAAGCCTTACTAGAAACAGTCCACTCCAACCCAAACAAACCGCCTTTCCTACCTATTCTCAGAACATGAGACAAAACCACAAACTCACACCCACACCCACAAAGGCACCTCCTTCCAAGTTGGTCTGTGACTACCCGGAGTGTCGTCTGACTGGTGGGCCATACTATGTTCCCCCGAAAGGGCCTGTCCTGTCTCACATCTGGCCTCCTTGGCCAACTCTGTGAAGTTGTCAGGAGCCAGCGGTGAGCCACTACCTGCTTTCTCAGGAAAGGCCCCTCTGCAGAGCTTTCCTGGCATTTGGCAATCCTCACCTCAGTGGGTACCAAGAAAGACTGACTCTGTCCTTGGTAAATCCAAACAAGTGAGCCCACTGGGACTGGGACTGGGACTGGCTCTGGGTGCCTGGCTTCCTGGATCCCAAGTTCAGAGAGTTCCATCACCAAGGAAGTGAGGTGAGGTCACTTCCTTCAGGAACTGAATGAGGTCACTGCCTTGGCAACCACTGTGTCCTAACAGTTGCTTCCAAGGCTCCCATGAGATGGAGGCTGCCCCTCCTTCCTGTGACACTTTCACAAGTTAGAATGGAATATCAACCATAGGCACCAAGGAACAGCTCTCCACACAGGCCTGCTTTGGTCCATCTTGTCTACATTAAGAAGAGAGAGGCTCATTCAGACACATCCCTTCATCCTGACCAGGTTGTTTGCCATGGAAGATGACTTCTGCTCTCTCAGGTCCTTCATAGCTGCCTACATCTTCTCCAGGGATCATTTCTGCATGGACCTTTGAGGTTCTCAGCAGGTGGAAGATCCCCCACATTCCTGTATTGTAAGACCCACTCTGTCCCTGCTCTTCTGTAAAGTTAGATTGAGGGAACAGTGTATGGTTAGGGTTAAGAACCTGTTTGATGTGGCTTAGGAATCACTCTGCTGGATGAAGAATGGTATTGGGAACCTGGGATATTTATAATAATATATAGGTGAAATATATGTATGAAAACAGAAATCCAAGTAAGATTTGAAGGCCAGAAGGGCATTGGGCCCTTGATTGGGATACTTAGCTTTGAATGACTTTCTGCACAGATGTCTCAGATAAATCGGTACACAATGGCATAGGACCTTGTACCTTGGATGATTGAATGTAGAAGAGAACATCCAGTCAAAAAGGGATAGTAGGTAGGATTAGGAAGATAGTTGGTAAGTTTTGGAAGAAGAGTGAGTATGCAATTTGGACCAAAAGTTCTTTAGCAATAGGGTGTCGGTTAGAGAGTGAATGTAAACGTCAGCACATGTGAAGAGTCAGTCACAATGATGAACTGGGGAACATATGTAGGAAAGCAGATATCAATAGAGACATTAGGAAATCAGGCAAAGTATAAAGTGAGTGAGTGGATTAGACATTTTCAACAGGGTTGAGGTTGAATATATCATCTTAGGAAGAAACAAATGTGTAGTCACCAATAGCATTGACATTTGAGAGCATTAGGCAACCTGGACAAGGATGTTTTTAGTAATCCATGCTCACTTTCCAATGAGGCGTTGGTGCAATCATAAGTGTGACCTTTGCATTTTGTGTCCAGAATATCACTGTGATAAAATGTATATGTAGATCAGGTGACATGAGTGTTTCTTCCACCATTTCTGGGAGTAATATGTTGAAGACATATAAATTAGCCTTTGGGGGTACAAATAGGTGTACCCTGGGTCTATGAATATAGAGATAATGCATGAATAGACCATACTGTGAATAAATAGTATAACAGGTTCCAATTTAAATAATGGATTGCATTGATATCTGAAAATATATAGGAAATCTAATATTGATACACAACCATTCATTCTAACCAGTTATACATCTAATGGTGATATTGGGGTTATGGTTTACCATGAAGGGGGTGTGAGTTTTGCTTCACAAGGGATTATGGAAATGGAAAAGAATGTGTTTGGAAAGAAGTCTCATGAAAAGACCAGTCAAGAAACGTGGAGGAATACATGTGTTCTGAAGCAGGAAGTGATTGAAAGGGAAATGAATGCCTAGAAATTTGTGAACTTGAGGATGAAATACATATCCTATGATGTGCATCAACTGAAGAAATAGTAATGTACCAGTGTTGAATAAAAATGAACGTCAAAATACACATCATGTCCCATAGGAATCTACTTGCATTCATGTTAAACTGGGTCAGTTACTGTAGAAATATTAGGATTTCAGCACTAGGAAACAAATATGTATTTCAGGTGGATGACTATTTCTGAGAATAATCTTGTGAAAAGTTGATTATAAATCCACATATATGAACATGAATGAATTTAGGGAGTATATAATATGACACATACATTTCATATTTTGAAAAATCTGGAGAGTGTGTGTATGTGTGTGTGTGTGTGTGTGTATGTGTATATATATATATATATATATATATATATATATATATATATATATATATACACAAAAGAAAAACACACACACAAACACAGACATTAAAGAGTAGAAATATATATGCCAATCGAAATTCATCATGAAATATTTATCATCCACAGATCCAAAAATATTTATTTTACTGAACATGTATTTATGTATCATGTTGTTCATGTGGGAAGCTCACCTGGAGGTTGAATTTTCAGTTCCAACAGCGTTTAGGAGGAGTGATCTCTTCTCACAGTTTGTATCTGCCAAGTCAGCCACCTCACAAGAATGGACGTGGGATAGGAGGTAGGATTCTATATGTGCATGTAAAAATGCATGTTGCTGAATAGGCTACAGAGAAAGGGAGACAGGAATTCACATATTTGTTAACATTCAAAACACATGGAGAACTATTTCTACTAAATTGGACTAGATTTATAACACCTACCCTTTATAATGCCAAAGGCCAGTCCAACTATACACCAGGCCTCCTCTGAACTGCCTGTATTTCTATTCTGTTTGAGTTATTTTTCTCCATCATATTAGTATTCGTAGTCACAATCTAGTAGGGTATGGGTTAGTGTCAGGGATTCAGTATTTCGAACGGAAAATAGGAAAATGAATCCAATGTGTAGGCCAATATGTGCTACAAAAAAATCTTCCCACTCTCATCCAGAACATTGCCTTGACATTACCTTCACAATAAGTAAGACACAATTTGAGGAGAAGAGTTAGAAATGCTGTGAATACATATGTGGAATGGAAAATGCTCAGGAGTTCACAACCTTGGAGGTGGTAGACTACTTTCCATGAGTAAGGGACAGGGTAAACACTCCACAAACGTGGAGCTCTGCTGGCCTAAAGACTTCGTGAGAAACTGCTTCTGAGGTTGGGCACTTGAAATATATGTTGTTGTCAGGAGCTTTAGCTTCCTTTGTAGTGAGACCATCAAACCAGGTCTGCATCTATGTGACCTGGAGGACATGGTTTCTGATTTTCCAATGAACATGAGGCAGAAGTGCTGAATTCTCTCTTTGCAGGTAAACTGTGGCCACTGGGGTCTAAGTGTCTCCCTGTGTGGACTGTGAAGCCATTTGGTCATCCTCCACTTTTCGTGGTGTTTCTTGCTGCTGCACTGGGAGTTTGGAATTTGCTTCAGGAAATACAAGGAGTTCAACTGGGACACAGTGCTGGAGGGAGTTCTGTCACGTGTGGTGGGTCAAGGTCCTAGGAGAATGCACCAGCCAGGCTTCTATCCCACAGAGCTTGCCCCCTTGACCATAGCAACCTGATTCTGAACATTGCCCTGAAACCTCTCCATATAACAAGATGCCTTTACATAGAAGGGTCTGCTCGCTGCACCATGTCAGTCACAAGCCATTTGGAAGCCAATGGCAGATCCACATGGCCCCACCACAGATGTTCTATCACACACCTGCACACCACTGCTCTAGGCCCACTACTCAGCAGGCCCCAACTCACTGGCATCTCTGTTCTACACCATTTTCATGAAACCCAGTCAATCAAGGCACTGTCTGGTACACTCATGATCAGCAACAGGACATCCAAAGGTTCTCCAGTGCCACCTGGTCATGGGAATTTCAAAAATGTCATGGTATTTATCTAGCTAGCCATTTTTAAAGGATGAAGTTGGAGGCACTGTGGGTTTCCATTCCTTCAGGAACCATTAAATGGTGAGGAAGCTCATTTCAACGAAAGCTCTGGAGAACTCTCACAAACAAGGCTTCCCAAGGAGTGGCCAAAAGGTCACAGGAAGCCAGGCCCATTGAGGTCTACAATGTGAGGTCCACGTGTGTTTGGACTCTCCACGATGGCTGCCAGGTCTTTAAGAATAAAATCATGTGATATCCGGGCTGAGATTCCCAGTGCTCTGTGGAAAGCCAGCCTGGGCCTAGATCTCAGTTTCCAAGGGCGACTCTCATGCGTGGCCTCCTAACATCCCGACACAATTCACGGCAATACTTCTCTGAGGTCAGTTCCAGAACTCAGTCTCCAAGGGGAATCACACCAGAGTTCAAGCCCAGGTGGACCCAGTCATCTCTTCCCACTGCCACACCACAATTCAAACCAAAACACTGCCACATGGCCCTCATCTTCTTCCATACAGACACTCATCATGACCTCTGGCTGGAGGTTTCCATGAGGGGCACAGCCCAAGACAGTGTCCACAATAAGCTCCCTTGCCTCTCATTTGCCTAATGTCAGGGTGGCCTGGACACCCTTCCTTTGGACCTGGAGTGATCAAATAGGCCTGCCTTTAATACTGCTCTACTTCTCCAATTGGAGGCCTACTGACTGCCGGGTATAGATTCTTTGTGTGAACTGGAGTCATGAGAAAACCCAAGCACCTATGGGCTAGCCTCTGCATGGCTTTGAAGGACTCATTTGACACAAAGGATCCCTATTCTCACTTGATGGAGGTCAGGAACCTTACAGAGGAAGGCGAGAGACCTCATCCAGGATGACTGCTTTTGTGCCAATTTGGCCTTGGATGCACGCATGGGATCTTTCTTTGGATCCATCAGGTGCTGACAATGTAAGCCACAGCCTCACACAGGGCCAAGAGGCTGATTCAGACACATCCCTTTGCAAAGCAATTAAGCAAAGAGCCACAGGTGATGCCCATTCATTTCCATTTGAAAACTGTTTTCTTCAGGCTTCACAAAGGGGTGCCCTGAGGCAAAGGCCTTCCTGACATTCAGGGCCACAAAAGGATAGGTAAGCCAAAGGCCCAAAGCAGGGTTTCTCTAGGGAGACTTTACTGATCACACTGATATCTGAGTTTTCTGAGATGCTCACCATTTCTTTCAACTATCCAGTACATGGCCATGTCACCGAGCTTGGAGGTGGTACATATCTTGGACACAAAACCATGAGCCTATTCTGGAGAGTGGCCAGAATTCAGGAAGAAAACAGGAACTTAGGAAGATAGTAGGCGTTGCCCATCCATAAGGCAAGCCGCAGTCCATTCATAAATTGGGCAGGATGAATGCTGGGAAGCTTTCTACTAGACAGGACACATCCATTGATGCATTCTCTTTTCTAATGTCTACAACCAGGGACACAGTGGGATACACAAACATAGAAACACTCGCCTTGTCAAAAGCCTTACTAGAAACAGTCCACTCCAACCCAAACAAACCGCCTTTCCTACCTATTCTCAGAACATGAGACAAAACCACAAACTCACACCCACACCCACAAAGGCACCTCCTTCCAAGTTGGTCTGTGACTACCCGGAGTGTCGTCTGACTGGTGGGCCATACTATGTTCCCCCGAAAGGGCCTGTCCTGTCTCACATCTGGCCTCCTTGGCCAACTCTGTGAAGTTGTCAGGAGCCAGCGGTGAGCCACTACCTGCTTTCTCAGGAAAGGCCCCTCTGCAGAGCTTTCCTGGCATTTGGCAATCCTCACCTCAGTGGGTACCAAGAAAGACTGACTCTGTCCTTGGTAAATCCAAACAAGTGAGCCCACTGGGACTGGGACTGGGACTGGCTCTGGGTGCCTGGCTTCCTGGATCCCAAGTTCAGAGAGTTCCATCACCAAGGAAGTGAGGTGAGGTCACTTCCTTCAGGAACTGAATGAGGTCACTGCCTTGGCAACCACTGTGTCCTAACAGTTGCTTCCAAGGCTCCCATGAGATGGAGGCTGCCCCTCCTTCCTGTGACACTTTCACAAGTTAGAATGGAATATCAACCATAGGCACCAAGGAACAGCTCTCCACACAGGCCTGCTTTGGTCCATCTTGTCTACATTAAGAAGAGAGAGGCTCATTCAGACACATCCCTTCATCCTGACCAGGTTGTTTGCCATGGAAGATGACTTCTGCTCTCTCAGGTCCTTCATAGCTGCCTACATCTTCTCCAGGGATCATTTCTGCATGGACCTTTGAGGTTCTCAGCAGGTGGAAGATCCCCCACATTCCTGTATTGTAAGACCCACTCTGTCCCTGCTCTTCTGTAAAGTTAGATTGAGGGAACAGTGTATGGTTAGGGTTAAGAACCTGTTTGATGTGGCTTAGGAATCACTCTGCTGGATGAAGAATGGTATTGGGAACCTGGGATATTTATAATAATATATAGGTGAAATATATGTATGAAAACAGAAATCCAAGTAAGATTTGAAGGCCAGAAGGGCATTGGGCCCTTGATTGGGATACTTAGCTTTGAATGACTTTCTGCACAGATGTCTCAGATAAATCGGTACACAATGGCATAGGACCTTGTACCTTGGATGATTGAATGTAGAAGAGAACATCCAGTCAAAAAGGGATAGTAGGTAGGATTAGGAAGATAGTTGGTAAGTTTTGGAAGAAGAGTGAGTATGCAATTTGGACCAAAAGTTCTTTAGCAATAGGGTGTCGGTTAGAGAGTGAATGTAAACGTCAGCACATGTGAAGAGTCAGTCACAATGATGAACTGGGGAACATATGTAGGAAAGCAGATATCAATAGAGACATTAGGAAATCAGGCAAAGTATAAAGTGAGTGAGTGGATTAGACATTTTCAACAGGGTTGAGGTTGAATATATCATCTTAGGAAGAAACAAATGTGTAGTCACCAATAGCATTGACATTTGAGAGCATTAGGCAACCTGGACAAGGATGTTTTTAGTAATCCATGCTCACTTTCCAATGAGGCGTTGGTGCAATCATAAGTGTGACCTTTGCATTTTGTGTCCAGAATATCACTGTGATAAAATGTATATGTAGATCAGGTGACATGAGTGTTTCTTCCACCATTTCTGGGAGTAATATGTTGAAGACATATAAATTAGCCTTTGGGGGTACAAATAGGTGTACCCTGGGTCTATGAATATAGAGATAATGCATGAATAGACCATACTGTGAATAAATAGTATAACAGGTTCCAATTTAAATAATGGATTGCATTGATATCTGAAAATATATAGGAAATCTAATATTGATACACAACCATTCATTCTAACCAGTTATACATCTAATGGTGATATTGGGGTTATGGTTTACCATGAAGGGGGTGTGAGTTTTGCTTCACAAGGGATTATGGAAATGGAAAAGAATGTGTTTGGAAAGAAGTCTCATGAAAAGACCAGTCAAGAAACGTGGAGGAATACATGTGTTCTGAAGCAGGAAGTGATTGAAAGGGAAATGAATGCCTAGAAATTTGTGAACTTGAGGATGAAATACATATCCTATGATGTGCATCAACTGAAGAAATAGTAATGTACCAGTGTTGAATAAAAATGAACGTCAAAATACACATCATGTCCCATAGGAATCTACTTGCATTCATGTTAAACTGGGTCAGTTACTGTAGAAATATTAGGATTTCAGCACTAGGAAACAAATATGTATTTCAGGTGGATGACTATTTCTGAGAATAATCTTGTGAAAAGTTGATTATAAATCCACATATATGAACATGAATGAATTTAGGGAGTATATAATATGACACATACATTTCATATTTTGAAAAATCTGGAGAGTGTGTGTATGTGTGTGTGTGTGTGTGTATATGTATATATATATATATATATATATATATATATATATATATATATATACAAAAGAAAAACACACACACAAACACAGACATTAAAGAGTAGAAATATATATGCCAATCGAAATTCATCATGAAATATTTATCATCCACAGATCCAAAAATATTTATTTTACTGAACATGTATTTATGTATCATGTTGTTCATGTGGGAAGCTCACCTGGAGGTTGAATTTTCAGTTCCAACAGCGTTTAGGAGGAGTGATCTCTTCTCACAGTTTGTATCTGCCAAGTCAGCCACCTCACAAGAATGGACGTGGGATAGGAGGTAGGATTCTATATGTGCATGTAAAAATGCATGTTGCTGAATAGGCTACAGAGAAAGGGAGACAGGAATTCACATATTTGTTAACATTCAAAACACATGGAGAACTATTTCTACTAAATTGGACTAGATTTATAACACCTACCCTTTATAATGCCAAAGGCCAGTCCAACTATACACCAGGCCTCCTCTGAACTGCCTGTATTTCTATTCTGTTTGAGTTATTTTTCTCCATCATATTAGTATTCGTAGTCACAATCTAGTAGGGTATGGGTTAGTGTCAGGGATTCAGTATTTCGAACGGAAAATAGGAAAATGAATCCAATGTGTAGGCCAATATGTGCTACAAAAAAATCTTCCCACTCTCATCCAGAACATTGCCTTGACATTACCTTCACAATAAGTAAGACACAATTTGAGGAGAAGAGTTAGAAATGCTGTGAATACATATGTGGAATGGAAAATGCTCAGGAGTTCACAACCTTGGAGGTGGTAGACTACTTTCCATGAGTAAGGGACAGGGTAAACACTCCACAAACGTGGAGCTCTGCTGGCCTAAAGACTTCGTGAGAAACTGATTCTGAGGTTGGGCACTTGAAATATATGTTGTTGTCAGGAGCTTTAGCTTCCTTTGTAGTGAGACCATCAAACCAGGTCTGCATCTATGTGACCTGGAGGACATGGTTTCTGATTTTCCAATGAACATGAGGCAGAAGTGCTGAATTCTCTCTTTGCAGGTAAACTGTGGCCACTGGGGTCTAAGTGTCTCCCTGTGTGGACTGTGAAGCCATTTGGTCATCCTCCACTTTTCGTGGTGTTTCTTGCTGCTGCACTGGGAGTTTGGAATTTGCTTCAGGAAATACAAGGAGTTCAACTGGGACACAGTGCTGGAGGGAGTTCTGTCACGTGTGGTGGGTCAAGGTCCTAGGAGAATGCACCAGCCAGGCTTCTATCCCACAGAGCTTGCCCCCTTGACCATAGCAACCTGATTCTGAACATTGCCCTGAAACCTCTCCATATAACAAGATGCCTTTACATAGAAGGGTCTGCTCGCTGCACCATGTCAGTCACAAGCCATTTGGAAGCCAATGGCAGATCCACATGGCCCCACCACAGATGTTCTATCACACACCTGCACACCACTGCTCTAGGCCCACTACTCAGCAGGCCCCAACTCACTGGCATCTCTGTTCTACACCATTTTCATGAAACCCAGTCAATCAAGGCACTGTCTGGTACACTCATGATCAGCAACAGGACATCCAAAGGTTCTCCAGTGCCACCTGGTCATGGGAATTTCAAAAATGTCATGGTATTTATCTAGCTAGCCATTTTTAAAGGATGAAGTTGGAGGCACTGTGGGTTTCCATTCCTTCAGGAACCATTAAATGGTGAGGAAGCTCATTTCAACGAAAGCTCTGGAGAACTCTCACAAACAAGGCTTCCCAAGGAGTGGCCAAAAGGTCACAGGAAGCCAGGCCCATTGAGGTCTACAATGTGAGGTCCACGTGTGTTTGGACTCTCCACGATGGCTGCCAGGTCTTTAAGAATAAAATCATGTGATATCCGGGCTGAGATTCCCAGTGCTCTGTGGAAAGCCAGCCTGGGCCTAGATCTCAGTTTCCAAGGGCGACTCTCATGCGTGGCCTCCTAACATCCCGACACAATTCACGGCAATACTTCTCTGAGGTCAGTTCCAGAACTCAGTCTCCAAGGGGAATCACACCAGAGTTCAAGCCCAGGTGGACCCAGTCATCTCTTCCCACTGCCACACCACAATTCAAACCAAAACACTGCCACATGGCCCTCATCTTCTTCCATACAGACACTCATCATGACCTCTGGCTGGAGGTTTCCATGAGGGGCACAGCCCAAGACAGTGTCCACAATAAGCTCCCTTGCCTCTCATTTGCCTAATGTCAGGGTGGCCTGGACACCCTTCCTTTGGACCTGGAGTGATCAAATAGGCCTGCCTTTAATACTGCTCTACTTCTCCAATTGGAGGCCTACTGACTGCCGGGTATAGATTCTTTGTGTGAACTGGAGTCATGAGAAAACCCAAGCACCTATGGGCTAGCCTCTGCATGGCTTTGAAGGACTCATTTGACACAAAGGATCCCTATTCTCACTTGATGGAGGTCAGGAACCTTACAGAGGAAGGCGAGAGACCTCATCCAGGATGACTGCTTTTGTGCCAATTTGGCCTTGGATGCACGCATGGGATCTTTCTTTGGATCCATCAGGTGCTGACAATGTAAGCCACAGCCTCACACAGGGCCAAGAGGCTGATTCAGACACATCCCTTTGCAAAGCAATTAAGCAAAGAGCCACAGGTGATGCCCATTCATTTCCATTTGAAAACTGTTTTCTTCAGGCTTCACAAAGGGGTGCCCTGAGGCAAAGGCCTTCCTGACATTCAGGGCCACAAAAGGATAGGTAAGCCAAAGGCCCAAAGCAGGGTTTCTCTAGGGAGACTTTACTGATCACACTGATATCTGAGTTTTCTGAGATGCTCACCATTTCTTTCAACTATCCAGTACATGGCCATGTCACCGAGCTTGGAGGTGGTACATATCTTGGACACAAAACCATGAGCCTATTCTGGAGAGTGGCCAGAATTCAGGAAGAAAACAGGAACTTAGGAAGATAGTAGGCGTTGCCCATCCATAAGGCAAGCCGCAGTCCATTCATAAATTGGGCAGGATGAATGCTGGGAAGCTTTCTACTAGACAGGACACATCCATTGATGCATTCTCTTTTCTAATGTCTACAACCAGGGACACAGTGGGATACACAAACATAGAAACACTCGCCTTGTCAAAAGCCTTACTAGAAACAGTCCACTCCAAACCAAACAAACCGCCTTTCCTACCTATTCTCAGAACATGAGACAAAACCACAAACTCACACCCACACCCACAAAGGCACCTCCTTCCAAGTTGGTCTGTGACTACCCGGAGTGTCGTCTGACTGGTGGGCCATACTATGTTCCCCCGAAAGGGCCTGTCCTGTCTCACATCTGGCCTCCTTGGCCAACTCTGTGAAGTTGTCAGGAGCCAGCGGTGAGCCACTACCTGCTTTCTCAGGAAAGGCCCCTCTGCAGAGCTTTCCTGGCATTTGGCAATCCTCACCTCAGTGGGTACCAAGAAAGACTGACTCTGTCCTTGGTAAATCCAAACAAGTGAGCCCACTGGGACTGGGACTGGGACTGGCTCTGGGTGCCTGGCTTCCTGGATCCCAAGTTCAGAGAGTTCCATCACCAAGGAAGTGAGGTGAGGTCACTTCCTTCAGGAACTGAATGAGGTCACTGCCTTGGCAACCACTGTGTCCTAACAGTTGCTTCCAAGGCTCCCATGAGATGGAGGCTGCCCCTCCTTCCTGTGACACTTTCACAAGTTAGAATGGAATATCAACCATAGGCACCAAGGAACAGCTCTCCACACAGGCCTGCTTTGGTCCATCTTGTCTACATTAAGAAGAGAGAGGCTCATTCAGACACATCCCTTCATCCTGACCAGGTTGTTTGCCATGGAAGATGACTTCTGCTCTCTCAGGTCCTTCATAGCTGCCTACATCTTCTCCAGGGATCATTTCTGCATGGACCTTTGAGGTTCTCAGCAGGTGGAAGATCCCCCACATTCCTGTATTGTAAGACCCACTCTGTCCCTGCTCTTCTGTAAAGTTAGATTGAGGGAACAGTGTATGGTTAGGGTTAAGAACCTGTTTGATGTGGCTTAGGAATCACTCTGCTGGATGAAGAATGGTATTGGGAACCTGGGATATTTATAATAATATATAGGTGAAATATATGTATGAAAACAGAAATCCAAGTAAGATTTGAAGGCCAGAAGGGCATTGGGCCCTTGATTGGGATACTTAGCTTTGAATGACTTTCTGCACAGATGTCTCAGATAAATCGGTACACAATGGCATAGGACCTTGTACCTTGGATGATTGAATGTAGAAGAGAACATCCAGTCAAAAAGGGATAGTAGGTAGGATTAGGAAGATAGTTGGTAAGTTTTGGAAGAAGAGTGAGTATGCAATTTGGACCAAAAGTTCTTTAGCAATAGGGTGTCGGTTAGAGAGTGAATGTAAACGTCAGCACATGTGAAGAGTCAGTCACAATGATGAACTGGGGAACATATGTAGGAAAGCAGATATCAATAGAGACATTAGGAAATCAGGCAAAGTATAAAGTGAGTGAGTGGATTAGACATTTTCAACAGGGTTGAGGTTGAATATATCATCTTAGGAAGAAACAAATGTGTAGTCACCAATAGCATTGACATTTGAGAGCATTAGGCAACCTGGACAAGGATGTTTTTAGTAATCCATGCTCACTTTCCAATGAGGCGTTGGTGCAATCATAAGTGTGACCTTTGCATTTTGTGTCCAGAATATCACTGTGATAAAATGTATATGTAGATCAGGTGACATGAGTGTTTCTTCCACCATTTCTGGGAGTAATATGTTGAAGACATATAAATTAGCCTTTGGGGGTACAAATAGGTGTACCCTGGGTCTATGAATATAGAGATAATGCATGAATAGACCATACTGTGAATAAATAGTATAACAGGTTCCAATTTAAATAATGGATTGCATTGATATCTGAAAATATATAGGAAATCTAATATTGATACACAACCATTCATTCTAACCAGTTATACATCTAATGGTGATATTGGGGTTATGGTTTACCATGAAGGGGGTGTGAGTTTTGCTTCACAAGGGATTATGGAAATGGAAAAGAATGTGTTTGGAAAGAAGTCTCATGAAAAGACCAGTCAAGAAACGTGGAGGAATACATGTGTTCTGAAGCAGGAAGTGATTGAAAGGGAAATGAATGCCTAGAAATTTGTGAACTTGAGGATGAAATACATATCCTATGATGTGCATCAACTGAAGAAATAGTAATGTACCAGTGTTGAATAAAAATGAACGTCAAAATACACATCATGTCCCATAGGAATCTACTTGCATTCATGTTAAACTGGGTCAGTTACTGTAGAAATATTAGGATTTCAGCACTAGGAAACAAATATGTATTTCAGGTGGATGACTATTTCTGAGAATAATCTTGTGAAAAGTTGATTATAAATCCACATATATGAACATGAATGAATTTAGGGAGTATATAATATGACACATACATTTCATATTTTGAAAAATCTGGAGAGTGTGTGTATGTGTGTGTGTGTGTGTGTGTGTATATATATATATATATATATATATATATATATATATATATATATACACAAAAGAAAAACACACACACAAACACAGACATTAAAGAGTAGAAATATATATGCCAATCGAAATTCATCATGAAATATTTATCATCCACAGATCCAAAAATATTTATTTTACTGAACATGTATTTATGTATCATGTTGTTCATGTGGGAAGCTCACCTGGAGGTTGAATTTTCAGTTCCAACAGCGTTTAGGAGGAGTGATCTCTTCTCACAGTTTGTATCTGCCAAGTCAGCCACCTCACAAGAATGGACGTGGGATAGGAGGTAGGATTCTATATGTGCATGTAAAAATGCATGTTGCTGAATAGGCTACAGAGAAAGGGAGACAGGAATTCACATATTTGTTAACATTCAAAACACATGGAGAACTATTTCTACTAAATTGGACTAGATTTATAACACCTACCCTTTATAATGCCAAAGGCCAGTCCAACTATACACCAGGCCTCCTCTGAACTGCCTGTATTTCTATTCTGTTTGAGTTATTTTTCTCCATCATATTAGTATTCGTAGTCACAATCTAGTAGGGTATGGGTTAGTGTCAGGGATTCAGTATTTCGAACGGAAAATAGGAAAATGAATCCAATGTGTAGGCCAATATGTGCTACAAAAAAATCTTCCCACTCTCATCCAGAACATTGCCTTGACATTACCTTCACAATAAGTAAGACACAATTTGAGGAGAAGAGTTAGAAATGCTGTGAATACATATGTGGAATGGAAAATGCTCAGGAGTTCACAACCTTGGAGGTGGTAGACTACTTTCCATGAGTAAGGGACAGGGTAAACACTCCACAAACGTGGAGCTCTGCTGGCCTAAAGACTTCGTGAGAAACTGCTTCTGAGGTTGGGCACTTGAAATATATGTTGTTGTCAGGAGCTTTAGCTTCCTTTGTAGTGAGACCATCAAACCAGGTCTGCATCTATGTGACCTGGAGGACATGGTTTCTGATTTTCCAATGAACATGAGGCAGAAGTGCTGAATTCTCTCTTTGCAGGTAAACTGTGGCCACTGGGGCCTAAGTGTCTCCCTGTGTGGACTGTGAAGCCATTTGGTCATCCTCCACTTTTCGTGGTGTTTCTTGCTGCTGCACTGGGAGTTTGGAATTTGCTTCAGGAAATACAAGGAGTTCAACTGGGACACAGTGCTGGAGGGAGTTCTGTCACGTGTGGTGGGTCAAGGTCCTAGGAGAATGCACCAGCCAGGCTTCTATCCCACAGAGCTTGCCCCCTTGACCATAGCAACCTGATTCTGAACATTGCCCTGAAACCTCTCCATATAACAAGATGCCTTTACATAGAAGGGTCTGCTCGCTGCACCATGTCAGTCACAAGCCATTTGGAAGCCAATGGCAGATCCACATGGCCCCACCACAGATGTTCTATCACACACCTGCACACCACTGCTCTAGGCCCACTACTCAGCAGGCCCCAACTCACTGGCATCTCTGTTCTACACCATTTTCATGAAACCCAGTCAATCAAGGCACTGTCTGGTACACTCATGATCAGCAACAGGACATCCAAAGGTTCTCCAGTGCCACCTGGTCATGGGAATTTCAAAAATGTCATGGTATTTATCTAGCTAGCCATTTTTAAAGGATGAAGTTGGAGGCACTGTGGGTTTCCATTCCTTCAGGAACCATTAAATGGTGAGGAAGCTCATTTCAACGAAAGCTCTGGAGAACTCTCACAAACAAGGCTTCCCAAGGAGTGGCCAAAAGGTCACAGGAAGCCAGGCCCATTGAGGTCTACAATGTGAGGTCCACGTGTGTTTGGACTCTCCACGATGGCTGCCAGGTCTTTAAGAATAAAATCATGTGATATCCGGGCTGAGATTCCCAGTGCTCTGTGGAAAGCCAGCCTGGGCCTAGATCTCAGTTTCCAAGGGCGACTCTCATGCGTGGCCTCCTAACATCCCGACACAATTCACGGCAATACTTCTCTGAGGTCAGTTCCAGAACTCAGTCTCCAAGGGGAATCACACCAGAGTTCAAGCCCAGGTGGACCCAGTCATCTCTTCCCACTGCCACACCACAATTCAAACCAAAACACTGCCACATGGCCCTCATCTTCTTCCATACAGACACTCATCATGACCTCTGGCTGGAGGTTTCCATGAGGGGCACAGCCCAAGACAGTGTCCACAATAAGCTCCCTTGCCTCTCATTTGCCTAATGTCAGGGTGGCCTGGACACCCTTCCTTTGGACCTGGAGTGATCAAATAGGCCTGCCTTTAATACTGCTCTACTTCTCCAATTGGAGGCCTACTGACTGCCGGGTATAGATTCTTTGTGTGAACTGGAGTCATGAGAAAACCCAAGCACCTATGGGCTAGCCTCTGCATGGCTTTGAAGGACTCATTTGACACAAAGGATCCCTATTCTCACTTGATGGAGGTCAGGAACCTTACAGAGGAAGGCGAGAGACCTCATCCAGGATGACTGCTTTTGTGCCAATTTGGCCTTGGATGCACGCATGGGATCTTTCTTTGGATCCATCAGGTGCTGACAATGTAAGCCACAGCCTCACACAGGGCCAAGAGGCTGATTCAGACACATCCCTTTGCAAAGCAATTAAGCAAAGAGCCACAGGTGATGCCCATTCATTTCCATTTGAAAACTGTTTTCTTCAGGCTTCACAAAGGGGTGCCCTGAGGCAAAGGCCTTCCTGACATTCAGGGCCACAAAAGGATAGGTAAGCCAAAGGCCCAAAGCAGGGTTTCTCTAGGGAGACTTTACTGATCACACTGATATCTGAGTTTTCTGAGATGCTCACCATTTCTTTCAACTATCCAGTACATGGCCATGTCACCGAGCTTGGAGGTGGTACATATCTTGGACACAAAACCATGAGCCTATTCTGGAGAGTGGCCAGAATTCAGGAAGAAAACAGGAACTTAGGAAGATAGTAGGCGTTGCCCATCCATAAGGCAAGCCGCAGTCCATTCATAAATTGGGCAGGATGAATGCTGGGAAGCTTTCTACTAGACAGGACACATCCATTGATGCATTCTCTTTTCTAATGTCTACAACCAGGGACACAGTGGGATACACAAACATAGAAACACTCGCCTTGTCAAAAGCCTTACTAGAAACAGTCCACTCCAACCCAAACAAACCGCCTTTCCTACCTATTCTCAGAACATGAGACAAAACCACAAACTCACACCCACACCCACAAAGGCACCTCCTTCCAAGTTGGTCTGTGACTACCCGGAGTGTCGTCTGACTGGTGGGCCATACTATGTTCCCCCGAAAGGGCCTGTCCTGTCTCACATCTGGCCTCCTTGGCCAACTCTGTGAAGTTGTCAGGAGCCAGCGGTGAGCCACTACCTGCTTTCTCAGGAAAGGCCCCTCTGCAGAGCTTTCCTGGCATTTGGCAATCCTCACCTCAGTGGGTACCAAGAAAGACTGACTCTGTCCTTGGTAAATCCAAACAAGTGAGCCCACTGGGACTGGGACTGGGACTGGCTCTGGGTGCCTGGCTTCCTGGATCCCAAGTTCAGAGAGTTCCATCACCAAGGAAGTGAGGTGAGGTCACTTCCTTCAGGAACTGAATGAGGTCACTGCCTTGGCAACCACTGTGTCCTAACAGTTGCTTCCAAGGCTCCCATGAGATGGAGGCTGCCCCTCCTTCCTGTGACACTTTCACAAGTTAGAATGGAATATCAACCATAGGCACCAAGGAACAGCTCTCCACACAGGCCTGCTTTGGTCCATCTTGTCTACATTAAGAAGAGAGAGGCTCATTCAGACACATCCCTTCATCCTGACCAGGTTGTTTGCCATGGAAGATGACTTCTGCTCTCTCAGGTCCTTCATAGCTGCCTACATCTTCTCCAGGGATCATTTCTGCATGGACCTTTGAGGTTCTCAGCAGGTGGAAGATCCCCCACATTCCTGTATTGTAAGACCCACTCTGTCCCTGCTCTTCTGTAAAGTTAGATTGAGGGAACAGTGTATGGTTAGGGTTAAGAACCTGTTTGATGTGGCTTAGGAATCACTCTGCTGGATGAAGAATGGTATTGGGAACCTGGGATATTTATAATAATATATAGGTGAAATATATGTATGAAAACAGAAATCCAAGTAAGATTTGAAGGCCAGAAGGGCATTGGGCCCTTGATTGGGATACTTAGCTTTGAATGACTTTCTGCACAGATGTCTCAGATAAATCGGTACACAATGGCATAGGACCTTGTACCTTGGATGATTGAATGTAGAAGAGAACATCCAGTCAAAAAGGGATAGTAGGTAGGATTAGGAAGATAGTTGGTAAGTTTTGGAAGAAGAGTGAGTATGCAATTTGGACCAAAAGTTCTTTAGCAATAGGGTGTCGGTTAGAGAGTGAATGTAAACGTCAGCACATGTGAAGAGTCAGTCACAATGATGAACTGGGGAACATATGTAGGAAAGCAGATATCAATAGAGACATTAGGAAATCAGGCAAAGTATAAAGTGAGTGAGTGGATTAGACATTTTCAACAGGGTTGAGGTTGAATATATCATCTTAGGAAGAAACAAATGTGTAGTCACCAATAGCATTGACATTTGAGAGCATTAGGCAACCTGGACAAGGATGTTTTTAGTAATCCATGCTCACTTTCCAATGAGGCGTTGGTGCAATCATAAGTGTGACCTTTGCATTTTGTGTCCAGAATATCACTGTGATAAAATGTATATGTAGATCAGGTGACATGAGTGTTTCTTCCACCATTTCTGGGAGTAATATGTTGAAGACATATAAATTAGCCTTTGGGGGTACAAATAGGTGTACCCTGGGTCTATGAATATAGAGATAATGCATGAATAGACCATACTGTGAATAAATAGTATAACAGGTTCCAATTTAAATAATGGATTGCATTGATATCTGAAAATATATAGGAAATCTAATATTGATACACAACCATTCATTCTAACCAGTTATACATCTAATGGTGATATTGGGGTTATGGTTTACCATGAAGGGGGTGTGAGTTTTGCTTCACAAGGGATTATGGAAATGGAAAAGAATGTGTTTGGAAAGAAGTCTCATGAAAAGACCAGTCAAGAAACGTGGAGGAATACATGTGTTCTGAAGCAGGAAGTGATTGAAAGGGAAATGAATGCCTAGAAATTTGTGAACTTGAGGATGAAATACATATCCTATGATGTGCATCAACTGAAGAAATAGTAATGTACCAGTGTTGAATAAAAATGAACGTCAAAATACACATCATGTCCCATAGGAATCTACTTGCATTCATGTTAAACTGGGTCAGTTACTGTAGAAATATTAGGATTTCAGCACTAGGAAACAAATATGTATTTCAGGTGGATGACTATTTCTGAGAATAATCTTGTGAAAAGTTGATTATAAATCCACATATATGA
Source organism: Spermophilus citellus (assembly GCF_964194105.1). NCBI lineage: Eukaryota > Metazoa > Chordata > Mammalia > Rodentia > Sciuridae > Spermophilus > Spermophilus citellus. The sequence continues at coordinate 19,511,935 of NC_138199.1, read as the reverse complement.
ACATGAATGAATTTAGGGAGTATATAATATGACACATACATTTCATATTTTGAAAAATCTAGAGAGTGTGTGTATGTGTGTGTGTGTGTGTGTATATGTATATATATATATATATATATATATATATATATATATATATATATATATATATACACAAAAGAAAAACACACACACAAACACAGACATTAAAGAGTAGAAATATATATGCCAATCGAAATTCATCATGAAATATTTATCATCCACAGATCCAAAAATATTTATTTTACTGAACATGTATTTATGTATCATGTTGTTCATGTGGGAAGCTCACCTGGAGGTTGAATTTTCAGTTCCAACAGCGTTTAGGAGGAGTGATCTCTTCTCACAGTTTGTATCTGCCAAGTCAGCCACCTCACAAGAATGGACGTGGGATAGGAGGTAGGATTCTATATGTGCATGTAAAAATGCATGTTGCTGAATAGGCTACAGAGAAAGGGAGACAGGAATTCACATATTTGTTAACATTCAAAACACATGGAGAACTATTTCTACTAAATTGGACTAGATTTATAACACCTACCCTTTATAATGCCAAAGGCCAGTCCAACTATACACCAGGCCTCCTCTGAACTGCCTGTATTTCTATTCTGTTTGAGTTATTTTTCTCCATCATATTAGTATTCGTAGTCACAATCTAGTAGGGTATGGGTTAGTGTCAGGGATTCAGTATTTCGAACGGAAAATAGGAAAATGAATCCAATGTGTAGGCCAATATGTGCTACAAAAAAATCTTCCCACTCTCATCCAGAACATTGCCTTGACATTACCTTCACAATAAGTAAGACACAATTTGAGGAGAAGAGTTAGAAATGCTGTGAATACATATGTGGAATGGAAAATGCTCAGGAGTTCACAACCTTGGAGGTGGTAGACTACTTTCCATGAGTAAGGGACAGGGTAAACACTCCACAAACGTGGAGCTCTGCTGGCCTAAAGACTTCGTGAGAAACTGCTTCTGAGGTTGGGCCCTTGAAATATATGTTGTTGTCAGGAGCTTTAGCTTCCTTTGTAGTGAGACCATCAAACCAGGTCTGCATCTATGTGACCTGGAGGACATGGTTTCTGATTTTCCAATGAACATGAGGCAGAAGTGCTGAATTCTCTCTTTGCAGGTAAACTGTGGCCACTGGGGTCTAAGTGTCTCCCTGTGTGGACTGTGAAGCCATTTGGTCATCCTCCACTTTTCGTGGTGTTTCTTGCTGCTGCACTGGGAGTTTGGAATTTGCTTCAGGAAATACAAGGAGTTCAACTGGGACACAGTGCTGGAGGGAGTTCTGTCACGTGTGGTGGGTCAAGGTCCTAGGAGAATGCACCAGCCAGGCTTCTATCCCACAGAGCTTGCCCCCTTGACCATAGCAACCTGATTCTGAACATTGCCCTGAAACCTCTCCATATAACAAGATGCCTTTACATAGAAGGGTCTGCTCGCTGCACCATGTCAGTCACAAGCCATTTGGAAGCCAATGGCAGATCCACATGGCCCCACCACAGATGTTCTATCACACACCTGCACACCACTGCTCTAGGCCCACTACTCAGCAGGCCCCAACTCACTGGCATCTCTGTTCTACACCATTTTCATGAAACCCAGTCAATCAAGGCACTGTCTGGTACACTCATGATCAGCAACAGGACATCCAAAGGTTCTCCAGTGCCACCTGGTCATGGGAATTTCAAAAATGTCATGGTATTTATCTAGCTAGCCATTTTTAAAGGATGAAGTTGGAGGCACTGTGGGTTTCCATTCCTTCAGGAACCATTAAATGGTGAGGAAGCTCATTTCAACGAAAGCTCTGGAGAACTCTCACAAACAAGGCTTCCCAAGGAGTGGCCAAAAGGTCACAGGAAGCCAGGCCCATTGAGGTCTACAATGTGAGGTCCACGTGTGTTTGGACTCTCCACGATGGCTGCCAGGTCTTTAAGAATAAAATCATGTGATATCCGGGCTGAGATTCCCAGTGCTCTGTGGAAAGCCAGCCTGGGCCTAGATCTCAGTTTCCAAGGGCGACTCTCATGCGTGGCCTCCTAACATCCCGACACAATTCACGGCAATACTTCTCTGAGGTCAGTTCCAGAACTCAGTCTCCAAGGGGAATCACACCAGAGTTCAAGCCCAGGTGGACCCAGTCATCTCTTCCCACTGCCACACCACAATTCAAACCAAAACACTGCCACATGGCCCTCATCTTCTTCCATACAGACACTCATCATAACCTCTGGCTGGAGGTTTCCATGAGGGGCACAGCCCAAGACAGTGTCCACAATAAGCTCCCTTGCCTCTCATTTGCCTAATGTCAGGGTGGCCTGGACACCCTTCCTTTGGACCTGGAGTGATCAAATAGGCCTGCCTTTAATACTGCTCTACTTCTCCAATTGGAGGCCTACTGACTGCCGGGTATAGATTCTTTGTGTGAACTGGAGTCATGAGAAAACCCAAGCACCTATGGGCTAGCCTCTGCATGGCTTTGAAGGACTCATTTGACACAAAGGATCCCTATTCTCACTTGATGGAGGTCAGGAACCTTACAGAGGAAGGCGAGAGACCTCATCCAGGATGACTGCTTTTGTGCCAATTTGGCCTTGGATGCACGCATGGGATCTTTCTTTGGATCCATCAGGTGCTGACAATGTAAGCCACAGCCTCACACAGGGCCAAGAGGCTGATTCAGACACATCCCTTTGCAAAGCAATTAAGCAAAGAGCCACAGGTGATGCCCATTCATTTCCATTTGAAAACTGTTTTCTTCAGGCTTCACAAAGGGGTGCCCTGAGGCAAAGGCCTTCCTGACATTCAGGGCCACAAAAGGATAGGTAAGCCAAAGGCCCAAAGCAGGGTTTCTCTAGGGAGACTTTACTGATCACACTGATATCTGAGTTTTCTGAGATGCTCACCATTTCTTTCAACTATCCAGTACATGGCCATGTCACCGAGCTTGGAGGTGGTACATATCTTGGACACAAAACCATGAGCCTATTCTGGAGAGTGGCCAGAATTCAGGAAGAAAACAGGAACTTAGGAAGATAGTAGGCGTTGCCCATCCATAAGGCAAGCCGCAGTCCATTCATAAATTGGGCAGGATGAATGCTGGGAAGCTTTCTACTAGACAGGACACATCCATTGATGCATTCTCTTTTCTAATGTCTACAACCAGGGACACAGTGGGATACACAAACATAGAAACACTCGCCTTGTCAAAAGCCTTACTAGAAACAGTCCACTCCAACCCAAACAAACCGCCTTTCCTACCTATTCTCAGAACATGAGACAAAACCACAAACTCACACCCACACCCACAAAGGCACCTCCTTCCAAGTTGGTCTGTGACTACCCGGAGTGTCGTCTGACTGGTGGGCCATACTATGTTCCCCCGAAAGGGCCTGTCCTGTCTCACATCTGGCCTCCTTGGCCAACTCTGTGAAGTTGTCAGGAGCCAGCGGTGAGCCACTACCTGCTTTCTCAGGAAAGGCCCCTCTGCAGAGCTTTCCTGGCATTTGGCAATCCTCACCTCAGTGGGTACCAAGAAAGACTGACTCTGTCCTTGGTAAATCCAAACAAGTGAGCCCACTGGGACTGGGACTGGGACTGGCTCTGGGTGCCTGGCTTCCTGGATCCCAAGTTCAGAGAGTTCCATCACCAAGGAAGTGAGGTGAGGTCACTTCCTTCAGGAACTGAATGAGGTCACTGCCTTGGCAACCACTGTGTCCTAACAGTTGCTTCCAAGGCTCCCATGAGATGGAGGCTGCCCCTCCTTCCTGTGACACTTTCACAAGTTAGAATGGAATATCAACCATAGGCACCAAGGAACAGCTCTCCACACAGGCCTGCTTTGGTCCATCTTGTCTACATTAAGAAGAGAGAGGCTCATTCAGACACATCCCTTCATCCTGACCAGGTTGTTTGCCATGGAAGATGACTTCTGCTCTCTCAGGTCCTTCATAGCTGCCTACATCTTCTCCAGGGATCATTTCTGCATGGACCTTTGAGGTTCTCAGCAGGTGGAAGATCCCCCACATTCCTGTATTGTAAGACCCACTCTGTCCCTGCTCTTCTGTAAAGTTAGATTGAGGGAACAGTGTATGGTTAGGGTTAAGAACCTGTTTGATGTGGCTTAGGAATCACTCTGCTGGATGAAGAATGGTATTGGGAACCTGGGATATTTATAATAATATATAGGTGAAATATATGTATGAAAACAGAAATCCAAGTAAGATTTGAAGGCCAGAAGGGCATTGGGCCCTTGATTGGGATACTTAGCTTTGAATGACTTTCTGCACAGATGTCTCAGATAAATCGGTACACAATGGCATAGGACCTTGTACCTTGGATGATTGAATGTAGAAGAGAACATCCAGTCAAAAAGGGATAGTAGGTAGGATTAGGAAGATAGTTGGTAAGTTTTGGAAGAAGAGTGAGTATGCAATTTGGACCAAAAGTTCTTTAGCAATAGGGTGTCGGTTAGAGAGTGAATGTAAACGTCAGCACATGTGAAGAGTCAGTCACAATGATGAACTGGGGAACATATGTAGGAAAGCAGATATCAATAGAGACATTAGGAAATCAGGCAAAGTATAAAGTGAGTGAGTGGATTAGACATTTTCAACAGGGTTGAGGTTGAATATATCATCTTAGGAAGAAACAAATGTGTAGTCACCAATAGCATTGACATTTGAGAGCATTAGGCAACCTGGACAAGGATGTTTTTAGTAATCCATGCTCACTTTCCAATGAGGCGTTGGTGCAATCATAAGTGTGACCTTTGCATTTTGTGTCCAGAATATCACTGTGATAAAATGTATATGTAGATCAGGTGACATGAGTGTTTCTTCCACCATTTCTGGGAGTAATATGTTGAAGACATATAAATTAGCCTTTGGGGGTACAAATAGGTGTACCCTGGGTCTATGAATATAGAGATAATGCATGAATAGACCATACTGTGAATAAATAGTATAACAGGTTCCAATTTAAATAATGGATTGCATTGATATCTGAAAATATATAGGAAATCTAATATTGATACACAACCATTCATTCTAACCAGTTATACATCTAATGGTGATATTGGGGTTATGGTTTACCATGAAGGGGGTGTGAGTTTTGCTTCACAAGGGATTATGGAAATGGAAAAGAATGTGTTTGGAAAGAAGTCTCATGAAAAGACCAGTCAAGAAACGTGGAGGAATACATGTGTTCTGAAGCAGGAAGTGATTGAAAGGGAAATGAATGCCTAGAAATTTGTGAACTTGAGGATGAAATACATATCCTATGATGTGCATCAACTGAAGAAATAGTAATGTACCAGTGTTGAATAAAAATGAACGTCAAAATACACATCATGTCCCATAGGAATCTACTTGCATTCATGTTAAACTGGGTCAGTTACTGTAGAAATATTAGGATTTCAGCACTAGGAAACAAATATGTATTTCAGGTGGATGACTATTTCTGAGAATAATCTTGTGAAAAGTTGATTATAAATCCACATATATGAACATGAATGAATTTAGGGAGTATATAATATGACACATACATTTCATATTTTGAAAAATCTGGAGAGTGTGTGTATGTGTGTGTGTGTGTGTGTATATGTATATATATATATATACACAAAAGAAAAACACACACACAAACACAGACATTAAAGAGTAGAAATATATATGCCAATCGAAATTCATCATGAAATATTTATCATCCACAGATCCAAAAATATTTATTTTACTGAACATGTATTTATGTATCATGTTGTTCATGTGGGAAGCTCACCTGGAGGTTGAATTTTCAGTTCCAACAGCGTTTAGGAGGAGTGATCTCTTCTCACAGTTTGTATCTGCCAAGTCAGCCACCTCACAAGAATGGACGTGGGATAGGAGGTAGGATTCTATATGTGCATGTAAAAATGCATGTTGCTGAATAGGCTACAGAGAAAGGGAGACAGGAATTCACATATTTGTTAACATTCAAAACACATGGAGAACTATTTCTACTAAATTGGACTAGATTTATAACACCTACCCTTTATAATGCCAAAGGCCAGTCCAACTATACACCAGGCCTCCTCTGAACTGCCTGTATTTCTATTCTGTTTGAGTTATTTTTCTCCATCATATTAGTATTCGTAGTCACAATCTAGTAGGGTATGGGTTAGTGTCAGGGATTCAGTATTTCGAACGGAAAATAGGAAAATGAATCCAATGTGTAGGCCAATATGTGCTACAAAAAAATCTTCCCACTCTCATCCAGAACATTGCCTTGACATTACCTTCACAATAAGTAAGACACAATTTGAGGAGAAGAGTTAGAAATGCTGTGAATACATATGTGGAATGGAAAATGCTCAGGAGTTCACAACCTTGGAGGTGGTAGACTACTTTCCATGAGTAAGGGACAGGGTAAACACTCCACAAACGTGGAGCTCTGCTGGCCTAAAGACTTCGTGAGAAACTGCTTCTGAGGTTGGGCACTTGAAATATATGTTGTTGTCAGGAGCTTTAGCTTCCTTTGTAGTGAGACCATCAAACCAGGTCTGCATCTATGTGACCTGGAGGACATGGTTTCTGATTTTCCAATGAACATGAGGCAGAAGTGCTGAATTCTCTCTTTGCAGGTAAACTGTGGCCACTGGGGTCTAAGTGTCTCCCTGTGTGGACTGTGAAGCCATTTGGTCATCCTCCACTTTTCGTGGTGTTTCTTGCTGCTGCACTGGGAGTTTGGAATTTGCTTCAGGAAATACAAGGAGTTCAACTGGGACACAGTGCTGGAGGGAGTTCTGTCACGTGTGGTGGGTCAAGGTCCTAGGAGAATGCACCAGCCAGGCTTCTATCCCACAGAGCTTGCCCCCTTGACCATAGCAACCTGATTCTGAACATTGCCCTGAAACCTCTCCATATAACAAGATGCCTTTACATAGAAGGGTCTGCTCGCTGCACCATGTCAGTCACAAGCCATTTGGAAGCCAATGGCAGATCCACATGGCCCCACCACAGATGTTCTATCACACACCTGCACACCACTGCTCTAGGCCCACTACTCAGCAGGCCCCAACTCACTGGCATCTCTGTTCTACACCATTTTCATGAAACCCAGTCAATCAAGGCACTGTCTGGTACACTCATGATCAGCAACAGGACATCCAAAGGTTCTCCAGTGCCACCTGGTCATGGGAATTTCAAAAATGTCATGGTATTTATCTAGCTAGCCATTTTTAAAGGATGAAGTTGGAGGCACTGTGGGTTTCCATTCCTTCAGGAACCATTAAATGGTGAGGAAGCTCATTTCAACGAAAGCTCTGGAGAACTCTCACAAACAAGGCTTCCCAAGGAGTGGCCAAAAGGTCACAGGAAGCCAGGCCCATTGAGGTCTACAATGTGAGGTCCACGTGTGTTTGGACTCTCCACGATGGCTGCCAGGTCTTTAAGAATAAAATCATGTGATATCCGGGCTGAGATTCCCAGTGCTCTGTGGAAAGCCAGCCTGGGCCTAGATCTCAGTTTCCAAGGGCGACTCTCATGCGTGGCCTCCTAACATCCCGACACAATTCACGGCAATACTTCTCTGAGGTCAGTTCCAGAACTCAGTCTCCAAGGGGAATCACACCAGAGTTCAAGCCCAGGTGGACCCAGTCATCTCTTCCCACTGCCACACCACAATTCAAACCAAAACACTGCCACATGGCCCTCATCTTCTTCCATACAGACACTCATCATGACCTCTGGCTGGAGGTTTCCATGAGGGGCACAGCCCAAGACAGTGTCCACAATAAGCTCCCTTGCCTCTCATTTGCCTAATGTCAGGGTGGCCTGGACACCCTTCCTTTGGACCTGGAGTGATCAAATAGGCCTGCCTTTAATACTGCTCTACTTCTCCAATTGGAGGCCTACTGACTGCCGGGTATAGATTCTTTGTGTGAACTGGAGTCATGAGAAAACCCAAGCACCTATGGGCTAGCCTCTGCATGGCTTTGAAGGACTCATTTGACACAAAGGATCCCTATTCTCACTTGATGGAGGTCAGGAACCTTACAGAGGAAGGCGAGAGACCTCATCCAGGATGACTGCTTTTGTGCCAATTTGGCTTTGGATGCACACATGGGATCTTTCTTTGGATCCATCAGGTGCTGACAATGTAAGCCACAGCCTCACACAGGGCCAAGAGGCTGATTCAGACACATCCCTTTGCAAAGCAATTAAGCAAAGAGCCACAGGTGATGCCCATTCATTTCCATTTGAAAACTGTTTTCTTCAGGCTTCACAAAGGGGTGCCCTGAGGCAAAGGCCTTCCTGACATTCAGGGCCACAAAAGGATAGGTAAGCCAAAGGCCCAAAGCAGGGTTTCTCTAGGGAGACTTTACTGATCACACTGATATCTGAGTTTTCTGAGATGCTCACCATTTCTTTCAACTATCCAGTACATGGCCATGTCACCGAGCTTGGAGGTGGTACATATCTTGGACACAAAACCATGAGCCTATTCTGGAGAGTGGCCAGAATTCAGGAAGAAAACAGGAACTTAGGAAGATAGTAGGTGTTGCCCATCCATAAGGCAAGCCGCAGTCCATTCATAAATCGGGCAGGATGAATGCCGGGAAGCTTTCTACTAGACCGGACGCACATCCATTGATGCATTCTCTTCTCTAATGTCTACAACCAGGGACACAGTGGGATACACAAACATAGAAACACTCGCCTGGTCAAAAGACTTACTAGAAACAGTCCACTCCAAACCAAACAAACCGCCTTCCCTACCTATTCTCAGAACATGAGACGAAACCAGAAACTCACACCCACACCCACAAAGGCACCTCCTTCTTCCAAGTTGGTCTGTGACTACCCGGAGTGTCTTCTGACTGGTGGGCCATACTATGTTCCCCCAAAATGGCCTGTCCTGTCTCACATCTGGCCTCCTTGGCCAACTCTGTGAAGTTGTCAGGAGCCAGCGGTGAGCCACTACCTGCTTTCTCAGGAAAGGCCCCTCTGCAGAGCTTTCCTGGCATTTGGCCATCCTCACATCAGTAGGTACCAAGAAAGACTGACTCTGTCCTTGGTAAATCCAAACAAGTGAGCCCACCGGGACTGGGGCTGGGACTGGCTCTGTGTGCCTGGCTTCCTGGATCCCAAGTTCAGAGAGTTCCATCACCAAGGAAGTGAGGTGAGGTCACTTCCCTCAGGAACTGAATGAGGTCACTGCCTTGGCAACCACTGTGTCCTAACAGTTGCTTCCAAGGGTCCCATGAGATGGAGGCTTCCCCTCATTCCTGTGACACTTTCACTAGTTAGAATGGGATATCAACCACAGGCAACCAAGGAACAGCTCTCCACACAGGCCTGCTTTGGTCCATCTTGTCTACATTAAGAAGAGAGAGGCTCATTCAGACACATCCCTTCATCCTGACCAGGTTGTTTGCCCTGGAAGATGACTTTTTCTCTCTCGGGTCCTTCGTAGCTGCCTACATCTTCTCCAGGGATCATTTCTGCATGGACCTTTGAGGTTCTCAGCAGGTGGAAGATCCCCTACATTCCTGTATTGTAAGACCAACTCTGTCCCTGCTCCTCTGTAAAGTTAGATTGAGGGAAGAGTGTATGGTTAGGGTTAAGAACCTGTTCGATTTGGGTTAGGAATCACTCTGCTGGATGAAGAATGGTATTGGGAACCTGTGATATTTATAATAATATATAGGTGAAGTATATGTATGAAAACACGAATCTAAGATTTGAAGGCCAGAAGGGCATTGGGCCCTTGATTGGGATACTTAGCTTTGAATGACTTTCTGCACAGATGTCTCAGATAAATCGATATACAATGGCATAGGACCTTGTACCTTGGATGATTGAATGTAGAAGAGAATAACCAGTCAAAAGGGGATAGGAGGTAGGATTAGGAAGATAGTCGGTAGGTTTAGGAAGAAGTGTGAGTATAAATTTTGGACCAAAAGTTCTTTAGCAATAGGGTGTCGGTTAGAGAGTGAATGTGAAAGTCAGCACATGTGAAGAGTCAGTCACAATGATGAACTGGGGAAAATATGTAGGAAAGCAGATATCAATAGAGACATTAGGAAATCAGCCAAAGTATAAAGTGAGTGAGAGGATTAGACATTTTCAACAGGGTTGAGGTTGAATATATAATCTTAGGAAGAAACCAATGTGTAGACACCAATAGGATTGACATTTGAGAGCATTAGGCAACCTGGACAAGGATGCTTTGAGTAATCCATGCTCACTTTCCAATTAGGCTTTGGTACAATCATAAGTGCGGCCTTGGCATTTTGTGTCCAGAATATCACTGTGGTAAAATGTATATGTAGATCAGGTGACATGAGTATTTCTTCCACCATTTCTGGGAGCAATATGTTGACGTATAAATTAGCATTTGGGGGTACAAATAGGTGTACCCTGGGTCTATGAATATAGAGATAATGCATGAATAGACCCTACTGTGAATAAATATTATAACTGGTTCCAATTTAAATAATGGATTGAATTGATATCTGAAAATATATAGGAAATCTTATATTGATACACAATCATTCATTCCAACCAGTTATACATCCAAAGGTGATATTAGGGTTATGGTTTACCATGAAGGGTGTGTGAGTTTTCCTTCAAAAGTGATTATGGAAATGGAAAATAATGTGTTTGGAAAGAAGTCTCATGAAAAGACCAGTCCAGGAACATGGAGGAATACATGTGTTCTGAAGCAGGAAGTGATTGAAAGTGAACCAAATGCCTAGAAATTTGTCAACTTGAGGATGAAATATATATCCCATGATGTGCATCAACTGAAGAAATAGTAATGTACCAGTGTTGAATAAAAATGAACGTCAAAATACACATCATGTCCCATAGGAATCTACTAGAATTGATGTGAAACTGGGTCAGTTACTGTAGAAATATTAGGATTTCTATGCACCATTCAGTGAAGTTAGTTTTCAGTACTAGGAAACACATATGCATTTCAGGTGGATGAATATTTCTGAGAATAATCTTGGGAAAAGTTGATTATAGATCTACATACATGAACATGAATGAATTTAGGGAGTGTAAAATAAGACACATATATTTCATATTTTGAAAAATCTGGAGAGTGTGTGTCTGTGGGTGTGTGTGTGTGTGTGTGTGTGTGAGTGAGTGTATACATACACACACACACAAAACACACACACAGACATTAAAAATTAGAATTATGTATTCTGGAGAGTGGCCAGAATTCAATGTGCCCATTCAATGAACAAGGATTCTGCCACCCCTACTCTGAATGCTGAAAAGTGGAGGCTGAGCCTGGGGTTCCCAGCCCAGAAGCAAAATTCTGCAAAGAATAGGCCGAAGTTTCCTCTTTGGCCTGACACCCTAGTGACTGTGCTTCCTTCCTACTGGTCCCTGATATTTCCATATTCCTCCTCTGGTCCAAACTCCCCCAGGGCTCCCATCTTACCCAGGGTAAGGGCCAAAGACCTCAGCAGCCTCAAGACTCTGCAAGGTGGACCCTGTTTTTCTCTGACCGCAACATCACTCTCTTTCACTCTGCTCTGGTTTCATTGGCCACCTTGCTACTCTGTCTTCCCAGGTCAAGATCTTGCAGGTGTTGATAATTCTGTCAGGAACACCCTTCCTGAAGAGGTGTATGTCCTCCCTTCCTTCAATGATCTGCTCCAACATTATCCCCTCAGTGAGGCCAAGCTTACCACCACTTCTGGTGAGCCCTTTCCCTGTCTTTCTGACCTTTATTTCTGCCATGGAACTTATTATTTATCTACCTGTCCTCAGACTGGATTGTATTCTCAATAAAAGCATGTGAGTAAGTGCTCAATTTAGATCTGCACGGGGAGGGGAGCCTCAGTGGTGCTCAGTTCGTCCACCACATGATGTCACCCCTAACACACACACACACACACACAGACACACACACACACACACACACACACACACACACACACACACACACACACAGAGACCAGGCTGGCCCAAAATGTCTACACCATGCAAGATCTCGAACTGAAAGCTCACAAGATGCAAACATGGCTGCAAAGGGGTACCAGGCTGAGCAATGGTAGGGGGTGACAAGAGAAGGCAAATCTAACACACACATACACACACACACACACACACACACAAATCATAGCCTTATTTATTCATATATACTCATGCATTACACTAAACAGACTCACAAAAACAGTTCACACCGATTCACATGCAATGTCTGGAAATGCACTTGAACATCTGCAGACAGATGCACATACATTCTCATACTCACACACTGAAGCCCAAACTCCACACATATGCACACCACACACACACACACACACACACACACACACACACACACACACACCCATGTGTGCACCCATGCACACTCAGTCCAGACCTGCAGATGCCATCCTTAGCCCCGCCAGTATAAATGTTCCCTACCTCTACAGGGGCCTCAGAGTTGACTAGCTATAAATCCAGAGGCTAAACTAATCTCCACCATGGCCCAAAGGACAGTAAATGGGCAGCAGGGCCGTAAAAGTCTGTTTGTCATTCTCCTGTGTAAGGTGGTTAAGATGATAGGATGCTGCCTGCCAGTGGAGAAGTCCACAGACCTGAGACCCCCAAGAAGTTGTCTCTGTCTCATGGTGGTGGTGGCTCTGGGTACTGCGAATGTGTGCATGCAGGAGGAAGTCTTTTTGTCCCCAAACTGAACCTCTTCTTTGCTGAACGCTGAGCCATCTTTGGCAGGCCCACTCAACATGGTCCTCCCCAAACAGGCCTACCTGTCCCCAGGAGCTTGTCTCTCCTTTAAGGCCCCCTCACTGAGACCCACACAACTGTTCCTGCACAACAGGGGGTTCCAACCAGACACCTCAAGGTATGCCCCCAACCTGGAGGATCTTCACACTGCATCCACCCCCGCAAACAGCTTAAAGACACCAAAGGTACCCCATACCTCCAGCCCCAGAACTCTAAACACATGGGTCACCCCTCCAGCCCTCCAGAGGTAGATGCTCATCCTGGGTGAGCCTTCCTACAATGTGGCAGCTCCTGTCACCAAGGAGCACCACTCCAGGAACCATAGTCCCCACCCAAGGTGGCTGTGCCTTCCCAGATGTGCATCCTGCACCTACCTTCTTCCTCAAGGTCAGCAGCAGCTTCAATACTCTACAGCAGCTTCTGCCTTATGCCAGCTCTTCATCTCTAGGGGACAAGCCGGTGGGCATGGGTGACCACATGGTAGGAGCATCCAGGGCTGTCCACTCCCCAGCCCACCTGGACCTTCCTTACCTGAGGGAGCAGCAGCCATGGCTCTCACAGCATCCTCTGAACAGAAAGGGATGGGGGACCCTTGGGAATATGTGCCTGGTAAGGGCAGTGTGTTTGGTGTGCTACAACTCAGGTGGGCATGGGTAGAGCCAGGGACTGCCAAGTTCTGAACTCAGAGTCAGGTGCCTCCCACTACAGTTGGACCATTCACTAGGAGGGCACCATCACCTAAGATCAGCTTGGAAAGTGTTGGGAAATTTTCCTGGAGACCAAAGCCTTCCTCAGGATCTGAGGATCTCCTCACCTGATCCACGCTGCCCTCACATGGACTCATACCAGCATCACAGAGCAATGGTGCAGTAGCTTAACCAGAGGCCTCTGCTTCCTGCAGTGTCACTTCAGCGCCCCCTACTGAGGAAGCTGACATCATGCACTGTGTAAATGGGAAATGGTGTAAAAGCCAGCCTATGGTGGAGGAGCAAACACTGAAGGAAGGAAGGAAATAAAATCAGAGCCAACATTAATGAACTTGACAACAAACATAACAACACTAAAGACCAATGAAACAGTTGTTTCTTTAAAACGCTAAACAAGATTGATAAGCCCCCATGCTAAAATAACCAAGAAAAAAGCAGAGAAAAGCCAAGTTTATAAAATTAGAGATTAAAAAGGTGAAATCACCATAGATATCACAGAAATCCAGCAGATCATTAGAGACTATTTTGAAAACTTGTACTCCAATACATTGGAAAACCTAGAAGAAATGAATACATTTCTAGATAAATAGGATCTACCAAAACTGAATCAGGAGCAAAAGAAAACCCAAACATACCAATGACTTGTAATGAGATGGAAGGCTTTTCATTACTGTCTCTAACAATGAAAAACTCAGGGCTGGATGGACTCCCAGCTGAGGTCTACCAAAAATCTTTGAAGAAGAAGTGATGCCAAAACTCCTCAAATTACTCCATGAAATACAAAGGGATGGAACACGTTCCAAATTTATAAAGCCAGCGTTGCACACATACCCAAACCAGATAAAGACACATCAAGGAAAAAAAACCCTACACATCAACATCCCCAAAGAACTTAGATGCACAAATATTGGATGTACGTTTTCTCTGATATGCAAAAAATAAAGAACAAAAAGGAAAAGAAATGTGGGAAAGATGAGTAGAGAAAAGGGACCAAGCGGTAGGGGTAGGGGAACTGAGCCGTATTGCATCAGTAAAAATATGGGGAAAATGGTAAAGATTTCCAGGAAGTCTTGATACTAACCCCAACAACGGAGACAACCAGTCATTAAGGGAATGGAACAGCTCTCAAAAACTGAGAGGTATCTCATTTCACATAAAACCACTGTTTGCTTGTTTTGGGGGGTGGGGAGAGAGGGGACTTGTCAATTAGCCTACCCTTTAATATAGAAAAAATGCCACAAGATATTTGTTTGATGACATCGGAGGAAGCCCTAAAAGAAACTCCAACACAAGTCTTCACAGGTGTCAGCTTTCTGAGGCAGGCAACATGGCTCTCAGTAAATTAAGTGTCCTGGTAGAAATGTGAAGTGATCCAAATCAAGCTAAAGGAGAGCTGGAATCCTAGAGGTGATGACCCAACCAAGAGCTGCTCCTGGATACTACATTCCCCCATCCCCACTTTTGGTAGTAGTTATGACCGTTTAATTTTTTTCTCATGAAATGTATAAAATAGGTGCAGAATAACCATCTTAGTGTATTCCACTGTGATTAAGTTTTTTGTTCACACAGAAAACACTCTACTACCATCCCAGTTCCAGAAAGTGGGAAGATGTACTCAGGGGGCACTGTTCCTCTGTCAAAGCAGAATGACACCAATGCCTCAAGAATATGTTACACCCTTGAATTATTTTTTCCCTAGGTTCAAAAAAAGTGAGTTTTCTTTTCTTGTTCTTCCTGGCCCAGGTGTTCTGATGCCAGGCCTGCACTCTCTTTTAAGATGTTCGTGATGGTGATTGGCCCAAGACTCACAAACTGCACAAAGGATCAAAAAGAAGAGGCCACCTCAGAAAGGGCAAAGTGTGGGCAGTGGGGCCCCTAGTGGATGTGACAGATGATTCAGACCCTTCAAGACCAAGGAAGTGGGTGACAGGTGGCAGCTCATACAGCAAGTGTGAGTCTTCCCTTTACATTTACAGTCGGGGCAAGAGATCAGGGGCCAGCATCCCTTCAAGGCAAGAAATATTTTGAATAGGCCAGAAAGGGGGATGCTTTATTTTGCAAGAATGCATCTATAGGCCAAGGCACATGGTCTCCTTTGGAGTGATGGTTGCATTCCACATCTTTAGGGAGCCCAATCTACTCGGTGGAGAGTCCCACAAAAGTCATGTAGGGCACCAATACATGAGGTGGATCTCTCACCCATTCAGCTTCTCCTGCCAGTAGCCGTCTGGCTCCATTACCTACTCCTTTGCCTGAGAAGTCAACTTAAATATATTTCTAAAAGACTACAAAGAGAGCCTAACTTATTTAAAGTTTAAAAATGTTTTGCCTCTTTCCCTTAACAGGGAATTAAAAGCTCTCTTACCTAGTCTGTTTCATGTTTCATATATAATGATAAATTACGTTCACTAATTAATATTAATTTAAAAATTATGTATAATTTAAAAAAAATAATATTCAAGTAAAAAATTAAGATTAGTTTCAAAATCAAAACATCTTGCCTAAGATTGAACAAGCGGCCACCATGCCTAAGTTAAAATTCTTTCGTCTCATTCCAGGTTAAGACAATTATTCAAGTTTATTGAAAATTAAATTCAGAAGATAGGCTGTTGTTATAAAGATTACTATATCCCTAAAGTAAACAAAAACACTATATATAAATAAGTAAATGTTTCAAATTATAAAAATTATATTCCTTAATTTATAACTATTATAAAATTAAATATTTTACTCTTATTAGTTTTATATTGTATTATCCTTACAAGTTTTAAAACTATTATCTCGTAAAGCCTTATGCAAGTACAAATTTTCATGTAACAACTGAAGGTAATTTATAATAATAAGGTGATTTCTTATAAGGCAAACAAGTTGTAATACTGTATTTTAGTATCTATACTGGCCCCAGTTTATACTTTTATTGCTTAGCCCATTAGTAGAGACAAAGGGAAATCATAAGACTCATTACAGTGTCAGCCCTTAAAGAAGTTAGCATCATCCTATCTGGGTAGGGGGGCTGAAGGTGTTAAAGCCCAAGCGTGTTCTTAGCACTTGCCCCTTTGTTCCCTTTTCTGTGTGTTTCCCCAGTGCCACGGTGGTCCTCTGGCTAGGGGCACTGGAGGTGTTCTGTACCAACTGTGCCCCATGTTGCTGCCTGTTGCTTGGGGTACCTCCTGTTTGGGAGGAGATACACAAGGCCCCAAAAGCTGAAATGAGTTCAGGGAGCAAGTCTTGGCTCCCTGATCCTCTTGATGTCATTGGGACCAAAGAGAAATTAGAGACACCCTTTGTAGTGCTTGTCTCCTGAGGTGAGTTTTGGTGTTTCTGGGTGAGCAGGCTTTGAGGGATGGCACTCAGGGTAGAAATTCTACTGTTTTCTTGCCTCTTTTTAACCTCTTTTGTGTTTTTCCTGGGTGCCATGGTGGTACTCTGGCTAGGGGCACTGGAGGTTTTCCGTTCCAACCTTGCCCCATGTTGCTGCCTGTTGCTTGGGGATTCTCCTCTTTGGGAGGAGCTACACCAGGCCCCAAAAGGCTGACATCATTTCAGGGAGCAAGTCTGGGCTCTCTGATCTCCTTGATGTCACAGGGACCATAGGGAGACTAGAGATACCCTTTTCAGTGGTAGGACTTGTCCCCTGAGGTGAGCTTAGGTGTTTCTGGGTGGGCAGGCTTTGAGGGATGGCACTCTGGGTAGGAATTCCACTCTTTCCTTGCTCTTTTTCACCCTCTTTTGTGTGCTTTCTGGGTGCCATGGTGGTGCTCTGGCTAGGGGCACTGGAGAGGTTCTGTTCCAAACTTGCCCCATGTTGCTGCCTGGTGCTTGGGGTTTCTCCTCTTTGGGAGGAGCTACACCAGGCCCCAAAGGCTGACATGAGTTCAGGAAGCAAGTCTGGGCTCTCTGATCTCCTTGATGTCCCAGGGACTGAAGGCAAACTATAGATACCGTTTTCAGTGGGAGTGCTTGTCCCCGGAGGTAAGCTTTGATGTTTCTGGGTGGGCAGGCTTTGAGGAACGGCACTCAGGGTAGGAACTCCACTCTTTCCTTGCCCTTTTTTACCCTCTTTTGTGTGTTTACTGGGTGCCATGGTGGTGCTCTGGCTAGGGGCACTGGAGGTGTTCTGTTCCAACATTGTCCCTTGTTGCTGCCTGTTGCTTGGGGTTTCTCCTGTTTGGGAGGAGATACACCAGGCCCCAAAGGCTGACATGAGTTCAGGGAGCAAGTCTGGGCTCTCTGATCTCCTTGATGTCCCAGGGACTGAAGGGCAACTAGAGATACCCGTTGTAGTACTTGTCCTTTGAGGTGAGCTTTGGTGTTTCTGGATGGGCAGGCTTTGAGGAATGGCACTTGGGGTAGAAACTCCACTCTTTTCTTGCCCTTTTTTACCCTCTTTTGTGTGTTTTCTGGGTGCCTTGGTGGTGCTCTGGCTAGGGGCACTGGAGGTGTCATTTCCCAAACTTGCCCCACAGTGCTATCTAGTTTTGGGGGTTTCTCTACTTTCTGACCTTGATATTTCCTTGCGTGATGTCCGACCCAAGGACAAGTTTCTCCTCCCATCTGCCTTTGAGGTCACTGAATGTGTCTGGGTGCTGCCACGAGGACCCACAGTGGAGTTTCTATGTTGGTCAGACCCAAGGGTTGAGTAGTTTAGGCTGCCCAAGGTTGTTGGGCCCATAGTCAAGGGTGGCATTGGAGCTGCCCCTGGACCTGGAGCTCCTACGTGTCCAAGCTGATGATAGCTGACAAAGCTAGGGGCTCCAGGCTTCATCCCACCAGGAACCCCAGAACTTGGTGGGACGGTGGCTCCAGGGGTGAGAGGCTGCTTCCCCTGCGGAATGTGTCCTCGCACCCTTGGAGCTGGAGAGCTGGAGCTTGCTACAGGTGAGGGCCTGGGAGTACAGTAGGGCTTTGGGCCCTGGTGAGAGCGCCGGAAGCTCCTACCCAAGGTGGAGGGAGGCCCCAGATGTGGGGGCTGCGAAGGCATATTGGTGTTCAAGGGTGTGACCCCAAAGGGGGCCACTGGGTGTGCAGCGAAGCCTGCCAATGTGCTGAGAGAGGGCCTGGGAGGAAGGGTCAAAGCAGCAATTGGCAGGCTGGGGGAGAGCGGTCCTGTGAGATTGGTGATGGGAGGATGGCTCTGGGAAGAGACAGCAGAGCTGACCCACACTGGGGTGTGGGCCACCATGGTTGTGCTGCTGGGGGGATGGGGAAAGGTGTGGCTGAGGCCCACTGATGCCAGAGGCCTGGCCCCTCCCAGTGGAGAGGGGAACCCCCCATGGGCTTGTGGGGCCATGGCACAGCTGTTCCCAATGGCCTGGGTCTCACCCATCAGAAGACCGTTGATGCGCTGCAGAGCTTTCTTCTTCTCCCTGTCTAGGTCCTCAGCAGTCACTGCACAGGCCAGTAACAGAGGTGGTGGCAGCTTCAGAGGTTCCCCTCGGCGGCATTGCAGGAGAGGAAACTTGCGTTTCTGTGGCCTACTGGTGTCTCCCGTGGGTGAGGACTTCTTCTTGGGAAATGCGTGTCCTTCCCTGCCTTCTGCCACCTTCTCATCCTGGGCCTTCTTTGGGGGAATCCCTGGGGATGAAGAACATCCCAGGGGTGGCTCCTCGTTGGATGGGTCTGGAGCCCTCCTCTTCAGGGCTCGGAGACCTCCCGTGGAGCTGTAGGAGCTGCTGATGGGGTTTCTTTGGGGGCAGGAGCTCATGCAGATGGCCCGGGAGCTCTCGGCTCTGTCTTGGGAGCTCTGGGTGCAGAGGTTTCTCCACAGAGGCCCAGGCCTGTGCACAAAGGCAGGCACACAGCTATGGGCCCCCAGGGGCCTAAAAGCATATGCTCTTCCAGTGACCTGAGGGCGCCCCCTCTGATGTTCTCTATCTACAGGGGGCTCTGCTTGCTCAGCCACCACTTGGCCACTGTCTCCAGGGGCTGTGATCACAGTCCTCCCTGGGCGGGGTTCTTGGGGTGCTGGAAGCTGGCAAGGAGTCACTTCCTGCCCCTGCACCCTACAAGGCGGCAGTCTGAGTCTGCGGCCTGGGATGCAGGAATTCATGAAAGCTGCAGTTGACAGCAGCATCCTCTTCAGGAGACCTGGCATGCGGAGGGAGGAGGCAATAGCCAAGTCTCCAAGAAAAGATCCAAGGGTCCGCAGGACCCTGGAAAAGCACCGAGCAGGCACTTTTCGCAACCGCTGAGGAGCAGTTGCAGGATGGCGGCAAGACGACCTGCGAGTGGCGCCACCAGCCCAGGAAGCCCTTAGTGGCCAACCAGTATAGGGAAGTCGGCGCGACCCATGACTGGGCTTCTGGTGGGACCCTTCTGGCAGGTCTCTGCCCCTCAGCGCCGGGGGCAGAGGTGAGGGACAACACTTGCTGTGGGAAGTCTCCATGGCAGTCTTAGCGAAGGCGCTAGTGGGTAATTCTAGCTTCGATCGCAGAAGGCCTTCTTAGGCTGTTCACCCAGCTTCAGCCGAAATGGCTGTCAGACCTGTTGCCGGGGCGCAGCTGAGGAAGGAATGAGTGGAGAACACGCGAGCACGCGAGGAAAACCGTTAATACTGGACAAGAGGCAGGCTTGCGCCAGGAACGGACGCGCGCGTGCAAATTCCGCGTCTTGCACCAGATTCGGAAGAAATAGGCACGTGCCTGGTGCGTGCGTGGGTCCTGGGGGGACTGTTGAGTGCTGACACTGGGATGTGATTCAGATCTCGCTGGTCCACCTCCTGACCCAGTGAGGTTTCCGGATCATCTCGGAAGGGTTGTAGATGCTGGGTTTGAGGGGTGGCGGCTATGGCAAGGCCAGGGATCTCTCCCCTCAGACTGGTGCAAAGACCCTGCCCCTCCCCAGAGGCAGCCAGGATGGCAGCACAGATGGGCTGAACTCCAATGGACGTGGGGGCAGTCAGAGGGCTGAGAGGGCTCTTGCTGCGGGTTGAGGGTAGCTCTTGGGGCGTGGAGCACTTGCGGACTAGGGTGATGAGCAGGTGTTTGGCTGGCAGTACCTGCACCTCCGGTACAGGGACAGGTCGGTGCCTCTTCAGGAGTGCTCTTTCTGAAAAGGCGGGAAGTGCCATAGCCCCAATAGAAGCGCCCCCCATACCTCCAAGCTTGAAGCAGGGGGTAGCCTCCCTGGGCCTCTGAAGGGTGCAATGTCATTAGATAGGCGGTGCACCAGCAGGTGGGCAAGTGGTGGTGGCATCTCCAGGATCTCGCTTGCTGGGGCTGGGAAGGACACTTTGTCCTCCCTTGAAGGTGTGAGCTAGTGTTTGTGTCTAGCCTTGCTCTGGTGAGGGTGGGCGGGACTTAGTTTGACAGCCACGAGCTCTTGCAATGGCAGGAATCCCTCAGCCCATGCCCCGCCCCTGAGCTGTCAGAGTTCTGTCTGCTGTCCTGCCTGGGCCTGGCCAGTCAGAAGGGGGAACTGCTGGGGGGCAAGTTTCTTGGCTGAGCAGCATTTGCAGGTGGCGGCAGCTTTGGGATCATGGCCTGTGTGTCTTCCTGCACTTCCTCTGGGAACAGTGGAGGGAACAGCTGCTGAGAATGCATTTAAGGCATCCCCCAGAGTCCGGCTGAGGGGTTCATCAGGGCAGGCTGGGAGGGAATGCTACCCTCTGTGCACAGTCCTTTCTCTTTGTGTGGAAACCACAAAAACCCAGCCGTGTGCTCACAAAATCGAGTTTTATTCATATTTGGGTTGCTTTCTTTGAATTTTGGTTATCAAGATTCTCCAATTTTTAAATTTATTTTTTAAGTTGTCAACAGGCCTTTATTGATTTCTGTGCAGTGCTGAGAATTGAACCCAGTGCCTCCCACGTGCTAGGCAAGCACTCTGCAACTGAGCCACAACCCCAGCTCTCCCATTTTTTGACTGTCTTCATGCTTAGCTGTTCTGGGGACAATACTAGGCCTCCTACTGTTCCTACAGTGTAAGATATGTGACCTTTCACCAGTCCAATCCAACCCAGACACCTACAGACCCAGAGATCCACTCAGCATTCACTCTTTGGAGGTTCCAGTTGTCATGGGTCTTGGCTTTTCCTGGATGGAAGGGCACCCTGCCAGAGTTAGCTGTGAGGTTTCAAGCTCAAGCTTCCCATAACCCACTAAGCAGCCCTGCATGCTCCTCCATGCTCAGCCATTAAGAACTGTTCCTCCTCCTCACTGGTGGAGTTCTGTGCTTGCTTCTGAACTGGACAAAATATCAGTGAGTGGGGACCTGGAGGAGTGAGGTTGGAGGGAGCCTCACCTGGGACTGTTGTCCCAAGTGGGTGCTCCTTGGGCCCCTTCCATTGCCCATGGCCTTTTCTGGGTCCACTGGACCTTCAGTAATCAGTGAAGGCCGCTGGGTGAGGTTGTGGCAGTGCTCATCTCTCCTGGTGGGATAATTCCTGGCATGGTATCCTCCTGAACCCAGTTCGAGGTGCTGCCCAGTAGGCTGCATTGGGAATCAGGTTCCTGGAAGTAATGGAATCACCTGATGTGCCAGTGCAGCACAGACTTGCAGTGGGTGACAAAGTTGGAGTTGGGTTGCCAAGAACATGGTCCTGGGGCTCAGTGTATAGGTCCTTCCTCATGCCACACAGCTGAATTGGCACTTATCTTGAACTTTCCTCTGGAGTGGCCAGAACCAGAAGCTCCTTCACTTCCCGAGTGTCATGAAATCATAGTGCTTTTGAGAAAATGGCTGGAAGATGGGTTTATGTCCCCCACCATAGGCCTCCCCACAGGCTTAAAGGCTGGGAAATTCTCAGTTTCCTCTTTCAGTCACCATTTCCTGCTGCATAGGGAGGAAAAATGGACACCCTCCTAGATCTTGCCTGCCTCTGGAGTCAGGGTACTGACTGCATTGGTGGACAGGGTGACCACAAATGTGGGCCACACCTGGGTGGTCCTGGAGTCTGAGGTTGGCCAAACTCTTTTATTTTCTACTAACAAAGGTAAACACAGTCTTGATTTCTTGTTTTATTTCTTATTAAATCAGCAATTCATGCTTGGGGTAGATCAGATAGAAAGTACAGATTGCTAAGATTCCTTGGAATGTGGCCTTGGGTTTGAGTCTATGGATAGTGTTGTGTACAAGTGTTGTTCAGTCATTGAAAAGGAATACACATTGTGGTGGTCGCAAACATACACCTGTAGGATGAACTTGCAAATATACTAAGCCACATGAAGGCCTCACTGTGGTTTGTCAAGATCATCCTGATTCACAAGGACCCATCTTTCCCTCGCCTTAGAGGGAACAGAACCCAAGTCCTGGAAACTGCCTTTAAGACTCCAAATTTGTTTTGGAGAGGGTAAAAAAACACCAATGTTGGAGAGGACTATGATGAGTTTTAGTTAAAATTGATTTCTAAATGTGGAATCAGAATAAAGTAATACATGTATAATATAAGCATATATCGTTGTTTCTAAATTATCATGTTAAATTTCATACATATCTATTAGATCTCCTGAAAAGTTGATATCATCAGGAAAAAACTCCATTTTTATCCTCTTCCTGGGAAATATTTTCTATTACCATACTGAAATTTTTTCTTAAACTTGGTTTCAGCTTTTATTTTGACACCTGTGTTTGTATATTCATCTTTTTTAAATCGAGGATTACTTGCATATATCATCCAATCACCTGTTTTTAATTCAATGTAATCATACACACACACACATTGATCAGATGTTATTACCATCCTTTTTCTTTATGAGGCAGCAGAAGCACAGAGAAGAGAAGATACAGAATATGCCCAAGACTCCACAGTGCATTCCCTACTGAATGTTTGTGTCTCCTCCAAATTCATGTTGAAGCCCTAATGCCAATGTGATGGCATGAGAAGTGGGGCCATTGGGAGGTAATCAGATTTCGATGGGCCGGGGGGGAGGGTGTGTGGGCATGTCTCCCAAGATGAGATTAGTGTTCTCAGAATTTGAAAAAGAGACCAGGGCTTACTTGCTCTTCACCAAGTGAGAATACAGTGAGAAGCAGCCAGCTATGAGCAAAAAGAGGGCTCTTTCCAAGAATTCAATCTATCAGCACCTTGACCATGAACTTCCCACCCTCCCAAATGGGGAGAAATAAATGTTTCTTAAGTTTAGAATATTTTGTTGTAACAGCTAGAACTCACTAGGACAGTCAGTGAAAGGACTTTGTGAATATTCAATGAAATAATGTATGCAAAGTGGTCTATGAATATAAGCTATTGCATTATCACCTTCATCATCATTACCATTTTTCCTAACCAAATGGCATAGGAGCTATTTTTCACACCTAATTCAATTCCAAAAGAAGCCATTAATATTTCTCCAGCAGAAAGAGGTTATGATTGCTCCAGATGAGTTACTACCTAGATTTTCAGGTTGTTTGTGGCCATTTTATGGATCTACATAGACCTTTGGCTGCTCTGTAAATATTTGAGTTTAATGGCCCATCATGAGATTTATGCCCCTGTGCCATCAATACCATCCCCTTTTAGGGTGTCCAATTATGACCAGTCATTTACATCTTGAGCCATTCTGAAATCTATGTGGATTTTCTCTTCCTCAGAGGTCTATAAAAACATGAATGGCAGGTGATGTCACTGAACAACAAAGATGGGAGAGGACAGCTTGAAGAGCCTGGAGAGGAGCCAGGCAATCAGAGAAAAAAATAACACCTTATAAGAGTGGAGGCGGCCAACCTCTGTCCAGAGGGCTCTGGGAAGAGCCAGCCTGATTTCCTTCTGGGACCTGCTCACGATGGATCGTGGGTAAGATTTTCGTAAGATAAGGTCAGCCATGAACTGTGTAGAAGTAGGATGCATTGGGGGTAATGATGAAACTAGATTTGTATTTCTGCTTTACAAAATATCTCTGAGTAATTAGGTTGAATTCCTTGAGATCCACTTTTCTCATCCAGCAAATGAGCCTAGTAAATGAACCTTCTCCACAATGATAAGGTGAAGATGTCATGAGGTTATATTTGCAAAGCAGTTACAAACTATGGAACCAAACTAGGTGCTGTTCAAGAGATGAATTAATAAAGATAATTTAATAGATTATACATAATGGAATATTACTCATCCTTTAGAATGAAATCATGGCATTTATTAGTAAATGGATGAAGCTAGAGAATATTATGCTAAGCGAAATAAGCCAGTCCCAAAGAACAAAATGCCTAATGTCTTTCTCTGATATGTGGAGGCTAATGCACAATACGGAAGTGGAGCTAGGAAAAAAAAGAGATACTTTGGATTAGACAAAGGGGAGTGAATGGGGAGAGGGGTATGAAAGGAGGAAGAGAAGAAGAATGAATTGCAAATTATTACTCTCTGTGCATATATTGTAAAGGTGACATTGCAATAAATTACTGAGTTGATTTTAAAGCAGGAGATGGAAACTTTATTCAACAGCAGATAGTACAGATCCACCATCAAAGGGATAGGTAGGCTGCAAGTCTATACCCTTCAACCCCCACCTGGGGTGTGAGTACACCTTTTGTAGCCCAAAACCACATTAAAGAATAAGTGGCTGTTTGTATAATTCAAAACCATGAACAAATGTCATGAAATCTAAAATCATAAGCAGAATGAAAAACACATTTTTAGTGACAAAGTAATTTTAAATTCTTTTTATTTATCAATTTAGGAAAACACTTTTAATGTTTAAATATGTTACCCTATAAAATTTAGGAGTCAAGAGTACTTGATGTTATATTTAGCAGTTAACATTTTAACTTTGTAAGCCAATTAAATGTCTCTAACAAACTTATTTAAAATTAATTCTATATATGTTAAATAAAATTCACTAATTTTTAAAATCAAAGATATCAGAGAAGTGCACTGAACAGTATCAGTTTTTTTTCAGTTGAGGAAAAATCCTAGAAACAATGGATATTAGACATTTTATAGACATTCACATTTTTTCAACAACTGTTTGATGACCTAGAAACAAAACTGCATTGGTAACTTTAAAGACAATGTTACTACTTCTTGTTGTTGTTTGTTCACCCAGCATGGACAAAAATGTCATGTACATGGTATAGAATGGTTACTAATATCTAGATAATCATGACAGAACACACTGTCCAAAAAAATGGGAACCAAAAAGAAAACACTTCTACATTGTATAAGAATTGCCATTGTGTGTTGCCAAACATGCTATGCTAAGCAACTGTTGATGGGTAGAGGTGGAGATTTCCCTGGGAGAAGCATTTCTTACATGATGTGGAGTCTCAGGGCAAAATGGAGTCTGATTTGTTATTATCCATATGGCCTGGCCCATTACAATATAATTACATGACCAGAATAATTCTATAGCATGTGCAACCAGAAGAATGAGAATTTGTACTCCATTTACGTATGATGTGTCAAAATGCATTCCACTTTCACACATAACTAATTAGAACAAATAAAAGTAAATGTTCTTGGGCACACTAAAAACAAACAACAACAACAACAAAATAACAACTAAAGATATTTTCACAGGATATTTAAGTGACCATGGACTCTATATGCTGTGCCTATGGGCCAGAAGGATTACTTAACCCTCCTTCTAGAGAATCCACTGTCCTGTCTGTACAGGAAGGGGAGGCTTGCTATGCAAGTTGCTAGAGAGATTTTATCTACAGCTGTTAAGCCAAGGGCTGCAAGAAGTGTCTAATCCTGCAGAATTGGTAGAATCACTGAAAACTGAGTAAAAACTTGCTGCCAGTGTCTATTCTCTACACCAGTCACTGGTATACACTGTGGTCCATCAGAGTGCCATGTGTGGCACTGATAGTATAATTTCAAAATCACTAAATCAAGAGAGTTAAAATTCTTATTACCTAATTTATTACCTATAATGAAAATGGCAAAATCAGAATGTGTCTGATTAATTAAACCTTAGTAAGAACCATTATAAACAGCAGTAGCAGCAATGTACATGCACGGGCACATCCAAAACAAATGGCTAGTTAAACAGGTCGTGTTTTAACTCCAGATTTGCAAACCTGATGTTTTAATTTTGAGGTCTGGAAGGAAAAAAAATCAAATTTTGGCCTCCTCATGATTGATTCTACTTCAGATAGGCCAACTCTTTCGTCAGGTTCTCAGTCAGCATCTCCAGTTCAGCTCTGGCTAGGGTCAGCCCATCTGGCACCTTTTGCAGGACATTGATGTCAGCCAGGTCATTCTTCTATCTGAAATGTAGTTTAGAAATGCAATACACTGATTTGGACAAGGACACTGTCATCTTCAGGGCTATCTGATGCACAAATCTATGTGACTCTTTTCAAATAGCAGCACTGTAGTGTGTGATATGTGTTCTTACTTTTGTAACTCCCTTCCTTCTCTCAGTATCATATGATTAATTTTTCAGTTGGAAAGAAGGAAAGAGAAAAATCATGAGATGATGCTTTTTCACCAGCAATGAATCCCACTAGCACTGTGCATCCCAGGAAGGGATTCCACTTTGGCTAGCTGTTGTGGCCTTAAAAATAGCAGCCCCTATATTTGTTCAGTTTCTAATGGTGTCCTAAAAGCAACTGAAAATTAAATAATAGTTATTCTTTTGCTGAATTTTCTTCATGATTTATTTTCTTCATGATTTATTCAATTTAAAACATTGGTACTTCTTCATTATATTTTGCCAAGATTTTATAGGTTAAAGGCCATCATCCTTGCAACTTCCTGTGTGAAAATTCTGTAATCCAAAAAGTTTGTATTCCTTATGTCAGGAAGTATGAGATATGGAGTAGGAGATGAAAATATAAAAACAAGTGGATGGATAAAATTTCAGTTGTATGTGTATCAGGAAAACAATTTTTGCACTTAACCCCTTATCAGATACATTATTACTTCATTTAATGCATTGAAAATTAAAGTTTAGGGCATTGGTAGAGTTATGTTGAATTGTAAGTCATTAAAACTATAGTGATCCATAGACTTAAGAGTAATCAACTTATTTTAACAATGTGTAATGTGAATTGTGTTTGAGTCTAAATACTTTTTGGAGTGATCATCCTATTTCCATTTGTCCAAACACCAAATATAAGGAGAATGTGAACTTCAGAAGATTCAAAATATGTTCTATCAATGGAGGCAGGAAAACAGGGAATAAGAGGACATGGTAGGAAAGGTAAATTATCACCTGCCTATATTCCACTCACTTCATTCTGAATCCCATGCAGCCTATTTTGCACTGCCAATCTGCAAGATGAGCTAGGCATTGCCAATCCTGGCAGAAAGGATCTGACAAAATAAAGGAAGTCATAGATAACAAAATTCTAATATGCTAGTAGTTTACAAATGTATTTTTGACACAAAATTTAAGTGGTAATGTTAAATGCTGTTTCACTAAGAATTACAAAAAAAAAGAAAAAGGAAAAAAAAAAAGAAGTGGTGTTAAAACTGTAAGCCAAGGATGCAAAGTAAGGGATTATGGTAAAGCCCTACTTTCATTGTGGGTTCTGAAAACAACCCTTTAAGATAAGTAGTATTATTCTCATTTTATAGAAGAAACTGAGATTCAGAGTATTCACCCAGTTAACATTTGGCAGAAGGAGAGTTCAAAGTCCTGGCTGCATGATGCAAATGGCAGTGACTGAAGAGGCTGTGTACAATCCTAGGTAAGACTTTATTATACTTTAGCTTTTTCAATTAGTCCTTCCCTGCATGCTACTCTATTGGTCAATGTTTCTACTCTTCCTTGATGTTACTTCATTTCTTCCCTTCTATTGATATGTTTTATTTCCTATTGTGGTTTCACACAACAGAATTATGAAAATAAAATGTTAAGTCTAAATTTATCCAGCACCTCTTTTTTTTCCCAGTAACTGAACAACCTTAAAATGTTTTAATTCTCTAAACTTTTACTGTGTAAATGTTATTATAGTATTATATATCCATCTTTCTGAGTTTTCTTTGAACACACACATATCAATTTTAAAATAGGACTTTACCTTGTTTTAACATACCCTAGCAGTTACTCATTACTTATGAAATCAAGGCTTACAGTGTATGCCCTATGTATTCATGTAAGCATGTTTGTAATTCAGACACCCTTGATGATAGCTTAGCTGGGAATCAAATTCTACTTTGATTACTTTGGCACGGTTTAAGGATACAATAGAATTTATTCTGGTTTCTACTACTGGTATTGAATAATAAATAACACATTTATGATTTGTTTTTATAAACATATTATTCTTCCAATTGTTGTAAATTTTCTTGTTCCTAGTATTCTTTTTTAAAATGTCTTTTTAAAAATATTTTTAGACACTGATGGACCTTTATTTTATTCATTTTATTTACATGTGGTGCTGAGGATCGAACCAAGTGCCTCACACATGCTAGGCAAGCGTTCTACCACTGAGCCACAACCCCAGCCCCCTAGCATTCTTAAATCTATAATATGCCTAAGTGAAGAATTATTTTCATTGATCTTAGTTAAATTATGATTTTCAAACATCTCAGAGTCTGTTTTTGATTATTATTCCCAACCACATTTTTTCTAAGGAAAATTCTATTTGATATACAGCAAGATTTTATTTTGTCCTATAATTTGCTGAACATTTACTTTCTTCCATTCCATATCTTTAGGACTCTCAACTAAACCATGTATATTTTCATGTATTTTCTAGTTAAACATGTTCTTTGGGTTTAAACTGCTCTTTGGTACTTCCTCCAATTTTCCTTTATTTTTGTGAAGTTTACCATTGTTAAATATCAACGTCTAAATTGACCTTTTAATTCAACATTCTTAGTTTCTTTTCTTATGACTTTTATTCCATTAATAATTTTCCCCTTTAAGCATACTTTGCTATGGAATGTTTACACCATTTCATTCTGTAAAATTTTTGAATGTCTGATCCTGATGTCATTTGCCTGCTGATTCTCACTCATGGTGGATTATTTCCTTAATTAAAAAATTATAAGTAACTGCTCTGATATATTCATGGATATTAGAGCTGACAGTGTAAGAATAACTCTGTATTTTGTGGCTTATCCAATGTTCATATTACTTTATAATGCATCATTTGTCGGTGCTTTTAAGGATGAGTGGCGTCAGAGAATCTTTTTTTATATTGTCCCTCTTAAAAACAGTAAATCATTTTTAAAAACAGAAAACCTCTTCAGGCTATTCAATAATTAAACATTTTGATAGGGCATAATTCATATTTGATTTGTGTTGACTCCAACCTGGCAACAAACACATAACTTGCTACTTTCATATTCACACTTGAAGGGGCTTTAGGGACACACTAAAATTAACCTTGATTTAGTCACAGACACAAATACTTAAGAAACTTAATCACAATTTCTAAATCCAAATGAAGAGTTCCTGGTCAAGGGTGAGAAACATATAGATCAAATTAGTTGTCAAGGATCAGAAAATCCTTCTAAGTTGAAGTTATTAGAATTAAGTGATTTTGCCAAGGTGAACTGAGAATGTTATAGATTCAGATGCAAAACTAAAACCATCATACTATTGCTTCCTGGTTATCACCATGTCAATCACAGTTCCTGGAGATGGATATCTGTGGGCTCTCTCTCACCCAGTGAGGAGGTCCATGGTACAGGGTAGAGGAGTGTGTGGCTGTACAGTCACTAATCAAGACCTTCAGAGACCAAGCAGGAAGCGGGTCTGATTTTATTGCACAGTTACCATGTATATAAACTTAGGCAATAGCTAAGCAGACTATAGGCAGCCACCAATACAATTTCTGTCCAACTGTCCTGGCAGCGACCAATCAAGGAGGGGCCATGGACCAAGTGCTGGTACTGCAACATATGGCCTTATGCCTAGGGCTGTGCCTATGGGCTGAATGGTATGCTACTCACACACCTAGCACAGGGGAGTGCTTTGCCTCTCAGACACCCTTAAGGTATGCCATGTATGCAGTACTCCATGCACTTATCCTCACAGATTTCCATGTTCATGATTGTTTTTAACAACAACAAAAAAAAAGCTGGTGTGTATCTGTTTTTTTCACCACAATGAAAGTTAGCTTGATAATTTAAAAATTAGGATGTTTGCTCAATCATCTTAGAATCATTCAGGGTGCTAGAACATCAAACACTTAGAATCTATTTAAAAGCCTGTGGCCAGTAGCCACACACCCATAGAGCACCGTTTACAGTCTTAGTTGCATGTACACAAGTAGGGCAATAAAAAGGGAGGAGTCTCTTCTGAGGCACCCATATCCTAGGTGAAGGGACCCTTCCTCTCAACATCAAGACCACTCCTGCTATCCCTGCTGGGCAGCAGGCTCCACAAACAGATGAGGTCAAGGAGACAGCTGGGATGGAGCCCCAGCCCAGAGACTTAAAAAACTCCAGGATCAAAGGAGTGACACCTGCAAACCATGGACACTGTGTTCTTGAATATCTGTGAATCTCTAAGGCTGAGGAGCACTCCACACAGCACTCTATGAAATAAAATAGGAAAAATTATATACAAGTCAACTGGTTTTGATGTCTTAATTGTAGCAATAATTGATCTTTCCAAGGACCTTCAAATAAAGATTACTTATAAGGAGCACATCTCTTTGTTAACTGTTATTCCTACATAGTCTTAATGCATCAGCCCTAACTTTATAGATAGATAGCGAGATAGTTACAGATATCGATATATAGATATATATAGTTATAGATACTATCTATGTATATGTATTATATGTTTTATACATATATTATAGACAAACACGCATATATATGCACATCTCAACAAGTAATATAGATGTAGAAAATAAGTATAATTGCTATTAACATTTTTTCAAGAGAGAAAATTATTAATCAATTTTTAATTGATTTAGGCTTCCTATATTGTTTGTTCAATAACTAAATACTGGGTTTCATCCCTAATATCAAAATCTTATATAAATACAATGTATATGTACATACACAAATCCACACATAATTTCTGTTGGATGGATATACCCATTTGTTTATCTGTATATTAGTTGATAAACAGAAGTTTAATTGCTTTGAAAGCAAAGGAAAAACACAGGGGACTCTTGTCCCAGAGGCTGTGATTCTGCACATCAGGGGGAACAGAGGGTTTTTAATGATGTGACTTCAGGTGTGCCCGATCTTCTTCACTTGTTAATCTGGGATGTAATCATTTTTTAAGTCTTCTGCTGCCATCCCCAACTCTGAATTTCTTCACTCCCATGGTGGGTGTGTGCTCAAGAATAGATAACTGGATGGGGACAAAAAGTAATCCTGTTTCCCCCCAGGTTGGGGATGGGGAGAGGGGGATGAAAAAAAATGTCAATTTTAAAATAAGACTCTGTGGCAGATCATCATGCTGGGGTTTTTTAGGTTAATTTTTTTCAATTTAATTTATACTTAACTGAACTTTAGTTGTTCATGGTGGGCGGGTGGTGTTATTTCAAAGGGCATCACTTTTATACCAGTTCGAATAGAGCAACTTTCTAAAAATAATATATTAAATCTGTAGAACACTGTTTTCCACCTTATACAAATTTATAGTTGTTGAAATCACTTTTATTCCTGTCACTGGGACCAATTTGTTTCAAATTCATCTGCTTCAGAGTTCTAGAAACTGGGAAATCAACTGAAAGGACTATTTGTCTCAGACGGGTGGGAAGAGAGATGGAGCTGGAAAGAGAGGCAGGATCATGTGGGATGAGATCCCATGGGACCTGATGATGCCCAAGAAAACACTTCTTGAAGAAACAAAACAGAGATGGTAGGAGCCAAAGGAGGAGGTTTGGACCACTTGGTTCTTCTGAGATGTTTTGTTCCCTGACAACTAGGTTAAGATATTTATTGAGGGTAGGGCTGTCCAATGCTCACTGTCCTCCCTGCCCCACTACCCATTGGAAAATGGCTCCCTAACAACTGAAAACACAAGTAGAAGCCCCTGAGGGTGTAAGGGCCCTTTCCTGGAGGCTGCCCTGTGAGTTCATCACACAAAGTTGGGGACAAACAATTCTATGGTGGACCAGTCTTTCATGGAAGACAATATGCTCATGAGATGTCACAAGATGGAGTCCCTTATTCCATCAACCACTCTACAAGCACCTGCCATAGAATCCTGAGGCTCAGAACCCGGAGACTTCATCTTTAGAGAACACTGGGACTGGGGCCTTCTGGGGACTCCTAGTGGTGGGCAGAGTAGTGGGTGTGTTCACTCTTTCAAGAGCTACAGGCCTGGTAACCAGAGTGAACCTTATGGATTTGCAAAAGGAGGATCTGGGCCTTCCAGGCCATAAGTACACACAGACTTTGAGTGTGGAGGACAAACTTTCAGGGAAGACCCTTTGCATGCATGGGGTAGTGGCTGTCTGAATAGAGTGCTGTTAGTTAAGAGACAGACTCCTCTAGGAAACTAAGGACTCCTTGAAAGCAGAGACCATGTTCTGCCCAAGCAGAAAAGATACAATTGAGGTCCTTGCCCTTCATGAGGCTTCTCAGTCTGAAGGACTGCATGGGGCCTGGACTGGAGCCAGAAGGCCTGACTTGAGTCTGAGAAGGTCATGGCCCCTCTACACCTAGTGTTCCTTATCTGTAAAAGGCTAATGGGGTCTCTTATGTGCCCTGCAAATATAGCTTTGACTGAATCAGGAAATTATTACGCATGTCTTCGAGAAGGGTGGGAAGGAATGAGAGGAAGAATGAGCCAAATCCAGGAGAGGAATGAGAAACTGTTCAGGTCCCAAGCTGGAGCTGTCAGTCAGCTTGCCTCTTTCTTTTTTTTTTCCTGCCTCAGTGTGGGTCCCATGGTTCTTCAGATTGTTGGGGCTCTGCACCATGATAACTGGTGGCTGCATCCTCTTACTACACTGGAGGAAGAACCTGCAGAAGAGGCAGCGTGCCCAGCAGTGGGTGGAGGTGATGAGAGCTGCCACCTTCAGTTACAGCCCACCGCTGTACTGGGTCAACAGACGACACAGATATGGGATGACTGCCGCGATCAGAATAGACCCTCCTCAGGCTGTTGCCAATATTGACATTCAACTCCAAATTCCGGATCTTCAATCAGAGCCGCACCTCCATGAAGACAGGTGTCATGCCTTCAGAGGCAGCAGCCCCCAGGCAGAAGCCCCTGTTCCCCTGCAGCCTGCTCTGGTGGTCCCACAGCAGCCCTCACCTAACGGGATGCCAGAGTGACAGACCCCATCCCCCTTCCCAATTGTCTTTCAGGAGATCCCCTCTGCCCCAACCCTATGCAGCCTGAACTTTTCTCCCATACTGGACCATTCTGCCTCCTACCCCTTTCTTGAGGGTCCTGAAAGCCATGTCCACTTCTATTCCCTTTCCACACTGACCCAAGGGGTGAACTGACCCAATGTGCAGACTTTTGCTTGAGGGTTGTAGCCTCCTCTCACTGAAAGTGAGAGTTTCAGGTGCCAGGTATTAGAAAAAGGAGTCAATGTCAAGTAAGTGATCTTGACACACAGGTCAGAGCCCATTTAGAAGTTAATTAGTAAAGTTTTTGAAATGTCAGAGTCATTTGCATCTCATTTGCCAGGAGAAAGGCAATGTCCTTCCCCAAGTGTGATGGTGGCACAAGTCTCACCAATACAATGAGAACTGCAGGCTGGCTCTGAAGAGACACATTGAGCCAATATTTGTGGATGAGCAAAATTCCCTCCAACAAGTATTCAATGTGTTCAAGACCCTGGGCTAGGTCCCCAAAGGCACTGCTGTTCTGCAGGATGGGAAGTAAACTTGCCACAAGAGTAACAGTGCCTGAGGGTACACAGCCATGCCAGTCCACAGTGACTATGCCACTTGCCAAACAAGTCATCATGAGGTCAGTTAATCTCACCACATTATGTTCTGACTTGGTGATACCTATGATGTATCAATTCTTAGCTGATTGTTTCTCTACATTATTTCTAACAGAACAACACTGCAAAATAGCTATTATGATTTTTATTTTACTGATGAGACAGGTTCCAAGGGCATATGCCATTTTCTTCTTTTTTGTTATTTTCTCTGAGCCTCTTCTCCCATTTACATCTGCCTGGCATTACACTTTCTGGTCTTTCCACCCCATGGTATCCCTTCCCTAATCATGTCTTCTTAAAACATCTTTGGTGAATGAATGCTTCACTGTGTATGGAGTGTCATCAGCTTGGTCTACAGATTTGCTTACTGAAAGGGCTGGTGGTAACCACCTAATATTATATGGAGTAACACATCCAAAGCATGTATCTTAAGATATCCATGGCTACACGAAAGTTGAGTCCCCTGTCATTCAACTACATGGGAATATTAATAATTTTTATACTTTCTGGAAAAGGTCCAAAAAGGAGACACAAAGATAATTATGAGATATTTGGCCCCACTTTAAAGATAAAAAAGCCTGATTCTGTCACACAAATTTTTCCCATTTATTTTGAAAATGAGCAAAACAACTAACCATATTTGATCTAAACTTTAAATGTAGATGTCCCTGAGAGAATTGCCAAGTTTTGCCTATTTTGTGGAGTGTGGTGTGTATGATTGTGATTCTCAAAAGTAAGTAAACATGTAGAGCTGCAGTCTGGCTGGGCACGAATAACCGAGCCGCCACAAAGCCTTGTAGGTTCAAACAGCAACTACTTTATTTCAACTCTCACTGGCACTGCACGTGCGCTTTTCCACCAACGCCACCCACGCGGCCTTCTCCCAGGACACACCACACACCAACTGGAAATCCCTCCTCCAGAAATCCTCCCTTGTCACTTCCCCAACTAATGGGAACTCTCTGGAATCCAGGGAGAACTCCAAAGTAGCAGGCCCAGGAGGACACAGGGATCTAATTTATGATTGAATACACAGCTTAACATAACCATTATCATCTAAATGGCTTGCTGGCATCACCTCTCAACCACTCCATTCTGGCAAAAATGCAATGCATCATTCCAACTCCACTATGGCCCTCAGCAATGTAGTTCATTTTTTCCCCCATGTGTGGGCTAAAGGGCTTAGGTCCAGCAACTGCAAAGAAAGCCTGTGTCCTATCTATATGACCTCTAGCAATATATTTTAAGCCATTTTCTTTCACTTTTACTTTTTAAAGTTAAGTGGAACCATTTTTTTCCTTGTGTAAACATGATCTTATATTGTATCTCAAAATACAAAGCAGGACTAAGCCCATCTTTTCTGGGAGAACATGGGCAGAGGTTCACTTCTCCCTCACCTTGCCCCCTCTTCACCTTGCCCCCTTCAACCCTGCAGAGACCTAAAGCCCCTGACCTATAGTCTTCACTTCTTCACAACCAATAATACTCTAATTCTGAAGGTAGATTCTAGAACACTAATTTTTTGCCAATGATCAGTTAGGCTCAGCTTTCAAAGGAGGATAGAAGCCATAAACATAGGAATCAAAGAAGATTTTCTTTCTCTTAACAACCAAGGCAGGGGGGTGCTTTGTAAGACACAGTGAGAGAAAAACAAAATGTTTTTATTCAGATTAATTAAAATGGCTGTCACTGATATGAAATGAAGCTCAAACTGAGTTTGAAAACCTTGAATTCATTCCCTAAACTGAACCAAAATTGCTTATGTTACCAAAATAGCTCCACTAGAACAAAGTAGATTTGCATTACTTCATAAGAGAAAACAAGGTAGGTGAGATTCATATAACAAAAAAATGCATGCTCTATAAAATTTCAGGATACCAAAATGTGTTCTGGTTTGGGTATGAAAGAAACCAAAACCAGTTTGTGTTGGTAAGCAAGCCAATGAGATACACAGCAA
This sequence comes from Spermophilus citellus, assembly GCF_964194105.1. NCBI lineage: Eukaryota > Metazoa > Chordata > Mammalia > Rodentia > Sciuridae > Spermophilus > Spermophilus citellus. The sequence continues at coordinate 19,475,806 of NC_138199.1, read as the reverse complement.
AAAAAAAAAAAAAAAAAAAGCTGTCAATAAAAAATACTTGACAGGCCATTGACCCCATGGGAGTTAAAATTCTCCACTGTGACCAGCAGAGCCACCACAGGAGGTTGGAGGGGTTATGTGCAGCAAGGAAACTGCTGTAGAATGCAAAACAGCCAGGAGCAAAGGAAAGGTGTCCACTCCTCAGCTTTGTTGCCACAGACTCATTCTTGGGTGCCAGGTATGTTGCAGCATCTTGAAGCCAGGCACTCTATTCCTCTGGGAATTCTACAGGACCTGTTGCCTCTCTGAATAATGGAGAGGCTCTTTAAGTAAACATTATGATGCCAGGCATATATCAGTAGAATAAAATGATTAGGAAGCAGTACTTAGGGAAACTAAAGAAAGAAGCAGTAGGAGCCACCACACAGAATAGCTAAAGCATTGCAAATTAAAACCAAACTCAGATCACTACCCAATCTTTCTCAGAGAGCTGAGAATGTGGCAGGTGAGGCTTGACTATAGCTCAACACAAGGACTAGGTTGGGTAAGTGAGGACCCCATACAGATATAAATCCCACAAGAACACTAAGAAATTGGTTCCTGGGGCTTGTAAGCTGGTGAATCTTCTTGACTAGAACAAAGAAAGTTGAGATAACGACCTGTGTCTGTGAGACATGGTAGTCTCTCAGGCAGGATGACAAGGGATTACAGGCCTGAGTGCGGAATCAGTGCATCTGGCAATGACCCAGCAATTCCATACCTAGAGATATATTCAGGGGAAGAAAACATATCTGCAAAACCCTGCACAATAATATTCTCACCAGTATTATTCCTAATAGTCCCCATATGGAAACAATTCAAACAATAATCAACACATGCTTGGATAAATAAAATGGGCTGTGTCCATACAATGGAATTTTACTCAGCCAAAAAAGAAATGAAGTACTGATACATGCTACAATATGAACAGACCAGGACAACATTATACTACAAGAAGCATACACAAGGCCACTTATGATTCCACTCATATAAAATATCCCAAACCCAGTAAGGAAGCTAGGGAATGAATGATTGTTCTATAGGTACAGAGTTTCCTACTGGGGTGACAAAAATTTTGTGGAATTAGATAGTGGTAATTGTTGTGTAACTCTGTAAATATACCAAAAAGCACTCAATTTTACATTTTAAGAGGGTGACTGTTATGTGATTTTGATTTCAATTAACCAAAAAAGAACGAGGACCATATAGACTTCAAAGATTGAATATTTTAAATTTTGTTGTTGCTGTAGATGAACAGCATTTCTTTTTTATTTTCATTTTTATATGGTGCAAAGGTTCCAACCCAGGGCCTCATAAATGCTAGGCCAGTGCTCTGCCACTGAGCTAAGGCCCCAGCCCCAAAGATTGTATCTTTTCAAAAGTATTCTCTCTCTCTGCACTCCTCCACACTCACCCCTTCCAATTTTCTTTCTGGTAGTTAAGAAACAGAACAGTGCCACCAGATGATCTGTATCTTTTTCATTCTCAAGGCAATATTTCAGCCAACAGGATTAGAGAATTTCTACCAATTGTCTGACATCTAAAAGGACTTCATTTTGTTCTCACAGTCAAAGAGAGGATTTAGTCTCCAACACTGAGGAAGATCAATGGAAAAACCAGATGGAATACTGGTTTAGAATGCAAGTTTGGTTGCCAAAAGTCTCAGTTTGAATTCTGCCTTAACTAGCTCCCTAGGGCTCAAAATTAGACATTTTCCCTATCAGTAAAATGGGCTTAATGCATGAATACTCATGTTCCCAGGACAGGCACCAGGAGTACATGAGAAAATACATAGCAAGTGTCCATAGGAAGTACTCGATAAATATTAGATGCATTTTTCATAAATTAAAAATCATTAAAAAGGTATTACATTACACATTCCCACAATTATCCCAAAGTATAAAAATTTACTTTCAACACTAGAGATTCCTGGTAAGAAGACAGCTGCCTTAGTTGGGAAGCTTTCTCAATTTGGTCTCCAAGGAATTCTGAAAATTTTGGCAGTGCTGTCTTTAACAGGAAACTCTGTATTCATTCTGTAACAACCATGTGGTTTAGTATGATAAAATCTAATACCCAAGTATTAGCATCAAGGGTCACCTTGTAGGGCAATTTCTATATATTTAATTTAAGAGAAATATTTGAGAATTAAGTAGCATAGTGATTATGTGAAATTCAAGGCTTGGACTGAGATGTCCATAGACAAGTGAAGTCAATCAAGGTTTTCAAATAGAAATACCACTGGAATATGTTCAACAGGTCGAACATTCCTAATTAAAAAATCTGAAATACTCCCAAATCTGAAAAGTTTGAGTGCCAGTATGATATGACAAAGGGAGAAAATTCCACATATGACCTCCTGTGATGGGTTGCAGTCAAAATGAAGGTGTATCCAGCATGGTGACCCATTCATTCCTGTAAATCCCTGCAGCTCAGGAGGCTGAGGCAGAAGTATTATGAGCTCAAGGCAAGCCTCAGGAATTTAGTGACGCCCTAAGGAACTTAGTGAGTCCTAGTCTCTAAATACAACATAAAAAGGGTTGGGGATGCTGCTCAGTAGTTAAGCATCTTTGGGATCAATCCACAGCATGTACCAAAAAAAAAGTTGCTAAAAATATTGCATAAGATTATTTTCAGGGGCTGGGCATGTAGGTCAAGGCAGAGTGCGTGCCTACTCCATGCAAGATCCTCAGTTCAAGGCCGCCCAAAACAGCAAAAAAACAATAGGGAAAAAAATGTCCTCCCCTACAACAACTTTCATATATGTGTATAGGTTATATATGAAACATAAATAAGTTTCATGTTGAGACCTGACTACTAGTATCCAAGACATCTCTGTCTCTCTCCATATATATATATATATACATACACACATACATGCAAATATTACAAAATCTGAAAATCTTAAACATTTCCAGTTCCAAACATTTTGGATAAGAGATACTCACATCATAGCACAATTTAGCATTATATATATTTAGATGGAAAGAGTTTAAGCAGCCAGGTGACAATAGCATAGAAACTGGATATTAAAGATCCTTAACATTCTGAGAGATGTACAATAAGCTTCATCTGGGAGTGCCTGCTACAAGATAAGATGGTGCTAAAAGAGTGTTACCATAGATCATGTAGCACCAAATGTCAGGACAAGGCCTTTCATTCTAGTTTGTTTCCCAACCAAAAGAATCCAAGGGAGGTTTCATTGCTCTTCCACACTTGTTAGAGGAGGGGTCACAGACCACAGTCTAGTGCCTTAGTTAAGTCCATAATGGAGGTAAATGCATCTGCTAATACCAATAAATTATCTCCCTGCCCAAAGTTAAGCACCCTACATAAAAACAAAAATCTTAATAGACCAGATTACAAATCAGGTACAAAAGGGGCTTTTTCTAAAAGGAAGCAAAGTGCATCAGCCTCATCTTGTTGTGCTCAGGCATCCCTCACTTGGTTCCATCAGTGCTACTGAAACACCTTTCCCACTCCCTATGTGGAAGCAAGCAAACTGATGAAGCCTTTGAGAAATATTCAGAAGCCAGCCCAGTGCTCACCTTTGTCTGCAGTCTCTGGAGGCCTGTTGCTCTCAGGTTTGATTGTGAGAGCACTGATGAGCTGCACTGTCTCTCCTAGCTTGAATACCTAAATTTGGACCATCTTTCTTCTGCCAAAAACAGAAATCAAAGAAGATTTAAGGTGGAAGTCAGACCTCACCTGAGTCTCCACTAGGTTACCTGACACTAGTAGAATGGACTGGTCATTCCTACATGATCTATTTCCACAATTTCTCAGTAGCAGCAATGGTGTGGGACCCTCCAAAATCTATTACATGCATAAAGATTCATAGCTACCTTATGGGAGAGCACAGGCTTTCCTGTCTTTCTGTAACAATCTCAGGAAGGGACATCTCTAAAACTGCTCCTTTTCCCACAGTGTGGAAAACCCACTTACATAAAGAAGACATTAGCATAATCTGTCAGGGGTGAGATGTTGAGAGCCACATTCAAGTGGAAATGATGCCTAGCATTTTACCAGAGGGAGTGGTTGAGAGGTGATGCCAGTGGGCCATTGAGATGATAATGACTAAATTAAGCTGCATATTCAGCTGTATATAGACCCCTGCTGTCTGCCTAGTTTGCCCAGGGCGCCCTGCTCCTTTGGAGTTCTCCAGGGGGATTCCTGGGGAGTTTGTGTTGGTTGAGGAGGGATTTCCGGTTGGTGGTGTTCCTGGAATGGCACTGTGGGTGGTGTTCTCAGGAGTTCAGGCAATGAAGGACTTCCTATTTGTACTTACAAGTGCCTCCTGGCAGCTGGGTTATTTTGTGCCCAGCCAGACTGTGGCACCACATGTTGCAGCATGCCCCTACAAGCTGTGACTTGCCCTACAGATGAGACCCAGTAGGGTCCCCACACTGGCGTCTCTCTCAGACCACTCTGAGGAGATAGGAACCATGGATCTACTTAGAGAAATGACCCATGAGGGTCCCAAGGCCTGGCATCTCCCTCAGGGTGCTCTGAGAAGGTGTCCCTAGAGACATGACCCATGAGAGTCCCCACACCAGGCTTCTCCCTCAGGCCGCTCTGAGGAGAAAGGGGTTCCTGGTGATCCTAGAGACAAGACCCACAATGGTCCCCAACCCTGGCATCTTCATCAGGCTGCTCTGAGGAGAAGGAAAGCCTAGGCGACCCTAGAAATGTGGCACACAAGGGTGCCCAAAAGGGGCATCCCCCTCAGGCTGCTCTAAGGAGAAAGGAGCCCCAGGCATCCCTAAAGACAAGACTCACAACAGTCTCTAAGCCAATAGTCCCCTGAGGCTGCTCTGAGGACAAGGGAGCTCCCCCTGGAGGTGTGACCATGAGGGTGTCTCTCTCAATTGTAAAGGTAAAATTTCTAAGCTGATTCCAAGCTGCAAAAGCTTGAGTTAAAGTGTAAAAGACTGGGCATTGTAAAGCTTCTAGATTACAAGGCCTGGGCTAAAAAGTAAAAGACAATTGTTACAATTGTAAGTCTATTGTTACAATTCCTCTTCTACCCCTGGAACCTGTAATCTCTGTAAGTTGTTAGGACAATGCGGGAACTGCCCAGTAAATATCTCCATTGATCCCCTGGTTGTTTAATAGCTAAAGGCTCCAGGTAACTTGGCACGTAAGCATCTAGGCTCCGAAACCAATCAGTTTAAATGTGTACCCCACTTAGAAGTGACCAATCACCCCTGCCCAAACTGTTCCCGCCAATGAATGTGCTAATCATGTCTCAGAGTTGTTGTTCAATTTTCCCGCGCCTCATGATGATTTGTTCTGATGTATGCAAAGCCCACTGCCCTCTCCAAAAAGTGTACTTAAGCTCTGCTTGACCTCTGCTCTGGGCTCTGGGCTGCTCTCCCTTATTGAGTGAGCACAGAGCCCTAATAAATCCCCCTTGCCAATTGCATGAAGCTAGTCTCCTGTGGTCTCTTTCTCCGACGCTTCGCCTGACCCTTACACAATCTTCTCTGAGAAGGGAAATCTGCCCTGTGAGCTAGGGCTCTCCTGGGTTGATCCTGAGGGGGAAGCCAGCTCCTCACTCTGAAGGAGGTATCATTGAAGATGATGGCAAGGCCGTGCCCCTTGTTGACCATGCCCCTTTGGCCACAGGCAGTGCAGGAGCTGCTCATGGCTCAAAGGCAGGGCCTCTCCCAGCTCCCTGATGAAAGTCAGTGCCTTCTTCCACCCTTGGCAGTTACTGAATAAAATCTGTTCCCACTGCTGTAAATAGGTCTGGCTGTGGCACCATGAGGAGTGGAATCTCAGGAGAGGAGAAATGGAGTCCAGGAGACCCCCTCTCCCAGCACTCCACCAGGCCAAGTGCTGCAGTAGCCTGAGCCAGGCAGGCAGAGGCACAGAGGAAGGCAGCTACAGGGAGTCTAGACCTTCACTCACACTTCCAAGGACAGAGGTCAGAAACAGACCACCACAGGGGCTTCTGGGACATGTAGTCTTCGAGACAAGAGTGACTTAGCCAGGGACTGCTGTGTTTTAGAATCAGGGGTTTTAAGAAAATCTGATAATTCCCAGCCCAAGGTGACCACTGTAGGAGAGCAGAAGAACCTGAGTTCAGACCAAGTTCCCAGTAGCCTCTGAGAGCATTCTAGGTAATTCACTCTCTTGCCTGTCCAGCTCTCACCATGGATGCTCCTGGGAGCTGTAGGCTATGCAGATTCAGGGTTCTCAGGGATTCTGTTGATTGATTAGCTTGTTTAGTGTTGCAGAGAGCGCTGTGCCACTACCTAGTCCTGATGCACAACCTCTGAAATTCACTGTTCTAGTTATTCAACATACATTTGCATATTTTAGCTAAAATAGAGCACATCATCCCATGTTTTGATCGAAAAGGATGGTGCTATGGTTTGAATATTTTCCACCCATATTTTATGTCCCCAAAGCCCTGGAGCCCAGAAAGTCCAGGGCTGAACAAACCACCCCTTATATTCTCTTTCAGCTCCCCTCTTGCCATCCACACTTTGGAACAGACAAAATATCTCTTTTAATCTCAGCAGGGAGAGTCCCTCAGGAATGTACAGTAGATGATACTCCACTTGGTCATGGTGTCTCACCTGTGCCCACTGGGCCCAGCTGGCCCTTCAAGGGAGTGAGCACAGAACAAGCTGGGAGCCACACCCATAAGAGTGGTGCAAGACAGTCAGATGGGTGGAAGGGAAGGGGGCTGGCTGTCAGTATACTGAGAGTAGACACCTTTCCCCATAGGGGCTGAGCACAGGGACTAAGGAGAGAACTCCTGCCTACATCCAGATGACCTCTGGACACTGCAAAGTTACCCCTTCCCAGGAGGTCCTTTCCTACCTAGTCAAGGGTCAGCTGCAGGCACTTTAGTCCATTTTCCTCAAAATGGACATGATGAAGTCAGATGATGAAGTTCCAGGGTTCTGGAAATTTCAGGACGGAACCCACTGCCTGCCTAGCATAGGAAGCAAAAGGACCTTGAGGTCATCACTCAGTCCCTGTCTCTAATTGACCAGCTTCTCACAGGCTTCACCCTACTAAAACTCTAGACCCTCCCATCTTCAGGAAAGGCCACAGGCTGAGGCTGGGATGAGCCCAGGGTTCTGAATGTTTCCTGAGAGGGCTAAGAGCTGCCACACCCTATACCAGCCTAAAACACAGTAGTCACTCCCTCTGCCCTGACTCTGGGAGAGACTTCCTGGTGGGGTCACAGGGGCCCAGTGCAGCTGTGGAAAGCAGGCAGAGAGCTTTCCCCCAACTCCACACACCCTGCTGAACTCAGGGAACCTGGGAGGCCAGGACTAGTGCCCTCCTCTTCCTTCAGGCTTGAGGATTACCTGGGGCATGCCAGGACATAGGTGAGAAGTGTGATGGCCTCCCAGAGGCTGGACTCTGAGGCTCCTTGTAGGGTGTTGACACAGTTCTGGGTCAGCTATGGTCTCAGAAAACAGTTTCAGCACTCACTCCAGGGCAAGTAGAGATCCTGTCTCCAAATAGTCACATTCTGAGCTACTGAGTTAGGATTTCAACATATGCACTGTGAGCCTGGAGTTAGCCCATCACACAGATTGGGCTCATTCCTCTCCAAACACTGGGCCACTGTGAGAAGTTACATGATCCAAGCCATGTGAAAATCGCTTAATCTATATCAAAATGGTAAGGCCACTGTGAATTATGCCAATACTGTGAGAAGATTTTAATCAATACCAATCCAATAAGGCAAATTTAATCTATACCAAACCAGTAAGGCCACTTTAATCAATACAAATCTGGTAAGGCAACTTTAATCTATAATTGAATCTATAATCCTGTGAGGACTTTTTACTCAACACCAGTCCTGGGAGGATAATCCCATTGACAGGAGTCCTTTCATCAAGACAATGTGGGGAGGACATTTCCCCTGTACATGGTTGAACTGTTATGCTCTAACTTCTCAGGATAATACCAACATATGTCCAATGACTATGTGATAATTAGGAATAAAATTACTTTTATAAGTTAAATAAAAAAAACTCACTTAGGATGTTAAGAAAAAAAACTTGGTATGGGGTAGTGGCTCAGTGGTAGAGCGCTTGCCTAGCATGCATGAGGCACTGGGTTCGATCATCAACATCACATTTAAAAAAAAAGTTAAATAAACAAAATAAATGTATTGTGTCCATCTGCAACTAAAGATCTGGGGAGGAAAAACAGACTTAAGGGGAAACAATCCTCCCCAAAATAGGAAAGAGAATCTCAGATAGCAGCAGTGGACTTGACTGCTGCCACCCTCTGAAAACTAAGTCAGAGTTAACCTGTCTTCTACACTGTCAGCAGCTACACAGATGGTCCCTAAGCAAAGGAGACAGGACTGCCCACACCCTGGCTAGCTCATAGCTGGCAAGGTTGTGTGCTTAGCCAGGCCTGCCTATGAAACCTCCTCTCCAAGCATTTTTTTTTCCTGGTCCAAAGGGCAGGCTGGGTGGGGCTCCTTTCACAGGGAGTACTCAGGGACCCCATATTCTAATGCAATGGTTGTGCTTTGCAAAGAGTGGGTCTCTCTGATTTGCTATAGTCCACAATGTGGAATAATTCTCCTCCTCCTCCTCCTCCTCCTCCTCCTCCTCCACTCCTCCTCCTTTTTTAATCTTCTTTCACTTTCTCTTACTGTTCCTCCTCCTTCTCTTCTGTTCCTTCTATCCTATGACTTTTTACCTTTCTTTCCTCCTCTTCCTTGTCTTCTTCCCCTGCCTCCTCCTTTCCCTCCACCTCATTCATTTTCTCTTACAAGTGAAATAAGAGGAAGAATCCACTGTGCTTTATTTCTAGGACTGTGGACACCAGACATTACCCTGGGACTTCTTCTGCCAGTTCACGTCTTTTTTGACCTCTGGTTGCTTCCCTAAGGAGCTGTGCCAGGCACACTAATGAAACTGGCATTGAGAAGAGAATTTGCTCAGCGATGCAGGATAATCAGAGGAATGACATTCTTCCTGGGGGCAAGGCCTTCCAGCGGCTTCTTCAGGTCTTACTCCCAAGCTCTGAGGCTTGTGGGTGTCCCGATGGCTATACTTTCAAGGAACCAAGGTGCCCATCACTGCTCTTGAGAGGCCTCTGGCCTCACACCACTTACCAGCAATGTCCTTAGTATAGAAAGGCCTATTGTTAGTGGTTGAGGATCTGACATGTCCTTGAGACCACAGATCCTGGGCACCCAGCACACCATTCTACCCCCACCTCAGACAGACTGGTCTTTTTTCCACAGAGCAACCTCTACAGTGAGGATGGCTTTGGGTTGGCAACACACAGCACAATATACTGTCCTGTCCTCCTGTCTTCCATGGTTCTCTCAGCTCCTAAGTCATCTGTCTCCATTCTGCATCCCTGCCCCATGAGGGCCTGGGTGGCCCTCAGGGACTTCTCTTAGGAAAGCAGGCATCCATGATGTCCAAATCTCTTCAACTCCCCAGAGTCCTATTAAATAGCCATCAGCCACATGAAACTATTTTCATTCTAAATAATTAAAACCAAAAGTCTATTTCTAAGTCTCCCCAGCCACAATTCACAAGCTCAATGGCCACATGGAACAGACACTATCCAGGAAACCAAAGCATGCTGGGCTAACTCTGCCCAAGACCCTAAAAAGACAAATTCTCTAAAAATTGTCATTTCCTCTGACAAAATATTTGACCCTTACCCCGAGATGAGGTTTGTGCTTCTCCATCACTGCCACTCAGCTCCTGAGGGTGCACAGATTTTGCACATTCATAAATAAGTGGTTGACAAAACAAAATATCACAATGACTCATTCTCACATTTACTACTACTTTAAAGGGGATACTTTTAGACATTTCTAAAAAAAAATCTGAAAGGCATTTAAATGTACTTGTGTCACTCTAGAATTTTGAAATTCAAAAAGGCCTTGAGATATGCTTTAAAGATCTAAGGTCAAACAGATCAGATTGGTGGAACTGAATTCTCACTCAGTGGAAATGGAAAGTCAGGAAATTCAGTATTGGGGGTGGAGTGTCATCCTCTTGCACTTTAGCTGACCAAAGTCAGAGGTACTCAGCATGTGCACAAATAATCACCTCAGGGAGCAGAGCCTAGGGGCTCAGGCCGTAATGCAAGAGGCTGCTGACAGCCCATATAATCATATATGATGCAAAATTCTAGGCATAGTTGGGGAGAAGTCACTTTGAGTAATCTTAGAGTGTGGAAGACGAGATGGAGTTTCATTACTCTAAGCAGAATGTAACAGGACTAGAGCTACTCAGAGCTCCCTGATGACACTTTGGGTTATCCATCTTCAGGGAAGTTTCCAAGAGGGGCTGTCCTCAGGATTGATTGGAAAGCCAGCAAGAGGTGCTGAGGGCAGAAGAAGAGGTGAGGAAAATTCAGGGACAAAACTGGGGGAGGGATTATGGAGAGTCAGAGACAGGTGGTCAGAAAGGTCAAGCTGCCACTGCACTTTGCTCCACATTATATGGGGAGATCTCCCAGTACACAGGCAGGATAGCCACCTACATGTGGGGTAGGTAGCCCCAACACAGGGCTTGCCAGAGTCTGACAACCAGTGTGGTCAGGGCTGGTACCCTCTGAGGCTTCTCTCTGAGCTTGCAGATGGCCTATGTCCTTATATTGGTACCTCTGGGAATCTGTGCCCAGTTTTCTCAGCTCTAAGGACACTGCTTGCATCTGAATGGAGCCACCAGAAAGCCTCATTAAATTTAATAATCACTAAAAAAAAACCCTGTCTCCAAATTATGAGCTACTCAGTTAGGACTTCAAGGTAAGAATTGTGAGGGGCTAGGAATCAACCCTTCACACAGACAGGGCTCATTCCACTTCAAACAAAAGGCTACTGCAAGAAGTGATGTGATCCTATCCCTGTGAAGACAGCTTAATCAATACCAATGTAGAAAGATCATTTATTATATATACAATCCTGTGAGGACAGTTTAATCAATATGAATCCTGTGAGGCCACATTAATCTAAACCAATCCTATAAAGACACGTTAATCTTTACAAATCCAACAAGGACATGTTAATCTATGCCAATCTAGTAAGGCCACTTTAATTTGTCCCAATCCTTTGAGGACTTTTTAATCACCACCAGTCCTGTGAGCACAGTTTCATCTACATGAGTCCATTCACCAAGGCAAAGAGTGGAGGTCTTTGACCCTGTACATGTTGATTGAACTCTACTGCTCTAACTCCTTTGGATAACACCAACATATGTCCAATTACTATGGGATAATTAGTAATAATAATGCTTTTACAAATTAAATTTTAAAACATTAAGAAAAAGAAAGACATGAGGGGAAGAAAATCCTCTTCAGGATAGGAAAGAAAGTAGCAGTGGCCTTGACTGCTGCTACCCTCTGAAAATTTGGAGTTGAGAGCATGGGCCTGCTAAGCTGCCCAGTAGCTCTTCAGATGGTCCCTAAATGAAGGATCCAGGTCTAGCACTACACTGTGGCTGGCTCATGGCTGGTGGAGGGTGCTGTGCCTGGCTAGGCCTGGTCCAAAAGGCTGGCTGGATGGGGCTGCTTCCACAGGGAGCACTCAGGAACCTCATGTTCTTATTCAATGGTGGTGCCTCCCAATTATCAGGTCTCCCTGACTTGCTTTCATCCACAACATTCTTTTGTTAAAACATGAATTCTCAAAATAATTCTCTTTGCTTAAAAGGAAAAATACAATTTTGGGGAAAAAATAAATTTTGAGGGAACTGTGTCCTGGCAAAGCAGCTGGAGTTTCACCATGGTGCTGGAGGTCTGTGTGGACTTTCATTCTTACCTCCTTCTCTACCTCTTTATAGTATTCTGTTTGAGAAGAATGAGGAATCTGTTTTCACCAGTTTCACACTTGCTTCCTGTTGGTGGAAATGTAAATTGGTACAATCATAATGGGAAGCAGTATGGAGGTTCCTCAAGAAATTAAAAATAGGCCTATTATACGACCCAGCATTCCCACTTATGCTCAAGTCAAAACATCATGTTTCCTGCCTTAAATATACACAACTTTTACTTGTGATTTACACATGAATTAAGCTGGAGAACAGAAAGTTGGTAGAGAAGCAATAAAACAATGCATGATTGGAATACTTCCATGCAGAAATCTCTGAACAGAAATGAAGGAGAAGAAGGTCCTGCTACTTTTAGACCTTCCAGGTGTCTTGTCCCTCATCCTGAGACTTGGTGGAGAACTCCTTTGTTTCTGAAAAAAATCTCTGGTCCCAGGCATTGATGGATGCCTGCAGCTTTGGTTCAGCTGGAAGCCAACTTTTGAGTCTTTGGGAGTCTTAATGAAGATACCAAAGAAAGAAAATAAAACTTCCCAGATGGTCTTGTAAGTATTTTTTTTTTGAAATGTAAGGAGATAAAAATCTGAGATCTGTATAGCCCTGGATGGATTCTGGGAAATATCACCCAAAGGGGATGCAGTAACCTAACCTAGAAACAGCAAGGCCAATGTGTTCCATTCTCAAGTCTGACATCTCTTCTGAGATAATGTCCCTTCTTCCTTAACAAATAATATCCTTTTCTTTACTGTCTTTTCAATACTTTGGTCATTAAGTCACACTTACATGGTGGAGACAGCATTCCAACGGAATAGAAAAAATGTTTTATTCAGCTTTTTTGCTGCTGTGATTAAAGGACCTGACCAACACAATTATAGAAGAGGAAAAGCTTATTCAGAAGCTCATGGTTTTAAAGGTCTTAGTTCATAGAAGGCTGGCTCTATTTCCCAGGAGGCAAAGTGAAGCTGAACATCATGATGGGAGAGTGTGGCAGAGGGAAACAGCACACATCATGGTGATCAGAAAGCAAAGAGACAGACTCCACTTTCCAGATATAAATATAGACACTAAATCCATGCCCTAATTCCCACCTCCTGTAGACATACCCTACCAGTCCAGTTATCACTCAGGTAATCCCTAGCAGGGGATAAAATCATTGATTGAGTTAAGACTCTTACCACCCCATCACTTCTGAACCTTCTTGCATTGTTCCACATGTGAGCTGGGGGACACCTCACATCCAAACCATAACAAAAGATGAATGACAAGCACCTGGAGATGAGGTGATAAATTATTCTTGGGAATTAAACTATTTAACTTATCCGTGATGCTTGAGGCAGCAAACCTCCAAGGAATTTACCTAAATAAAAGAATCCCATGAATACAAATGACCATACAGTCAACCTGAGTTGAGTCAGGCACTACAGAGAAGTTTAAGGTCGTTTAATCTTCATATCAACATCAAGGTGAAGGGAGTATCAATAAATTCATTTTCCACATGGGAGAAGAGGGCCAAGAGGAAATTAAGAAATGAAAACGTGATCCCACAGAGGTTACCATTAGCAAAGCACATACTAATAAAGAGAGTCATTTTGATATCTTCTGTCTCCCTTCTTCATTTAGGAAAAGCAAATCTGGAGGTAGCAGATGAGGGCCTCTGAGGCATGGGATAGTTGCTCTCTGCTCTGAATGATGGGACAATTGTCAGGCTCAGCATAACCTGAACAAGATATCCATCACCTCCCATCTCGCTTTCTTTTTTACACCCATGAACCAAAAAGCATCTGCAGTCTGTGTGGAGGAGACAGAATCAACCAGGAGACTACTGCCAAAGTCCAGATGAGAGATGGCAGAGGTGGTGCTTATTTGAAGAGTTTTTTTATGAGGAGAGATGAGATGTGATTCTGTGGGTTTGGACTTCAAGGACTGCTGGCTTATGTTGGACTCAAGAATAAAGTTTGAAACTTGCTAGATTTGGATGCCTATTTGAAAGCTAGAGAAGTAGGTGGGTATGGAACACTGAGGTAGAAGTGAGATTCCCATGTAAACTTGAGAATCATTAGCACATCTCTGGTATTTAAAGGCCCAGAATGGAAGAGATGATTTGGAAAGAGTGTTGATTTTAAAAAGTGTATAGGATAAAAAATAGAAGAGTATTGTGAAGAAGCTAATTGAAGAACAAAATTGTTTTTACAGGAGTGAATGAATTATAGGAGTGTACTGTATTGCTCAGTGCAGGTAGTAGAACTGCCCAAAGATTTTGATAGGTCATATGATTTGCAATGACCTTAGGCAAATTATGTTAGTTGACAGAAATAATCAGTATTGTTTTTCAGCTTTTCTAATGCTTTTCTTAACTTTCAAATATTTTGAGTTGGCCATAGTAGCTTTTCCTGTTTCAATTTTATGGCCCCATTTAATTTTCAGAACATTTTCTAAATCTCAAAATGTGCTAATCATTGGAGGGTGTTAACATTGAACAATGAGGAAATAAAGGAAGGATTATATATTCTTTCTCTCATAAATATTTTACTGTAGTGAGACAATTGTATCCCTAGACTAATTATGTAGTATATAACCCGACTTAAAAAGAATGTTGGCTAAGAATATACTAGGGTTACAACAATTAAAATTCAGTTTCCTAATATGTCCCACTGCAACTCTATTTTTATTGTACGTATTATTATTATTTTTTGCCTCATTTGAGAAATGGGCTTAGACTGCTTGTGTTTCCATTTCCTAAACCACAAGTATGACATTGAGTCCATTCTCTTTGACATTACCTGGTCCTGTAGACTGATTTCTTCTCACAAAAATTCATATACTGAAGCCCTAATCCCCAAATTAACTTTATTTGGTGATAAGTTCTCTAAGGAAGTAATTAAGGTTAAATGAGTTTATATAAATGGGGGCTTCGATATGGTAGGATTGATGTCCTCATTAAGAGATACCATCAAGGCCTCCCTGTAGTTGTGGAAGAGAGACTTTCCAAAAACCCAAAAGAAAATTGATATTGGACTTTTCAGACTTTAGAACTACGAAGAAATAAATTTTCTATTCATTGAGCCACCTAGTCTATGATATTTTATATTATGGTAACTGAAAAAAGCTAAAATACCTGGGAATAAGATGAAGTAGTTCCGGTCTCACCTGCAACTCACTCCAACATGTGTTAGGTATTTTAGCTTGAGTCTTACTTTGTAAATGTGGTAATGCAATCATTCAAGTACCTATTAGCTTATATTTGTTGTGCATGTGTTATGTGACAAGACACATTTCTAGGTATTAGAAATACAGAGGTGAAATAAAATCCACATGCAGCCTATATTGCAGTGCACACAGAAAACAAATAAGGAAATGCAAACAATAATTTCATTAAGGTCACATGTAGAGGTACCTACAGAAATAAGATCTCAACCCTCGATTTTGATTTTGTTCTTTTAATTGCTCCCAATAATTCTTCCATGCCTGAGGAACATTTTCCACAAATTGTTGCTCAAATGCTCAGATGTTACCTCTAATAAACATAATGGCCAAAGTCTCCATCCCCAGCATCATACTTCCTCAAATGCTTTTCACTTTCCTATGTTATCAGTCAACATCCAATATATAGAGTGTGTGTGTGTATGTAGTGTTTTTAGAAATTTCGTTCAGAAAATAAAAGCATATATTTTTGTCTCCCTTAAGAAGTTGGCATGCTTCCCTATTTTATATAATTATAAACATATTTAGTCAGCTCTTTGGTAGTCAGAAAGCAAAACAGGTGGAAGTTTTAGAATCACTTCTGGAAAATCCACTCAACCCATGGAGGGTTCATGTTGTCATTATTTTTATTTGGACTTCATTTTGCTGATTGTGCTTTAACTCCTCTCATTCAGGTTATACATTTATATGTGATAAGAAGAGCTTCATTTAGAATCTTGGAACCAGTAGTGTAACCCCTTCCTGAAACAACAGTATTAAAAATAAATGCTTTTGCAAAATAAAGGAACATAAGAGCCATCATGTATATACAGTTGACCTGTTTACATAATGAAATTTTCACAGTGTCTATTGATGTTGTACATAAGGTAGAAAAGAAACAAGCAACACCATTGTGCTCAAGCTAATGGATGAAGACAGCATCTCTCATGCTTGCAGACAGAAAAGGGACAGGTAAATGTTAAGTGCTTCCAAGCAAAGAGTAGGAGATGATTTCTCAGGATAATCAACTAGGCATCCTAAATTTGCAGGGGAAAAGAAGACAGACGGATTATCACATGTCTCACAGGAATATTTCTCTCAAACAAACCATATTGGGTGGATATGTAAGTACTAGGAAACAAGATTGAAAATCTTGCAATAAGAGAAGGGATTTGCTTTCCTGTTCAGAATTCTGCTTCAGAGCTGAAGTGAAGACATCCATGCCCAAGTTCCACAGAATCCAGCCGAACATCACAACAACTCTAAGGCTTCCAAAACTTCAGAAAGCCATTGCAATCTTGAGTTTGTTAAAATTGACTCAGAGTGGATATCGTGCCCTGGTAACCCCTAAGAGGGTTCTGGTGTGATCACATGATTGTCTTCATTCTATGTTGAGTGACTGAGTTAACCCCAGGCAGGCCTACCTAGTTAGGTTGAACAGCTTCTTTCCTTGAAAGGGACCCTGGAAGAAGAATGAGCCCTCTATCTCCTGGAATTGGACATTTCCCTTTTTATAGCCCTCTCATTTACTTTTTCCAGATATCTCTGCTCCCAACTAGAACAGATACCCAATGAGTAAAGAGCAGTCCAAAAGACTCCACCAGTTAATAATAGCATTTAGAGAAGAAGGATAATGTGTATCCTCTTGAATTACAGATAAAGATGGGAAGAAAACCAGGTTGGTGTTTGGCAGATAATAGCTGCATGACAGATGGCTATGGATTACTAATCCTATAACCTCTTTCTTTTGCAAACCAAATGTACTTGCAGCTTGAAAACTGATTCCTGCACTCAAGCATCCATCTGAACTGGAACCAAGAAGGTTCAAGAATGGTGACAGTTGAGTAAAGGACATACTCCCCCACTTCACATCCATTTCTTCTTTGGGCTAATAATTAATCTTGATTTATATATTTCACTACACACATGGGCATGGGCCCAAGAGTATCCAATTTCCAAAACTAAAGCACCCCATAATATTTATCACATCCAATTTTTATGAAGAAAAATTGAGATTTTGTTCTTTTAGTTATTGAAGAGGAGAAATTCTTTAACTCTGGAAACTTCTATATAATTCTACCAGTATTTGGGGATATAGCTGTGCCAGTTACTTGCAGAAGATGTCCATATTTCACAACATATGCCTTAAGGGGAATAGAAATTAGCCTAAATATTAAGAGCCTTTATGTGGTTTTAGGCCTGACATTTTGTACTTTGCTTGTGCGTCCAGTTTAGGTATCCTAACCCATTATAAACATTGGGGAGAATGACCAATATAATTAAATTTGTGAAAGAGTTTCCACTATAAGCTTTGATTTGAGGACACTTGAGAATTTTTAAATAATTCCCCTTTGGTTAAAATTTTCCATTTTCAGTTTTTGCCCAAAGGTAATTTCTTTGTTTTTGTTTGCTTTGGAAAAAATTGAGGGAATTTAACAGTTTGAGGGTCTGAATATATTTATTTATGATTAATTTTGATGAATACTTTTATAAACTATATTCTAAGTGATGTAAATTTCCTGAATTTAAAATTACAAACTTGGAAACTGAAATGATCATTAGAAAATTTTAAACTATAGTAAATAATTGTAATGAACATTTGACTTAAGAAGAATGATCATACACACACACGCGTAATTTTATATTAAATATAAAGAATTTAGGTAAAATGAATTTCAGCTCACATTCTGTCTTGTACCTACAAAATCTGAAGAATGTACCCTCCTGAATTTAATTAAAATTCCATAAGAGAAAATTCAACCTTATTCTGTCAATTTCCCTATCTCATTATATTAGAGTAAGGAAAATAATCTGTTCCTCTTAAATATTAGGTTTTGGTTTTTGATTAAAAAACAAAAACAAAAATCTGTCCTCCCTGCATGCTTCCACCAAAGTAAATTTCAGTAGTGGAGATATAAGGGCTTTTTTGTTTGTTTGTTTCTTGTTTTTTAATGAATCTAAAGATGTCAGCTCCTATATACAAAGATCCTGTATTTTGTCATCCCTATCTTACAATGAGGAAAAGCAGATTACAACTAACAAATAAACTCCAATAATTTCTTATACACATCAGAAAAACAAATTTCCAGGTCAAACTGCATCCCCCAAATCTGAAAAAGCCAGGGATTCAGAGAGTCCCAACAGAGACTTTGTTGCCCAAGATCTGAAGCAGAGGTCACTATAGCCATAAACTGGTGGAAAGATTTCAGTAACAACTTTGAGAAACTGCTGGAGGCTTAGTGTGAACTATCAGGAGATGACAAACTCCTGGGAGCTGCAGCCTGAAGGTTTGGGATTGTACCTCTATGTTTTCTATGAGGTTCTCATGGTAAATATCCAAGAAGATCCCTTCATGGCTCTGACAGGAAAATATTTTGAAAAAAATCCTTGTGAAATTACCCTAGAGTGTTCTCCCTAACAGTCTATTCTTCAGGGACTGGAAGGGCAGGGGGTTGGTTAGAACAGAACAGAAAAGAAAACGGAAAAACTGTCCTTGCCACAAAATCTCAGGTAGTAGAGGAGCACACTCTCCATTCAGCCCCTTTGGCATTACTATTCCACTTTAGAGAAGAAAAAAATAGTGTGAAGGTCAGATTTCATGGATATGGACACACTCATGACTGGCACTTAGTTTTGAGATTAAGGATTCATTAACATCACAGCAACAGAGCTCTAGTATAGTGGGCTACAACTTAAGTGATTGAAAGATCCAGACTCCCTGAACAATAATATTCAAGAGAGGTCAAAATCAAGACAGGATACAAAGGTAAGAACCAAGGAGTAACTTAAACTCCTTGCATGGACAGCGAACAAAACTTCAATAAATTCCAAGCCTGAGAAAGACTAGCAACAATTTTCACACTATCTGCCTTATGTACTTTAAATCTATTAATAAGTGTTCATCATTCAATGAAAAAATGTATAGTAAGGATTAAGACAAGAAATAAATAGTGTGAAGAGAAGAAGCAAGTAGCAGAACCAGATTCAGATACATCAAAGCCTCTAGTATAAAAGGCAGAGAACAGAAATGCAAAAACAGAGCATGGAGATGTGAACTCAGAAATTGTTATGGTTTGGATGTGAGGTGTCCTCCAAAAGCTCATGTGTGAGACAATGCAAGAAGGAAATGACTGGGATATGAGAGCCTTAACCCAATCCATGGATTAATTCCATTGATGGGATTAACTGGGTGGTAACTGAAGGCAGGTAGGGAATGGATGGAGGAGGTAGGTCCCTGGGGACATGTCTGTGGGATATTATTTTGTATCTGGCTACCGACATTCCTCTCTGCTTTCATCATGTGAGCTACTTCACTCTGCCACACTCTTCTGCTATGATGTCCTGCCTCACCTCAAGACCTGAGGAATGGAGCCAGCTGTCCCTGGACTGAGTGCTCTGAGACAGTGAGCCCCCAAGTCCACTAATTGTTCTTGTAAGATCTTTTGGTCATAGCTGCAAAACTGCTGACTAAATCAGATCTCAAAAATTCTCCCTCTCTCTCTCTATATATATCTGAGATTTTCCTGGTAAACACTCACAAACCTGACTTAATCATGGGAATATAGCAAGAAAATACCAGTTAAGTGGCATTCTGAAATAATATTTGTATTATGAACTCTTAATACATAAAAATGTATAGATCTGTACTGTTCAATATAGTTACTTCTGGCCACATATGATAATTGAATGCTTGAAGTGTGACTAGTATGAGTTAAGATGGACTATACATGCAAAATAAACCACAGGTACCAAAGAATTAATATAAAAGAAGGGATACAATTAGTCATTAAACACCGATTATGTACTGAAATAATAATTTTTATATTTGAGTCAAATTACATTATTAAAATTAAATTTGTTGATTTTTATTATTTACTTTAAAATGTTTAATCAGCACATAAATCTATATATATTCAGGTATGCAAAATGATTGTATGTATGTATGTATACACACATATGTGCACATATCATGTATGTATCATGTATTGATCACCATGGTCAAATTAATTAATACAGCCATTACCACTCATAGTTACTATGATTTCCAGCATTTTATATGTAGTAATTGGAACATTTCACATTACATATTGTCCATGTTCCATCATGGACCATATCTATTTGATAGCTTTATACCTAACTTATAAATATTAATTTTCTTTACCATGTTCATCGGATCTTTATAGAAATCTCATAAAACATCAATCAGTATAAATGTAAAAAATATCAATACCTTAAGCATACCATATTCAAACTGTGGATAACCAAATATAAAGAAAAATAAATTGAAAGAAGTTCTATTAAAAAAAAAAAAACCTTAGCTCTTTAGGAGCAAGCATGAAATTTATCAGACATTGCTAAGAAACCTTACAAATAAAAAAATGCAGCAACATATTTAAAGCATTGAAATATAAAAACCACCCACTTAAAATTCTGTATTCAGTAAAATTATCCTTCAAATGTGAAGCAGAGATCAAGACTTTCTCAACAAAAATTGAGGTACTCTTTGACAGTATACCTTGCCCTGCAAGAAGTATTAAAAGGAATGCCTCAGAGGAAAAGAAAATATCACAGCTCAGAAAACAGATCTTAATATAGACATGATGAGTATTAGACAAAGAATTAAGTGAAAGAAAAATGCAAAAACAAATTTTTTCTTATTTTTAATTAGTCTGACTCCATTGTGCTAATACTAATTAGCTGTATTTAATTCACATATATACAATTATACATTTTGCTCTCCAGCTCATATGAAACACCAGCCAAATCAAACCACATTCTGGACCATAAAATACACCTTAACAAACATACAAGTAGAAATTACAATGCCTAATTTCAGATCACAATGAATAAACTAGAAACTGACAATAGGAAGATAGTGAAAAGCCCTGAATACTGGAAGGGTAAAAAAAAAAAAGACTTCTAAAGTGATATGAGACAAATAAGAAATCTCAAGAGAAATTTAAAAGCATTTCAAAATAATCAAAAATCAAATTACAAGTTATAAAAATTTGTGGGGAACATTAAAAACAGCAGGAAATTGGTAATGTTGAATGCATATATTAAAGAAGAGATATCTGAAATCAATAACCTAAGCTTCTCACTTAGGAAACCAGAAAAAGGAAAGCAGACTAAATCTTAAATAAAAGGAAAAAAAGAAATAATTAAAATTAGAGCAGAACTCAATGAAATTGAGAACAGGATACCAAAAGAGAAAATTAATGAAAAAAAAAGATGGTGTTTTGAAAAGATAAAATTGGTAAGAATCTAATCAAGGTAGCTAAAAGGGGGGGGAGAGGGGGGGAGAGGAATCATAAATTACTAATATTGGAAATGAAAAAGAGGCCATTCCTAAATATTCTCTGAATGTTAGAAGGATAATAAAGTAATATTATGAAGTTATGTAATCAGAAATTTGAAAACCTAGATGAAATGGAATAATTTCTTGAAAGACAAAATCTACCAAAATGCCTACTACAAAATAAGTAGATGATCTGAATGGTACTGTATATATAAAAGAAATTGAATGAATACCAACAAAGGATTATTGTATTTTAAAGTTAAAAACAATATATTTCTCCATTTTTCCCATGTCTAACCCCTCTCTGCTATGGATCAGCATCCACTTATCAGAATATTCTGCCTTTGGTTTTTAGAGATTGACTTATTTCATTTAGCATGATATTGTCCAACTCCATCCATTTACATGCAAATGCCATAATTTTATTCTTTTAATGCTGAGTAACTTAAATTGTTGAGGATGGGGATATTGCTCAGTCTTTGAATGAAAGAGGTAGAAATGATACTTCATCACTTTCTATGTGGACACACAATAGATGCCAAGACCCACCCTGGAAAGTAAGAAACTGCATAGACATCTACCTTTCTCACGGGTGCCACAGGATAATTTTATCTTTGAAATTATCAAATCTTGGTCAGAATGGCATATCCCATTCATGAGAACCTTATGTGATAATTCAATCAAGTATTTGAAAAAAAATTCCTTCATGTTCTCAGAATAATAAACTAAATATGAGGTAAAGGAACATGCAAAAGACATGGAAAGAAAATGATGAAATGAATAGATGAAACAAGGAGGAAAATATTAAAATTATTTCTAGCAAAATTAGTTATTGCATTAATTATTCAATGACTAAGTTCAAAGCCAAATAAGATATACTTTAACTTGTGAGGAAAAATCCTGAGAAAACTAGATTTAAAATATTTGGATTAAATTTTAATCATATGGTGAAAAACCTGTTTTTGTGTATAAGCACATGTAAATCAAGACCTGACAGGTTACATTTTTCAGGGGTTCTTCTTGTCTTCCCTTCATATTTTTTCCTGGTTCCTCCTGAACTTAGTACTAGCTACCCTACGTTTTCTTACATCAGGATCCAGAAGCCTAACTTTCAGATACCTCAACCATAGATATACTGGGTTTTGAGAAAAACAATTTTCAGAAGAAAGACAAAAATATCTTTTAGATTTGTCAATAAAGAACAACTACAAAAAGCAAAAACTCACTATAAGAACGTTCAAGACTTGGGGAGGGGGTGGGGGCTTGGGTTGTGGCTCAGCTGTAGAGCGCTCACCTGGCACATGCTAGGCCCTGGGTTCCATCTTCAGCACCGCAAAGAAATAAATACATAAAATAAAGGTATTTTGTGCAGAGCAGCACACCCCAGCAACTCACCCTCAACGTCTTTTTCTTTTAAAGGTCTTCTCCCACAAACACGAAGAATGGAATCCTCAGGCCAGATGGAGCAAGTATTTGTTGAAGATCAGTGTAGAAGACTCGCAGTTCTTCTCGGCCGCCGCTGCCCTCTCCTCGGCGGCCGCCGCCGCTGCCGCCCGCCGCCGCCGCCGCCCGCCGCCGCCCGCCACCCGCCACCGCCTTCTCCTCGGCGGCCGCCGGCGCCCGCCTCCACCCTCTCCTCGGCGGCCGCCGCCCGCCGCCGCCCGCCGCCGCCCGCCGCCCTCTCCTCGGCGGCCGCCGCCCGCCGCCGCCCGCCGCCGCCCGCCGCCCTCTCCTCGGCGGCCGCCGCCCGCCGCCAACGCGGCCCGCCGCCAACGCGGCCCGCCGCCCGCCGCCCGCCGCCCGCCGCCGCCGCCCGCCGCCGCCCGCCGCCGCCGCCCGCCGCCGCCGCCCGCCGCCGCCGCCCGCCGCCGCCGCCCGCCGCCGCCCGCCGCCGCCGCCCGCCGCCGCCGCCCGCCGCCGCCGCCCGCCGCCGCCGCCCGCCGCCGCCGCCCGCCGCCCTCTCCTCGGCGGCCGCCGCCGCCCGCCGCCGCTGCCGCCCGCCGCCGCCGCCCGCCGCCGCCCGCCACCCGCCACCGCCCTCTCCTCGGCGGCCGCCGCCCGCCGCCGCCCGCCGCCGCCCGCCGCCGCCCGCCGCCGCCCGCCGCCCGCCGCCGCCCGCCGCCGCCCGCCGCCGCCCGCCGCCGCCCGCCGCCGCCCGCCGCCGCCCGCCGCCCTCTCCTCGGCGGCCGCCGCCGCCCGCCGCCGCCCGCCGCCGCCCGCCGCCGCCCGCCGCCGCCCGCCGCCGCCCGCCGCCGCCCGCCGCCGCTGCCCGCCGCCCGCCGCCCGCCGCCGCCGCCCGCCGCCGCCGCCCGCCGCCCGCCGCCGTCGCCCGCCGCCCGCCGCCCTCTCCTCGGCGGCCGCCGCCCGCCGCCCTCTCCTCGGCGGCCGCCGCCCGCCGCCCGCCGCCCGCCGCCCGCCGCCGCCGCCCGCCGCCGCCGCCCGCCGCCGCCGCCCGCCGCCGCCGCCCTCTCCTCGGCGGCCGCCGCCCGCTGCGGCCCTCTCCTCGGCGGCGGCCGCCGCCCTCTCCTCAACCGCCACCGCCGCCGCTGCCGCTGCCCTCTCCTCAACCGCCGCCGCCGCCCCCGCCCTCTCCTCAACCGCCGCCGCCGCCCCCGCCGCCGACCCCGCTTCCGACCCCGCCTCCGACCCCGCCTCCGCCCTCTCCTCAACCGCCGCCGCCGCCTCTGCCCTCTCCTCAACCTGCCGCAGCCGCCGCCGCCTCCGCCCTCTCCTCAACCGCCGCTGCCGCCGCCGCCGCCGCCTTCATTTATCTTCTGAGAAATGTGTCTGGCAAGAGGTCTTATATACCCCTTGGGTTACTGTGATTGGCTCAAAGTTATGCTAATTAGGGTTTGAAAAATGTACCAATGCTATTGGTCCAGACTTTGGCCAATCAGGTTTGGAAATGATCTAATGCTATTGGTCAATTCTATATTCCCACCATTCATTCATGTATGCCCGACTTCCATTTACTCAATGGAGCTTGAGTAGTGGGAAGTTGAGGTTGTGGACCCAGCTGCAGTGATGCATGGCATGGGCTTCTGCAGCAGGCCTCCCTGCTGTGCCAAGGCCTGGCTGCTGCAGATGACAGGTCTGACAGGTCAGGGAGCCTTGACTCCCTAGGCACTGGCTCCAGGCAGCAGCAGGGCCACTGGAACTCTGACCCACCCAAGCCAACACCCCACCTCTCTTGCTTCTTGGCGGGGATTATTAGACAGGCTGTGTGATTTGGTAGCCAGGGCCATCAGTGCTTAAATACACAAATAAGATAGACCTTAATTGCAGGGGGAAGTCCTGATAAAACTGGACTTAAAATATTTGGATTAAATTTTAATTATATGATTAGGTGTATAAGCACATGTAAATCAAGACTTGACATGTCTTGCAGAAAATGAGCAACAACACTGGGGACAAAGCCAGGCACAGTATTGGTACTCAATAAATTTGAGCTATTGGGTATGCATGTGTATCTGGAATATTTTCCCACTAGAGGAGAATATTACAGTCAGCTCTTGCTGTGTAACAAGACAACTTAAATTTTCACGGCTGAAAACAACAAACTTTATCATTTCTTACATTATTGCTTCTCATAATTCAGTGGGTCCAGAAGTCATGTAAGTCACAGCTAGACAGTTCTGTCCCATGTGGCATTGGTGGGATTCAGGTAAGGCATAGCTAGACAGTTCTGTCCCATTTGGCATTGGTGGGGTTCACTCACTGTCCTCAGCTGGTGGTACCTTCCAGGTCCCACTGGGCTAGAAAGTCCAGGAGGCTCCCTCACTTGCCTGACCCCATGGTGTGTTTCCATGTGGTTGCCCCTTCTTCATGGATGTCTCATGGTTCAGTCATGGTGTGAGTTTCTTCATATCATATACATTTATATGAACATATATAAACATGAATGTAAAATAGGGATGGCAATATTTTCCAACATATTGTGGATATATTCATGTTCAAATATTCTTTTCAGTGTACTACTAATAATTTATATTTTAGATAAACACAGTTTACTTTAGAAATTTCCTAAAACCAAGATTTTAAATATTCCAAATACTTTTCTTGGGTTGCATATGGTAATGCTCATCTGTAATCTCGGTGACTTGGGGGGTTGAGGAAGGAGGATTCCAAGTTTGAAATCAGCCTCAGCAATTTAGTGAGACCCCAAGCAACTTAGTGATACCTTTTCTCAAAATAAAAATAAAAAGGACTGGGGATAAGTTCAGTGGTAAAGTACCCTGGGCTCAATTCCCAATATTTAAAAGAAACCAAAGCAAAAACAAACAAACAAAATAAAAATACAAGAAAATATAAATAAACATAAAACATTTTTTGTGTTAGGTTACATGATAGTAATCATATATTTACCATTGTTATGAGAGGGAAAATTCCTACATATACAACAACTGGGACAAAGAATCTTTTCTGCTGCTTCAGGTAAACTTTCAATTTAAATCAAAGAATCCAGAAGTATCAAACTGTTATACACTTGGAGTACTAGCTTGGAATTGTTGATTTCTTCCTGCACCTGTTATTTTTGGAACTTTGTTTCAATTTTTGAAAATTGGTTTAGGCAAACATCTTTTGA
Source organism: Spermophilus citellus (assembly GCF_964194105.1). Lineage (NCBI taxonomy): Eukaryota > Metazoa > Chordata > Mammalia > Rodentia > Sciuridae > Spermophilus > Spermophilus citellus. The sequence goes on along the minus strand of NC_138199.1, from coordinate 19,449,942 downwards.
TATTCACAGGTCTGCTTTAAAAATTCTAGTCTAATATGTTTTCCCCAGCATTTGGTGTTACTTCATCATTTTCATCTTTGATCTATAATTCTCTTTATTAGTAGGTGTATTAAACTACATATGGACACATGAAATAAATGATCAATTTGTAATGACTTTCATATTTTAATTCAACATGCTGTTGTATACTGTACATCTTAAAATATTTACATGATTAAAAGCAAAGTTTTCTTTTAGGTCATGTGAAAGAAATCTGCCCTGCACTAGGTATGCACACACACACATTTTTGTGTGTGTGCTAATTCTTTCATATTTTTGTCCTATTTTATTTAACGTGTTTGTTGTTGAGGAATCAATTGCTATTTTATTTTTGTCTAGAACAGAAAACCAACTCACATATCATTTGAAAAATGTTCCACCTTTCACGTAACTTCAAACAACCTAATTTTATGTACAAATGAATAACTGATAAACAGAGTTAAACACATATGCACAATATTTTAAGAAGTTACAATGTTTGAAAACTTATATGTGTATTTTTTGCAGTATAGTACAGCTTAATATATTTTTTTAAATCTAGATTGCAGAAATCCATCCTCTTATTCATTTTTTATAATTTTCTTGACAAACTGATGGGTTTTTTTTTCTCATATGAACTTTCATATCTTTTGGCTTGTTTGGAGTAACGTTAAAAGTTTTACTAGAACTTGTTGAATTTAGAAATTAATGCATGCAGAATTCATATCTCATGGAAGTTTCCTACCTATGTTAATTTATTACAATTGCTTTTACAAATCAGATACTATGAATTAACTTCACACGACTGTAAAATCATTTGAGATTCATAAAGATGATCTACTTTTTGCTCTTGCATCTATTGATATAGTGACAAATATTACTAATATTTTCTAATGTTTATATATGTATGTATATGTATGCATTATAACATGCAATACATTGGCAAAATTACATATAAATTTCTTGGTAGCATCAGCCATCTTAAAAGAAATAAATGGGCTTGAGATGTTGCTCAGTGTAGAGCACTTGCCCAGCTGTGCAAGGGACTGGATTTGATCTCCCCAGAATCACAAGGAAAAGAGAGAGAAGAAAACAAACAAACAAAAACAACAAAAAAAAAACAAAAACAAAACAAACAAATAAAAAAACACTTAATGATCTATTTATCTCTGACACCTTTCAGGTTTCAGTCTTTATTCTCTGTAGGAGTTGTCTGAATGAGACCCTCAGACCCACAACTCTATAGAAATAACCCTCATGAGCTTTTGAATAATGCCATGTATTTTAGAACCCAGAAGTCAATTTTATGTCCTCATTGTAACTATGTGGCAGCATCCTAAGGTAAATTAATTCTCTATTATACCTCAGTTACCTAATTTGACATCAACCCCATTGACTTTTCATTATTTTCTCTCATTTGTTCCCCTTATCAAATACAATTCTAATTATTGAAATGCTGCAGTTTTCTGCTCTTATTCTTCTCTTCTGTCTTCAATGATAAATATCTGGTCTCACAGTTTCATATCCCAATGTCTTTCTCATCTGTTTTTGTAAACCCTGATATCTGCATGAAGTTTCAGATATGCAAATTGTCACATGTTGGTTTCATGATACCATTGAGCTATCTTAATATATGTTTTATTTGGGTATGTTTTAAATGTCTATGTTTTTAATACTGACCTCTTAATCTTCTCATGCTATATTTAGCATCTTTGATATTGAGAATATATTAATTTAAATAAGTTGAAATTTGTTGTCATCTTTTTTTTGTATGTTCTAAGTAATAAATGTAGTGTGGGACTGGTCTGTCACACACTACCAGTTTTACTACATTAGTATGAGTCCTTAATATAATAAACAATTCACCAGAAAATATGAGCATGTAAAAAAGAGAAAACAAGAAAATAGTTCCTATTATAGGAAAAAAAGATTTCTTTTTCCCAAAACTTCTGATTTCAAATGAAAAAAAAATTAAGTATTGATTAGATTAGTCTACCTATATCACTTTTCTCATCTAAATTTGTGGTTGATTTACAAGAGACATGACTAGAGAGACATTCCTGGGAAAATTGCAAAGGGTCTTATGAGTAATGCCATAGAAATATGTTATTACTCTGAAGAAATTAGAAAGTCACTGAATGTTATTAAGCATGTGAATAATACAGCAGATTTCCATTTTATCGACCATCTCCCTGACATTGGAAATAATTTCAGTAAGGTTAGAACTGCTCTGAATGCTGGAATAGGGCAGGAAATAAGAGTTCTAATTTCACAAATGTTAATATAAACTATTTAGTAAGAGTAACTAATCTAATGTCTTTGATTTTTGTATGTATGTATTTTGCTACAGGGAATTAAACCCAGGGACTCTTTAGCACAGCTACATCCCCAGGCCTTTTTATTTTTTGAGACAGGGTCACATAAGTTGCTGAGGTTGACCTGGAACTTGCAATCCTCCTGCCTCAGCCTCCCTAATGACTGGAATTGCAGGTTTGTGCTTCTGTCTCCAGTTACTCTAGGTTCTTTATGAATACTATTAATTTAGTCTATTAGTATCAGAGATATTATTGTTATTATCATTATTATTATTCCCTTTTTCTGAATGAGGAAAAAGAGTCACAGACACTCAAGTCCTGTTTCCCAAACCAAGTAAGTATAGAATAATAATTAGAAAATATAAACCCAACCAATTTATTCTAGTGACCTCAGTTTAATGGTTACCAATTACATGTCCTCATTTATGGAAAGAGAAGTAAGTGAAGTTTTAAGGAATAGGTGCTTGAGTGGGAAATGTTTAATCATTCACACATATTAATTGAACAATGTTTCCATTTCACAATAGTTTAGAATTACAAGCCTGTGCTTCTAGGAAGATAGTGGAGCAAACCATCAAAACAATAAAACTTAATAGAGATGCATTAGAATTTTCAATCATGCATCTCAAGTTATTTGAGATGGAAGTGTTCATCAGATTATTGGGTAGACTACTGTGCTCTTGAAGTAGACCAGGTACCCTCAACCAAAAAACCCTTGCCATAATTAAGCTTCTCCTCTTATCAGATCAGCAGGATGTTTGCAGAGGTTATTTTGGTTGGTAGTTTCCTTTTTTCTTGTAAATGCCAGGTTTGCACACAAAAGGTGTGACAGAGAGTGTATAAGCTTGTTGTACAAAAGATATTATCCCTGTTTTCTTGGTAAGAACTTATAAGACTCTGTCTGACCTAAAAAAGCACTTTCTGAGAACTCAAAGAAATAAAAAAAATACATATATAGATCTTTATGTAAGCCTCCAAACCCTTCCTCCCACTAGGTATACAGTTTAAAGAATTTCCAAAATCTTTGTTCAAGGAAGAATTTTAGGCAGGAGCCACCTCTGAATCCTGCAGTCAATAAACCTGCTTCCTGAAAATTCTTTTGGTGTCCAGCCTTTGGTGCCTACTTCGCTCTTAGGAACGAAGTTTGTTCCGAGGATTTACTTTAGGGATATATTATCATGGGAAGTAAGAGTAGATGTTCTGAATACAGATGAATTTTCCTTGAAGAAATATTTATACTTTTAAGTAAACAAACAAAAATAAGGGGAATTGTATGGATACTAATTCATTAGGTAAAACATTACAAAATAGACTGAAGATGTTGATAAATGACATAAGATAGTCCAATGATGGGAATGAAGGAATATTGTTATAGTTTAGAGTGGTATTCTGAGAACTAAAAAGTATATATTAGAAATGGCAAGTAGTAGAGATATCCTGGATGACATTATCAAGACAATTTCAAAGGTGTTTCTAAAGAAAGCTAAAGCAACAAGTAATTAGTGTTAGAAAAATGATACTGAGCATGAGAAACCATTTTAAATGTTCTTTCCAGGATCATGTTGTTATGATTTAGGTCCCCTAAATGTTCAGGTGTTGAAGACTTGGTTCATAAAGCAGAGGTAGGAATTTTGGGGAGTGGTTGGATCAGAAAGGCTCTAACTTCATTATAGGATTCATTTATTAATGAATTCATATCTGAAGGGACTATTGGGATATGGTGGAAACTATAAGAGGTAGAACTTATTTTAAGGGAGTGGGTCCTTGGGGACATGGCATTGGGGACATGTTGTCCCCCGATCATTGTGAGCTGTCCTGAGGTAAGTCTTTCTGCTCTACCATGCCCTCTCTGCTATGAAGTTTTGCCTTACCACAGCTCATAGCAATGGAGTCAACCACCCATGGACTGAAACCTCTGAAACTGTGAATCAAAATAAATCTTTCCTCCCTTAAGTTGATTTTTCTCAGGTATTTTAACATATTTTTTTAAATTAACAAATTATGGAATAGAATCAAGAAAAAGATACCAAGTTTGATTAAATATGTGTTTTGTTTTAAAAGAAAGTAAAACTATTAAAAGTAGGTTTTATTTTTGGTTAATCTTATGAGCAGGATCCACTGGTATTTCATGAAACCATTTATATGGTCATCTTCTGCCTCTTTGAATAGATATACTGATGTTTGTAGTGCATTTCTCAAATTTCTATTACACTAGATTTTTAACTACCCCAAATCCATTTACAATGGTATTCATGCACATGCACACACAATTATATGTAAACACACAATACAACAACAAAAGATGAAAGCTCTCATGCATTATTTCACATATGAACTTATATACCCTTCTTATTATGAAATTGGTTGATTCATTTATTCAATAAATATTTATGATATTCACAGTGTGCTTTCACTTTTCTTATCATCAAGAGAATAGTTGTTGGTATGAAACCACAATCTCTTAGCTTTTCATTCTAATGGGAGAGTAGTAAATAAATAAAGAATAAAAATAACAGGATAAACAATAGTTAGATATAGATTAAGTGTTTTTATGTGCTGTGAAAAAATAAGTAGATCATGGGAAACAGAATAATGGATATTTTGTTGAGAGTTTAAGAGTACATGGCCATACAAATTAAAGCTGGCAAGTTTCATCAAGGGCAAGACTGGGGGTGCCCAGGGCCACATCCAGGGTGAGTACAACCAGAGTATGTGGGAGCACTTAGGCTGGAAATATAGCCAGGGACCACTCTGCAGATCTTCACAGCCAATGGAAAGAATTCAATTTATTGTATTTGGAGTAGAATGCAAAAATAATGAATCAGGTTAAAGAAGGACTAATTTATATCTTATTTTATTTGGTGGATCATAGTAATGTATGTTGGATGTTCGAATATGTGAGGTATGGCTTTGCATTCCTGCAAATGAGAATCCTAATAAGGAATATTTGCAGAGCAAATAACAATTTAAAATTTGGTTTACTTTTTATTATCTTATGGAGTTGCATTAATTTAAGTGGAAATATGAAACTCTCCTAATTCATATATGTACCACATTATTGTCAATTCAGTTATTTAAATCATCCAAGCATGAGATTAAGGTCAACTTCTAACAAAATTAGAGTCATCCACAGCACAATCTGAGCTCAGACAGTTCTTTGAATACTGTCATTGGAAATGAGTTTTTAAAAGAAGAATGTTAAAGAAGTAAGAATAGTTATTTGGCTATTTTTTTAATCCTTATAAGACTCTGTTTCAGCTGATAATCAGCTTCAATCTTATAAGATAATGTTGAATTTAACAGGATAAAAATCCTCTCAAAGACTCCAAAATCTTGAAAATATTTTTTTAAATTGTTCCTTTTATTGTAACTACATTAGGGTACAGAATTGCCTAGTAATAACATCTGATCTCACTATAAAATTTCTTCTTTATTTTTTTGACTTGTGATGGATACCTTTACAAAGCATTTTATGATACACATAGAGTATGACTGGCAATATAAAAATAAATAGCACTACATTATGGGCAATTTTCCTCTTGATGTACTATATGGAGCATCTAAGATATTCTAATGAATAGCAGATGAGGTTTGTCTAATAGCAAATAGGTAAGTCCATATTATCACCTTGAACCAGGTGTATAACCACTATTAATCATAATGTGAATTATGTCCTCAATGCAAATTTAGAAACATATCAACCAACCACTGCAAAATAACATGAAACAGAAATTAGAATTTGATGAGCAAACTATTTTGGGTATTGCAAAAGCAAAGACAATGGACTCTCAAGATAATTATTTCAAGCTGATTTTTTTTCTTCTTAAGTTAAAATGTCCCTTTAACTCTTTGTTAAATGATTAGAGTAAGGATTGTGTGTGTGTGGGCGGGTGTATGTGGGTGAGTGCTCTAAACAGCAGAAGTTAGAACTGAATTATTTTCTTTAAAAACAGCAGAAACCACATAAATAATTTATGCTTTTCTTCCATTCATCTCCAATATACCATTCATGTAAATAGCTTTGAACAGATTTGGGGCTTAACAGATGCTGTAACCCACTTCAACTTCTCAGAAACATGTAAGTACACTTTTTTTTTCCTTTTCACTAAAATCATCTGATGTACTTTTCATATCATAGACAATTCTTACTGATGGGATGTGGAAATGCCTGCTTGCACCAATTTATTTTCTCCAATAGCTTACTATATCACCTGAAATTCTCTTCATTAAAATCTCTTCTTTGATCAAAGCATTGTGCCGCTAGAAGCTCCTTTAAAGTAAGGCTAATGCAAAACCTTAATTCATTATTTAATGTTACATAGTATTGCATATCAAAATGAGAAGCCAAATTAAGACACACCCCCAAGGCAATGGAACTCAAAATAATGACATTGTGAAAGGCAAGGAGAAGACTTGGATCTTGAAGGGGAATCGGAGGAAGGCAAGAAGTGAAGATTTGAAAGACATGACAATCACCTCGACAACAAAGGACTAATATTTTTGTTCCTATATTTCCTTTCCAGGCAAAATATACTTACTCTGATTACATAAAGCATTTAGTGAGTGTGCAATGTATATGTGTGTGTGTGTTACAGAAAAATTAATTGGGCGCTAAAGTGCCCCAAAATACAAGTCCACAAGGACATGACAAACAAGTCTTTAGTCATATCTACCTACAAATAAATCTTTGACTCTGTAAAACTTGCTGCATTCTATAGTTAGCCTGCTAAGAGCTACAGTTATCACCGGAGTGGAACATTTCAATATTATATGTAGTCATCAAGGTCAGATTCACCTGACTCCCTTATGTTCCAATAAATTCTTTGTTCTTTTCCTTAGCCATCTCCATTTCTGAAACCTGCTTTATGCATATTCTTTAAATTATCTAACCCCTTTCTTTTAAGACAATTTGCTACTTTGTCAGTACCAATCAAAATTCTTGAAGACTTCTGATGCTAAACCACACTGTGTGGTTCTTGCTCTTAAAACTTGCTTGAAATCTTTTAAGACCCTGGATCACTTTTCAACCTGCCTGAAATTCATGTCTTCTGAGTTTCAACCCCAATCACCTTAAAACTCTCTTTGTTTTTTAACAAATTTGTCTATTTCTCTTAAGGGTCAGTGTTGTACGTGTGGAGACAAAACTTGCCCATCTTGTATTGCTCTACCTTTTCTATTTGAAGAGGTGATGTTTGGGAAAACAAATATTTGTTCTTTATCCCTTAGTAGGAGGCAATTAACTGCTGAATTTAGGGTGCCATCAAAGTCTTCAAAATAGCGTTCTGGACTCCTGAGCACAGAGCACACATGGAAACATCTCGAGGCAAAGATTGTTTCAGAAAAGAGCTATGGAATCTCACCCACATTGATATTTTAGGGTGGAATTTTCTGTTGTATGGGGGCTGTTGTTTCCAGTAAAAATTTATCAATATGCTGATCTCTACCCACCAAACTCCAGCTACACACATCCCCAAATTGAGATACCCTAAGTTATCTCCCTTTGTTTTCAAACATCTTCTAGAGTAGGGACAAAATGATCTATGTCTAGAACCAGGGCTTTAGAAAAAGCTACCTCTTGGTGCTCATCTGCACATGAACTCTTTTCTCTAACAGATCTTCCTGTGAATCTGCAGTATTAACAAAACTTTCCTTAACAAGACAGCAGAAATCCACAGTTGACTGCCTCATGATTCAAACATTTCTGATCATTCTGAAGCTTAGAATTAGAAAGCACACATTTGGATCTGTTGTTGTGCATTCTAAACTGTAATATGGGTGGCAGGAATAATAGCAGTTTTTATTAAATGAATATACATTTCCATTTTGTCATGATAAGGAAAACATCAAAAGGAGAAAGAAAGGAAGGGGAAGAGGAAAGGAGGGAGGCCGAGGGGAATGAGGAAGGAAGAAAAAGCATTGTTCCTCTGATTAAAAAATAAAACAAAATCAGAAATACTGGTGTTAATTATACTGGAGTTAGTGGCATGTTGTTTTTTAAAGAAAATGAAATAAGTATTGACAAGAAGCTATACATAATCTGATGGTCATCTTAAATTATATATTAGAAGTGATTTTTTAAAAAACTACAAACATTTTTAAGAATTCTTAAAATAATTTTATCTTAAAGAAAAAATTGAAGACCATTGTCTTCATGATTTAGGATCTTGTAAATTAGCAATATCACCTCTTTAGAATATGCTGAAAATAAACATAAGATTAAAAATAATCTTCGTGCACTCAAATTAGATGGCACAAGTTATAAATTTCATTTAACGCATAGTTTATGTACTTTATCTACAGGAAATGTCCCTGTTCCAGGAACATTTGTTATTACATTTTATGATTATGATTATATTATACAAAATACTCATAAATATCATATCTGCCTGGATTTGAAATTGAACTTTCTGAATCCATTGAGTAGGATATGTTAAATTTGAATGTAATATTTAGAGATGGATAAGAAAACTTTCTTAAGCGTCAATTTCTCAAGAGTGTCTTTTTCAAAATGGTGAAGGTCATACAGCATTGCTGTCCATAATATACTTGTTATGGTTTGGATGTGAAGTGTTCCCCAAAAAGCTCACATTAGAGACAGTGCAAGAAGGTTCAGAGGAGAAATGATTGGGTTGTAAGAGTCTTAACTCAGTCAGAGATTTAATCCCCTGATAGGAATTAACTGAGTGGTAATTGAAGCTGTAGGTAATTGAAGTTATATGGCTGCAGAAGGTGGTAACTGGGGCTTGGTTTAGGTATATAATGGCCAGCTGGAGCCTCTCTCTCTCTCTCTCTCTCTCTCTCTCTCTCTCTCTCTCTCTCTCTCCTCTCTCCCTCTCTCCCTCTCTCCCTCTCTCCCTCTCTCCCTCTCTCCCTCTCTTCCTCTCTCCCTCTCTCCCTCTCTCCCTCTCTCCCTCTCTCCCTCTCTCCCTCTCCCTCTCCCTCTCTCTCTCTCTCTCCCTCTCCCTCTCCCTCTCCCTCTCCCTCTCCCTCTCTCTCTCCCTCCTTCCTCATTATCATGATGTGAGCTTCTTCCCTCCACCACCCTCTCCCTCTGTGATGTCCAGCCTCACCTAACCTGGAGCCCTGGATGGAGCTGTCCTTTTTATGGACTAAGACCTCCAAAACCGTGAGCCCTCAAATAAATTTTTCCTCCTCTAAAATTATGGGTTGGTTCCTTTAGAAACTGCCGATAAAAAAAAAAAAGACTGACTAAAACAACAGTCAACAGCAGTTTTGAACTGCTCTCAAAATGCTACAAATAAAGCTGAGTTATATTTTTCGGACTTCCAAAGGACCAGGAATTACTAATGAAACATGATTTTAATGGCTTTGTTACACATCAAAAGCATCTTTTGTTTTGTTTTGTTTTTTAACATATAAAATCATCCTTAAGTGAGCCTGTATTTTTGGAACTTTTAAGAAATGGCAAGGAAAATCAGAGCAAAGGAAACTCTTATTACAAAAATGTGGTTTGTAGCACATGCATATTTTTTAATACTGTCATGTATTTAACTACAATGTAAAGAAGAAAAATATGGAAGGTCCTGGTGGCTGAGAATGGCTACCAGAATTTAGAATTGTGTGAAGAGAATGTATCAGTCTCTAATTCTTTAAAATTTGAATATTCTGGGGGTAGGGTGTTGGTTCAGTGGTAGAGCACTTGTGTAGCATGTGTGAGGCACTGGGTTCGATTCTCAGCATCACATATAAATAAATAAAATAAAGGTCCATTGAGAACTATTTTTTTAAATTTAAATTTTCTTTTACAAATGTGACTTTTTCAAGTAATAGGATGCCATTATCTCCTCATGCTGGTGAAAGAGAAGGATTCCTTTTGGTATAATTAAAACAAAACCATGTGTTTCCTCTCTCTCTCTCTCTCTCTCTCTCTCTCTCTCTCTCTCACAGCTGTCAGTTTTACTTTTATCAAGTATGAATGCTTAGTTTGGACATGTTCCTTAAAGTAGCCTACTGTGTGGGAAATCCATCAACAGATATCATCAATTAAATAGTATACATACTTTAAATAAAGAATATATGTACTACTAAAAATGATTAAAATATTAACAGTTATAAGTGATGATATTTTGGATACTGAAGGGCAAAAAGCAATTTCACTGTTAAGTTTAACATAAAAAATATAATAAGCATGGCTGAGTTTTGTAAAAGAGATTTTTGATCTACATTAATGTAGTAACTTATTTTTAGAAACTCTAATGTTAAAATGGAAATTTCCATTATTTCATCTCCAGTATGCCATTTTCTGATAATATGAAACACATACAAAAAGGTAGTAGTAATTAAATGTAGCATTTTTAGGGAAACTATACATTTAGGATATCAAAAATTTTAGAGGTTTTTTTTTTTTTTTTGTAATTTCTTACCTTCGATTTTTTTTTTCCTAAAACAAGGACAGAAGAATTCATGTGTGTGCATATATGGTTTAGAAATGAGTTTTCCCTCAAAAGCTCATGTGTGAGATGCAAGAACATTAAGAGTTGAAATGATTTGGGTTATGAGGTTTTTATAACCTAATTAGTGAATCAATCCCCTGGCAGGGATTAAATGAATGATAATTGAAGACAGGTAAAGTGTGGCTGGAGGAAGTGAGCATTGAGGGTGTGACATGGGGGTATTTATTCTGTATCTGGGAAGTGGAATCTCTCTCTGCTTTCTGGTCATGTGAGATGCTTTTCCCCACCATGCTCTTTTGCCATGATGCTCTGCTCTGAGGAATGGAGCCAGCTGTCTTTGGGGCCAGAATGGAGCCAGACCTCTGAAACTGAGCCCCCAAATAAACTTTGCTTCCTCTAAAATTGTTCTTGTCAGACCTATTAGTCACATCGGTTAAAAAGTTTACTAAAACAATGTACATATATTAGATCTTAAGCTCTTAAAAATACCTTGGTCATGACAAACTTTACTAGATCATGCTCGTTTTCTCAACTAAAATGGTTACCTTATGTGAAATCAGGCTTTGAGAGTAGTATCCCCTTTTGTTCTGTCAAAAGCAAAGCTTTCACATTAATTAAAGACAGAAATAATATTCTATAATTCCTCTATTTGATAGAATTTGCTGTTAATCATAATTTGGGGATTTTCTGATACCAGGAGCTGAATAATTTTGACTGCTAGAACACTATCAAAGGATAGCAGACATTTCCTAAAACTGAATCTGTGCAAGATACTGATGCTAGTTATACAAGACTATAACTCACATTTTCCACAAAAACCAAAGCACCGACCCTCTTGGGAACTGCAGGTCTTCCAGTTTGAACATTTGGATCTGACTGTGCTGAGAATTTAATAATTCATCTGACCTGTATTTGCTTTCAAGTGGTTTTTAATCTCATTAACAAATAAAAATGGTCAGTTCCATGGCCAGATCTTGGTTACAGGTTGTAAAAATTATGGCAAATAGTGGGAATTCTCTCTCTCTCTCTCTCTCTCTCTCTCTCTCTCTCTCTCTCTCTCTCCTTCACACACACACACACACACACACACACACACACACACACATACACACACTACTCTTATAGGAAAGAAAAGAATTGGGTGGAAAAAAGAAGGCATTTTGGAAAAGACAAATTTGATCTGAATTAGAGATGGGTAGAGTAACTCTTAATGGAAAACAGGAAAAGAGGTAAATTTCTCACCAGGTAATTGCATGAAAAAAAAAATAAAAGTGCAAAGAAGAAATCACCACCATATACATCAAAGAGGAAATAAGTCAAAAAAAAGTGTTTGCTAAAATGTATATTAAAACAATGCTACCGGAGAGGCAAAAATATCAAGGACAAAACTAAATGATATATATTATGCAATTAGGAACAAGTTATTAACATCTGTTTATGTGTTATATTTATTAAAAAGTCATGTATTACTTATAACTTTTGTGTTCAATTATGAGAAACTCTTATTAGATATCAGATTTAATTTGTGTATGAATACACAGAAATATTCATGTGGCATACATAATTTAACACACTCAAGTTTAAAGCAGCTTATCATTAGTACTTGAAATTGTCTCCTATCCTCCTAATGCTTATTTCTTACTGGTTAGGCTAAAGAACAATAAAGTAAAGCTTTATTACTTTAAGAAACTGAGAAGTAGTGAGATTGTTATGATTTTGCCATTTTTTAAAAAGTCATGATGAGTTTGTGTTAAAGTTTTTCTCTTTTTAATAATCCCATTTAAATATCTTGGATAATTATTGTCTTTCACCTGATGTCTTAGCATGTACCTGCCTGCTAGAGTATTTCATACATAAAACATTTCAATAAATTCTTCATAAAAAGGAAATTTATGCATGAATATGTACACTCAGAAGGGATTTCTTCAAAATCTATTCATTGTTGAAAAGACAGTCTTATAATGCAATTTGTTGACACAAAGTAGTAGATATGACTTATTTTTATCTTGAATATGTAAGAACAAACAACTCTGTCTTTTATAATAGATAATTTTAGGCTTTGTAGTCCCAATAAGAAAGACAATATGTGAAACATGATATATGTTTTTATAATGAGATCTCTGAGAAATGACATTTTTCTTTGTTTATGGTTCTATTCACTAATTTGAGAAAAATTTAAGATTAACTCTTAAAAAAACACTGAATAAATAATTCTATTTTAGTGTCCTCAAAAGTGTCCATTGAGAGGATTTCTCCTTTATTGTGCATATGTATATGCAAGATCATATATTCATATCTCCACATAATGAGCTGGATTTGATCCTTCAAAAACTCTCAGAGGAAATAATAATAAAAAAATCAAAATATTAAGCTTAATGAAATACTTTTTTCACATTTTGTATATAGTGTTTTTAATAAAACTTAAAACAAACACATTAAGATTGCTAGGCTAGGGTTCCATTTTAATTTACATCTTATAATATTCATATGGAGTCCAATGGAGTTGTAGTCCTAAAAAAATAACTCCATTGTTTATTTCACATATAACAGAAGATCATGATGTGAAAATGAAGGTTTATATTCTTTATGTCTCTTTTTGTCACATGAAGTGACTAGATGGAAAATGGCATATATCTATGGTTATTTTTTTTTTTGTTCAGTCTTTCAAACATCAATGTAAAACCCACTTGTTCATATTATTTTACCACATTATTATTAAGTCTGGACTCCCTGAAAGCAGAGACCACAATTTTCACTCTCATCCTAAGACATGCTAAGAACCCTGCAAGAGTGCTTGTGATGTACATAACAAGTACCAGATGAAAAAGTTATTCTAAAACTTACAGCAGAGAGTAGACCAAATGGTCAAATACAGCATAATAAAACATAACATTTTAAATATACAGTTAACAAATAGATGTATTTTAAAATTGAACATTTCTGTATATTTCATGAATAAACATATTTATTAAGAAGATATTGGCCAATCAATCCATAAATATTGCCAAAAATTTCCAATTACCGTGGTTAGTTTATAGATTTTTAAAAGAAGTAGGAACTTAAGTGTTTTGAATACACAGTTATCAGATCTAAAAGTCACTATTTTAGAACAAGGATGCAATAGACAATACATGTACCTTAAAAGTCTTGGAACACACATTTCACTAAATATTAAACTCCAATGAGGTCTCAGAGAACTATCAAAAATTTAAAAACAAGTAATCCTATATGCACATGTAATGAAATTCAAAAACATTTTTAAAAATGTATTCAAAATGTAATGAAGAAAATATTTGGAGAAATAATGGAGGTACACTTACCAAAAATGAAGATGAAAGATCTTAGGTTGACAGTGAACACAGTGAGCTAGAAATTAGATAAGGAAAAACTTGGATCTAGGTATGTTCTTGTGATATTTAGAAATATAAAAGATTAGAAAATAATTTAAAAATATAATCTCCTTAAAAATTATATTTTTATAAGAAAATATTATATAAATATGAATGCTTTTTTCATTTCTTCTTTTTTGATCCTCATCTATAATCTTTTTTCTTTTGTATTTTGACTTTGTAAGAAACTCAATTTGGATTCCTCAGAAATTATGTAATAATTTCTTATTCTCAATCTGTTGTTCAAGGAGAGGAACAAAAAAATTCCCATCTCTGTAACAGTTAGAATGTCCTTTTATGTGGTTTTGTTGATGTGCTATTAATCTTCTAATGGGTTTGTGAGTGTATGCTTGTTGGGTGGTTTGTTTGCTTTCAGGGTAATGGTGGAGGAGAGACTAGGCAAAGCAATCTGTTCTGGCTTCTCGAGAGAACCCCAGAACTGTAAGTTTTGTGGGAGTATCTTTAAGGCTTTCTTTAAATTGGTCATCCCTTGTGAGAATTTCATAGAGGAGCGGGAAGAGGCCGGTAGCAGCAACTGGCAGGCAAAGGAGCAAGGTGAAAGCAAAGCCTCCCTGGGCTTCTATGTCCTCTGATAAACAATGCAGGGTCCAAGGCCAGTTCCCTTCTCACTCATAATGGGTCAGTCTCTTCTTGTGGCCTCCCTGTTGTCTTAGGGAAGGAGACAATTTCAAATGACAGCTTCGTCTGAGAAGCTGAGACTTCTCCCTATCAGCAAGGACCTAGGTATTGGGGGAGTCTTTGTGGCTTTGGGAAAATCCTGTTAATGGGAGTGGAAATGTTGTAGGGAGGGTGGGCATCAGCCCACCACGTGCCTCAGAGTGTCCTGTTGAATCTGTCCGCACAATTGAAGGATTGGACCTAGGAGGAGAAATATAAACTAATTACTTAGGGTTAATGAGGGTGGATGCTTCCTATGTATTACAAAAATGTTGAGAAACAGTAAAAGCATTCACAAATGAGTTTGTTTACTTTATATGGTGAAGGCCAAGACTATTATCAAACCTTCCATACCAGCCCTTTCAAAGTACTTTCCTTTCAAAATTGTAGCATTATGGTAGAAAAGTAAGTCTAATACCTTTTCTTTTTCTTTTTTTTTTTTAATTTGCTGTTTTTAGATACATGACAGGAGGGTGTTTTTTGACATATTAATCATACATGGAATGCAACCCGCTCCAATTTTGAACCCATTCTTGTAAGTGTATATGATTAGAGTTACACTGGCTGGTATTCATATATGAGCATAGAAAAGTTATGTCTGATTCATTCCACTGTCTTTCCTATTCCCATCCCTCTTTCCCTTCATTCCCCTTTGTTTAATTCAACGAACTTCCATACTAGTCCCTTTCTAGCAGAAGCAAAATAAGAAATCATGCATAGCAATATTCAACAACCCCAACTTTTGTTTGAATTTGAGCACTTCTGGAAAAGATTTTTTCTACCCTTTCCTATCTGAGTTAATAGTAACTGTATTCTTGAAATTTTCAATCCAAAGCTCCAGAACTATTCTTAATATCTCTTTGTTTAATTCTGCAGAAGATCCTGTGAATTCAGACCTTTACAATCATTGTCCTCTTGGACTGCATTGTTTTTTTCCTACGATATGTCTTAACACTTTAAGATTTGGCAAACACCACACCCCCCTCCACACACACACCATGTTTTTTATTTTAGTTTTTATTTCTAGTAATGCTTACTTATTCCTTTTATTTAAACTATTACTCATTTTCACTTTTGAGAAACAGATTCATTTTATCCTATCTGATTTCCCTTACCAAATTTCACCTTACAACATACAATGTAAATGTATTTCTTATGCTTACAGTCTTCTCAGTAGAACTTAAGCTCTAGATAGTCAGGGGGATTTATTGTTCCTTTAATTACTTTATTCTGGGTGCATGTAATAATTCTGTTGAACTAGAACATTCTTTTTTTTTTTAAAGAGAGAGTGAGAGAGGGAGAGAGAGAAAGAGAGAGAGAGAATTTTAATATTTATATTTTAGTTATTGGTGGACACAACATCTTTGTTTGTATGTGGTGCTGAGAATCGAACCAGGGCCGCATGCATGCCAGGGGAGCGCGCTACCGCTTGAGCCACATCCCCAGCCCTGGAACATTCTTTATTTTGCAGAGTAAAGGTTTCCTGACAAAACAATTCTCATTTAAGTAACATCTACTCCATTTGAATTTGAACCATTAGATTTACTACAAAATATGGTTTTAAATATATATTTATGTTTAGAATAACATTTGAGTTTTAAATTGTAGCACTTTTTATTTGAAAGTTTTATGTTTGTTTATTTTTTTTATATTTTGGGGGGATACCAGGGATTTAACTCAGGGGCATTTGGCCACTGAGCCACATCTCCAACCCTATTTTATATTTTATTTAGAGACAGGGTCTCACTGAGTTGCTTAGTCCCTTGCTTTGGCTGAAGCTGGCTTTGAACTCATCCACCTGCCTCAGCCTCCAGAACCATTGGGATTGCAAGCATGTGCCACCACACCCGGCTTGTTTGTTTACCTTTATGCCAAAATTTTCACATTTATTTATTCCTCAAATCATCTTTATATTATCATAACAATTTTACACATGAAACAAATCCAGACTGGCAGATGTTAGCAAATTGCCCATGGACACAAAGCCAATAAAATCTTTTTTTAACCTTTTGTATGAATAAATATTATATATGGAAAATTAGAAAATCATAAATACAAGGATAAGTTAATTCTTGAAAAATTAATGTACTCATGGAAGAACAACCTATGACAAGGAAGAACACCAGACAAGTAATTCTTGTGGTCCCCTTCTATCTTTTACAATCTCTGTCCTTCCTCTCTCCAAAGTTACGAGTTTCTACAACACAGGATATTTTTCCACAAACTGAATTTTATATAACCAGAATCATGTATTTTTGTATGCTTTATTTCATTTAATGCTCTATTTAATCACTGAATAATACTCTGTTGTATGACTATACCACAGGGTGTTTACGGGTTCCTTTTGGAAGGACATCTTTGATGAATCTGGGTGCTGAACCATTGCTAAAGTGCCATAAATATTTGTGTTTATGTTTCAGTATATGCTTAAATTTTCAAATAATTGCATAAGTACATAGGACTATGAATGTTAAATTAAATGATTTATCGTTTTGGAAACTGCTAAACTATCTTTCAAATTATTTTGCATGTTCATCAGCAAAGAGTTCCATTTATCTGCCTCATCACCAGCAAATAGTAGTGTTGGTGTGAGACTTCAGTGATTCTAATTGCTGTATTGAAATCTCATAGTTGTCTTAATTTTTACTTTCTTTTTAAAAAAAGAAAAAAAACTGCTATTGAGCCTCTTTTCATACGTTTATGGAGGAAGATTATTAAGATCTTTCGCTATTCATTTAATTGAACTGGTACCTTCTTTTTTTGGAATATAGTTGTTAACTCAATTCTTTAGTAGATTTTACATTCCTTTAACTCCTCATTGCTATTTGTGAGTTGTGTTTATGTTTTTTGAAGAGTTGCCACATTTAATCTAATTTATGAAAATTGTTGATGCCAATTTGTTTATAATATTTTTATTATTGTTCTAATGCCTATAGGAACAGTTTAGTGTTCATTGGCTACTCTTTCATTTTCAGTATTAGTAATCTGTATATTTTTTCTTTTTATTCTAGATTGCCTGCTTAGAAATTTATTAATATTATTTTCCTTTTAAAAGAACCAGTTCCATAATTCACACAGTTTTTCTCTATAGTGTTCCTATTTGTGATTTCACTGATTTCTGCTCTGAGTTTTATATTTTCTTATGCTTGTTTTAAATTATAATGAGTATTTTTCTCTAAATCTAATATGAAAGTTAGAGTATTGTGTTTAGATCTTTCTTATTTTCTAACAAATGCACTTGGGGCTATTAATTTCTCACCAAACTTCTTCCATTACATCCAACACAGTTTGTTATACTGTAGTTTTATTCTTGTTCAGTTTAAAACATTTCTAATTGCTCTTGACACTTGTTTCTTGACTAATGTTGTACTTAGAAGTATTTTTTTAATTATACATATTTAGGGATTTGTAGCTCTTTTCTCTTATTAGCTTATAGTTTAATTCCACTGTGGTATATACAATGCATGTGTTTTTCTTTTATGATAGTGTTTTACATCCTGCATAAACACGGATAAAACTCATGCAATGCCAGCCCCCATCTTCCATGAGATGCTGAAGAATGAATCTATCCCTCCCAGAGCTGTGACTCTTGGTGATCACCCAAGTTCAGATATCTGCTTGCTCTTTGTTAACTGTGTACTTTCCTTGATGTCTAGTGTATTTATTAATGTGACTTAAGTATATATGTTCTTTTTTACTCCCATACTAATAGAACTGATGTTTTTTGTACATCTGAGACTCTTTTCTTTATCAAATTACACTCCTTTGTTTTGAAATATTTAAGGTAGTGGTTCTTCCTTATTCTGGCTCTGGCTAAAACCAGAATACCATTCAACGCTGATTTCCTTGCAGCCTAGTTGAGTCCAGGTCCCTCTCTGCATGCATTCCATGTTCCAAAGATGTGAACTCTGTTCTTCATTATCATTTTCTGGAAAAATGCCATCTTCATTCCATTGTTCTTTGTCTTGTTATATGAACCCTATTCCTTAAATCTCATGCCTTTTGATTATCTTTTTCTCTTCCTCATCATTGCTGCCAACTACTGACTTTCTGGTAACTCAAACCAATTCCATAAGTAATGTGAAACCCAGCACACATTATTATTTTTGCACAGGGCACCATACTTTGAGACATGGAACTCATGCAATACTCTAGCTGAGTGGCTTATTTACCTCCTTTTTAAAATAACTAATTTCCCATGCAAGTTTAGCCAATCACTGATAAACTAACACTTGACCTTGTCATTGACAGCACACTGTTTTCAGTCTCATAAATTCAAATATCCTATTCTCTACACAAAATTTATCATCCCAACTTGTTTCCAGTTCATTGTTACTATTTCTACTGCAATTATTTCTGTTCATTGGAAATATCCTGCCTTTGCTTGCATTGTATTCTGTCTACATTTATCATTTGCATCCTGCCTTTTTTAACACTATCTATTAATTATAGTATTTTTCATAGGATATCTCAAAATTGCATGTGTTTATGTGACTTTGACAAGCATATCATTGTATCTTTCTTCTTCTTAAACACTACATGGAATGAAAAAAAACTCTCTGCTATAGTTTGGATGTTGAATGATTGGGAGGCAGTGGAATTATTAGGGTCTCGTGGGAAGTTCTTAGGTCATGGGGACATGACTTTGAAAGGGATTATGGGATTATAGCCTCTTCCTCTTGTGCTTTCTGCTTTGCTGCCTGAATGATGAAGGAGTTTTTCTCTGCCATACACTTCCCTCTAATGCAATCCACCATGCTCAGTAAAGGCTCCCCAAAATGGGTCCCTTGATCTTGGGACTAGAAACTCCAAAACCATGAGAAAAATTAAATAGTTTTTTCAAATAAGTTAATTATTTCAGTTATTTTGTTATTGTCACAGATTGCTAGCTAACACAATCTGTAACCTCAGATCAAGGGAGTGCCCTTGGATGAGAGAGAGCACTAATTTTTCAGTCATAGTGGTAAGACATCCTCACTTGTTGAACCATATCTGCTAAGAAGGAGAAACAAGTATACCTATTGAGCTCTATGCAAACTGCTGATTTATGAGAAACATGACTTTTTCCTCAACCTTTATATGTGAAAGTATTATGCAACAATAAATAAATGATACACTACTCAACTGTGAATTCACAGTACATCATTAAAACCACTTTGAATTTGTCCCAAACTATTTTTATCTACATATGCATATTTTTTAAAAAAATCTAAATATATAACTTTTTCTTCCACATATTCTTTGTACCTAAGTGTCACTAGGAGAAAGAAACTACGATACTTAGGATGTAGGTTTCATTATATTCTGCAAATACATGTGTACTTTCCAATGTGTTCAAACACCGAAACTTGACTCTACTTATAATTTTCAGCATGAGCTTTATTTCAAAACTAATTTAAACTAGAATATATTATATCAGATTAAAACTTTGCATGTGGCATAGTAAAAACAAAAACTCTACAAATATAACATTTATCTTTACTTTCTCTTTATAATATATATACATATATATGTATATAATTGAGGTAATAACTCTCTTTTTTATTTTGTAAATCAATATATTAAGTTTATAACATTTTAAACTTTATATAAAAATAGATTAGTATAAAGAGTTTCATATACCCTAAATGTCATTCCTCTTATTAGTAACATTTTATATTAGTATGCTACATTTGATATAATTAATAAAAATCCATATATCATCATTAACTACAGTTCATATTTAGTCAGATTTGCTTATCTTTTTTCTAATATCCTTTTAATCTTGTAATATCTCACATTGGAGTTAGTCAACATGCCTTCTGATGTTACTATTCAGTGTAGAAATACCTCCTGTTTTCTTTGTTATTGACATATTTGAAGTATTTGAGGAGTATGAATTTGATATTCTGAAGACTTTTTCTTAATTTGAATTAGTCTATTTTTATCACAATTAGGTATTTTTTTTTTGTACCAGGAATTGAACCCAGAGACACTTACCACTGAACCACATCTTTAGCATCCCCACCTTTTTGTCATGTTAAGTTGCTTAGGGCTTCACTAAATTTCTGAGGCTGGCTTGGATCTTATAATCCTCTTTCCTTAACCTCCCAAGCCACTGGGATTACAGGTGTGCACCACTGTGCCTGGTACAACTAGATATTTTTATGTCTCAAGTTCACTAGACCATGGTGCCAAATATATATTAATCTACACTGGGTGAATTTATTGTTTTATTCAGTCTGCTAGTTCAAATGTTCATCTCATTGAAAGATAGCCTCACAGGCACAATCAGAATAAGGTTAGCCAAATATCTGGGCACCTCATGGCTCAGTCAACTTGAAACAAATTAACCATCACAATCTACAGAAATTAAAGTTTTTCACATTGGATTTTTGACTATTATTCTTCATTTATCTATTAATTGAGTCATTTATTCATGTCTGTATAAGTAGATGGATATTTATTTTATACTTGAGTTGAAATCCAATGATACTTCATTTTGTGTTTGTGATTTAAGCATTTACTTTATAAACCTATAAGATACTTCAGCTTTACCTTTTACATTGTCTGTCCCAGACCAGAGTCAACTATTTCTCCAAAGAGCCCTGGCTGCTTTTGTTGATGAGTAATATTATAAATCAAGATCAGGGCCTTGGTGTGCTTATTGCTGCTGGGGTGCAGACCCTTCTCTTTTTCATCAATTCTTCTACACTGTTACCATCTCAATATCTGCACCTCTCCCATTTTTCTATATCTGTTGAACTCAATCTAATGGTGATCTGAGATTCCTGCCCATCTCCACAATTTATATAAAAGTATACATTGTAGCAGATTAAAACTTCAGTTCCATATATCCTGCCTCATCTTTCCTCAATTCAAAACATTCCATACATTTTGATCTTACTTCCTGTCTTTTTTCCTTTTACCTGCTGTATTTCAACACTACCCTCATTGCTTTCATATCTTCATATTTTCTTGCTGGGTTGTTTCAACCCTTTACAGATCCACTTTACCAGACTCTTACATCCGTTCATTTTAGATTTTTGATAGTTGAGCACTAATGTCACTCCTTTCTGTGGAGATTTTCCTTCAGTTGACCAAAATGTAATAGATGCTGTTCGTGATAAATTGACAAAAGGGTGCAAGATGTTCTCCTTCCTTGTCTCTAGAGGAGAGGAACTCTGAGTTGTAACTTGGGTTTCAGATCTGCCCATGGGACTGAACTCAAGGTAGACTCCAGCCAAGACCAAATCCTTGATTAGCTGTCTCAGCCCTGACCTGCCTTCCTCATTCCTTATCTCCTGGGAACACAGCTTCTATAAATAACTTTCACAGGAAACCCTATCTTAAAGCTGCTTTTCCAGGCAACTCTGGCAAGGCTGGCTTTCTGTTAGTAGGTGAAATTGTTAAAGGGACTTTTGGTCACACTTAAAGATCTTACGTCGAGAATACGTCGAGAAGCTAACTATGAAAGAAAATGACCAAATGTTGGTCCAAATAATGACTCATTTTCCAAATTAACAAATTTGTCTCGGATAGTCGGTCACATCTTTGTACCTCAGAACCCTCTTTTAATTATGAAAGAATCATTGTCCTTTATCCTTTTACTTTTTCTCAAACCCCATTTGAAATTATTTTAGCTTGAATTCAGCCAAATGACCAAAGAAAAGTAAATAAGTACATGCTTTTTCACAGGTCAGAAGAAAGAGCATTTTGAAGCAAGTGTTCATTCCGCTCAACCTAGAAAGTCCTTGAGGTTAAGGTGTTGCAGTTTTATCCATAGATGTTGGTAAATTGTTTTTAATAAGAATGAATAACTACCCAATGAATGAAAAATAAATAAATAAATGATAATTCCTCTTCAAATGTTTTTTTGAGGGATTTGTGAAAATTGAATTATAAACTGTCAAAGTGAAATGAAGGTTAGGGAGTTCCTGCTCAGATAAACCCAATAGTTTTATTTCACCATCCATGTCAATGACATAGTCACAATATAGATGTCAAACAATTAAATTCTTGATGGAATTGAACCTCCTTCCAAGTTTTCTTCTTCAAATTTGTCTCTGAAGAAATAGCACACAATCTTGTTGCATCTAAAAATTTACCTAAAATGGCCAGTGGTATTACTTGACTCAAAATCTGTAGTTTTGAAGGATATTCACATTAAGTATGGCCATATATTTTTTTAATATTTTCTTTTCAAAGTAAGTAATTTTTTTCAAGGTAACATTGTGATGAAGTTCATAACAGAATTCTCTCATTCTTGAGAAAAGAAAAAAAAGTGTCCTCTTTGGCAGTGGAATTTTAATCACATTTGAATTTTATTATTCACAATAATTCCACTTTCAGCTCTGTCAGGACCTGCATAGCTGCCCACTTAGCACATGCATGAACAAATGCTTCCAAAATTTGATGCTCATTTTCAAATCTGTTTCCCACAGGTTAGTAATAATTTTAATGGCACAGAAGACATATGTTTCTATCAGGATAAATGCACAGTGGTCCACTATGAGAAAAAACAAGGCAAATATTTTAGTAAAAATATATACTTTATGTTCTTAGAGTAGAAACATAGAAAATAAAAATAAATAAGTATTTTTTTAGGCTTACTGAGACTCTGAACATTGAGGATTGCTTAATATACTCTTCAAATAGAAATGAAAGACAATTGCCGAGGCTATAATATTTGCTATGTATATAGTTGAACATATAAAAGATAGGAGTCCTCTTATCAGACGAGGAAAAAGGGGAAATTTATTCTAATAAAATAGTCAAGAAGGTTTGCAAAGAACAGTGTCATTGTTTTTGATGTATATATGGCTAAACATTGATTCTACCTTTAAGATCTGAAGGGAAACAAATTATCTGGCATCTCAAAACAGTGAGTATGTGTTTGTGGGATAGAAGGTTAAAAAGTCAGGGGAAAAAAGGGAGAAACAGAATGCACACACACACACACACACACATTTATATGTATGTATATATAGTAATATAATGGGAGATTAAGTACAACTTTGCAAACTGGCAAATTATTAAAAATAAATTTTCTAATATTCCCAGTTAAAAATTGCACTACTTATAGTAAAATATCTATATTTTCCATTTAAACATTTCAAACTTTTCATGTAACTAAAATAAAAATAAAATAAAACACTTCATTATACCATGCTTGCCTGATTACAGATTCACTGACATAGAACTTCTTCAAAATGAGGAATTGCTAGCTAATGGCATAGCATTAGCTTGCACATGCTAGCAATCACAAAATTTCATTTATCTGTGTGTGCGTCCAAAGGGATGATTGAGGGCAGGAAAAGATGAAGCAGAATAGAACATGATCTTGTACTTCTAGAACACTGTCCTCAAACTTTCTCATGCATAAGAATCACCTTGGGAGCTTATTAAATTAGCATATGCTTTTATCAAATCACCAGAGATTTTGATGAAGTAGATGTAGGATTGGACTCTGCAATTTGAATTTTTAATAAACACCTCCAGTGACTCTGACACAGGTGCTACAAGAAACATATTTTGAGAAATCTAGAAACAACAGTGTTCTCATCATGGGGATAGACATGCTGGATAGGCTACTGAGAAAGACTGTGAGGAATTTCCCACAAAATTTGAAAAAGGACAGGTACCATCTGGTGATAATTGTTCAGTAATGCTTTACCCAAAAATTTTTAGTGCTTAAAATCCCTGCCAAATGTTTTTAATGACTTCACCACATTCTACACTTGGAAGTCCTAATTAAGGAGACGGTTGATTTGCTTAAAGTGAAAAAGTGGTGGATGAAAAAGAATGTAGGATGGTTCTTCATTCAGCTTTAACATCCATAGAGAAAAACAAGTTAAAATGGAACAAATGAAAGATTGGGGTTAGATGGTTTAAAAGCCCTCATACACTCTGTACAGAGCACAGATGCATAATTTAAGTTTATTAAAGTAGTTCTACTTTAAAGTGTGTCATTTTGAAGAACATTTTTAATCAATAGTTTATTAAAACAATATCCCACTTGATATACTTTATTTCTAGAATTTTAAATTTTAATGTGACACATATTAATCTGTATTATAGTACCAATTATAATAAAACGCTCCGCATGAGGCTTTTTCTTACTTTATTACATCCTATTTCACAAGATAATTTCTTGTATCTTCTGATGTTTAAAGTACAATAAGTATAAAATGAATGCTGCTCTGAAATTTATAAGATGTGTTGCATCTATTGCCATTGATGTCCCTGGTTTTACAGTAGTGTCTGTGATGACAGAAGTAAGAAATTACATAGCAGTTTGATGTTTGGTGTATTGTATATGTCTGTAGATTTTAGTTTCCCCAGTGAGAATCCTTGGGAGTATTGAAAAGCTACTATGAAGTGGATTATTTCCAAATTGTGAATGCTTTGTTAGAATAAGGGAGAAAATCACACACATATACATACACTCAGACACAAATATGCAGCACACATAAAAATTAGTGAAACTTTTTACAAGTCACATATTTTGTTTTTAAAGCGTAACTCATTCCAATTAAAACAACTCAAATTACCCACTTTGTGATTGGGTGACAAATCAAAACAATTTGGATTATGTGAAAATGACCTGTGTATTAAAGAAAACAGTAAACATAGGAGACCTGTAAAACAGGGTGCTATGCATTTGTATCCAAAAGTGAAAGAATAGTGTGGATTTTCAGAAACAGAGGGCATGGCAATCTTCCTTGTTCTTCCTTTTTATTCATTCTCCCCCACCCCTTTGGTACCAGGGCTAGAATCCTTGGGTGCTTCACCACTAAACTACATCCCTAGTCCTTTTTAATTTTTCTTTGAGACAGTATCTTGCTAAGTTGCTTAGAGCATTACTAAATAGCTGAGGCTGGCTTTGAACTAGAGATCCTCCTGCCTCAGCCTCCCACTGGTTCTTCATTTTTAACTCTTGCTGCTTCTCCTTTTGATAATAATAATAGTTTTAATTAAAGCTACTTCAATTTCAATGGGATATTTCCATTTTGCAAAACACTCCCATGTTATTTCTTCATTTGAATTAATTTTCCTGATAGGTTTCCCTTGCATACACACACACACACACACACACACAGAGAGAGAGAGAGAGAGAGAGAGAGAGAGAGAGAGAGAGAGAGACTTTACAGCACCACTTATTTTGCATATACTTAATTTCCAGATTTCATCATAGACTACTTCTCTCCAGAAAGCTTCCATTTACTGCTTAAGACTACTTTGGCTCTTCTGTGGTGGCTTCTGCAGCACTGTACTCATATTCTTTCACATCAGTGTGTTTATTGTCTTTTCCACAAGACTTCCAGTGACTTGATGACAGAGTCTGTAAAAAGTTCTCTGGTGTAACTTAACTCCACAGAGCCACATGAAGTGTGTTACACAGTCTCCTTTTTTCCATATTCTTACCTGCACTTGTTGTCTTTGGTCTCTGGTAATAGCAATTCTTTGGGGAGTGGGTGATATCTCATTGAGGATTAATTTGCATTTTACCTCTTGATTGGTGATGTTGAGCTTGTCTTAAATATACCTATTGGCCATTTCATATACCTGTATATCCTCTTCTGTAATGTCTCTTTATGTCTAATTTCCATTTTTAGTCTTTTATATTTCATGGTTTTGTGGCTCAGCTTAGTAGGTTCAGCTGGGTGTTTCCTGTCAGGAACTCTCACACAATTACAGATGGCATCTGGGGCACAAGTCATTGGAAGACTTCTTTATTCATGTTTCTGGCTCATGTGTTGGAAAAGTGGAAACAGATTTGAGCTCTTTGGTTTCTTTCTGTGGGTTCTCTCTAAAGGACCAGCTTGAGCATCCTCATAGTAAGGAGTTCTCTGTGTAATAGGACTTTTCATGTGAGGACCAGCAACTAATCAAATTAGTGTTAAGACTCTGGGGTGGAAGACGTGAGGCCACAGAGTTCAGTCTTAGAATTCCCTGAATATCTCTTCCATCACCCTTTATTTTTCCATCACATCAATAAAACTTGCCCAAACTCCAGCAGCAAAGGATCATAATCCACCTCTCCATGGAGGGCTAACAAAGTATTTGTGCCATGCTGAATTTATATTAAACACAGTCATTTCTATTAATAATATATGATGACTCTGTATAACTCTTTTTGGGGGGGCTGTGTGGGGGGATTGAACCCAGGGGTACTTAACCACTGAGTCTCCTGAGCCCCTGGTCTGTATAGCTCTTAATGTAACTTATTTTTTTCTTTCTCATGTACTTTACTATGAATTTGTCAATTACTTTGAAATACACCCATTGTCTGCTCTTTTATTACTCTCATTATGGTTAAGCAACCATAATATTTTGCCTAATCATGATAGTCTAAGTATGGGTTTTCATTATGCAGACCATGTTTCACCCAATAGAACCTTTCCTTCAGAATCAATGATCATGCCTAATATGTACAAAGTTTCTATGACTTTCTATCTTAATCAGAGGAAAGTCAACGTCCTAGCTATAGGAGCCTAAGCCATCTCTCCTTGAAAATTTATGAAGATATTATTTCTATTTTCTTTCTTTTACCAGTGTTTTTACCCAGACATGCCTCTTCACAATTTTTAAAACACATCAATCCAATCCCACCTCAAGGGACCTGCAGTTGCTATTTTCTGTAGCTAAAACAATCTTATTCCAGATGTCCCAATGATTTAACCTTTGAATTCCTTTTTCTTCCACTATGAAACTATAGTGTTCTTTATTTTTTCCTCAGAACAGATTTGAGCACATAAAAAAATGCATATGTATATGTGGAAAATTCCTCAATATAAAAAAATACTCATATAAAATCTTTTAAAAATATAACTAATTAAGCCACAAATTTTTTTTTCAAAAACATACTTGTTAAGTGGCACTAATATGAGTAAGTCAGTTATCTTCATTGTATTGAACTTTGAAATTTTGTATTTCTTTTAATTATTTTACTAATAAATGATTTTATTTTAATGCAATAAATACTTTTGAATGCATTTTTAATTTTTTAAGTGATGATTTTTCAATGTATTCAAAATAATATATAATTTCAGTACATTGCTATTGGAGATACATTTTCAATCATTTAATGTACAAATATTAGTACATATTTAAGTACTGATAAATGTTTGATGGACACTTGAATAATTGTATTTTTATATTTATAATTCAAAGTGGAATATAGATATCACTTGGAGTACACTATTAAACCATAACCATCATCATGTTTACATGACTAGATAAATCTCCAAAGTGTTAGTTGCTTTTAATATTATTACGATTGGTGATTTAAAATAAATATGTTGTAATATTGCTTTATATAATTTTCCATAATGGAGTAGCCAGTGTGTACTGTTATATTTATACTTTCTTCAATAAAATAATAATCAGCTCATTTCACTTTGCATGACTTTAATACCATACTCATCTTTTGCTCATCTAAGGGTATTTTTTATTGCTTAACATCTGAAAATGGGAACACACAGGCATTTTTTAATGTTTTGTTTTATTCTAACATATAATTAATATAACATTAATACAAATCATTATTAAATGAACAAAGAAAAGAAAGTCATCATTCATAATGATGACTATGATAACATTATATTCTAAAATGTTATATTAGCATGCTAATATTTTTGTGTATTTTCTTTCAGGGATATGTATGCATGTGTGTTTTTGTGTGTAGATTCATAAGTTTAAAAATTATTATCTACATCTGACTGTTACCATTATGTATTTTAATTTTGATGAATTTTATAATATGTTTAGTATGTAAAAACTTGTCTGAGGAATTCAGAGCATTGCATCAAGTTATTTGGTTTGTTGTAATTTGGAGTGATTTTCTCAGCCATTTCTCTGATATTGGATACCATTCTTGGTCCCAAGGTTTTGCTACCATAAATAATGCTGCAATACACATCCTCGTGCATAATTCATTATGAGCATCTCTGATTATTTCCTTAGGATATATGACTAAACATGGAAAATTGGGTCAAAGACTATGGGTATTTTAATGATCTGGATAAACGATGCCAAGTTGCCCTCCAGAAAGTTTCTCTATCTTTGTTTTCCCACAAGTAACATATTAGACTTCCATTTGCATTTCTTTAATTAGAAATCATATTGAGTTGTTTAATGTATTCATTAACTGTTTCTAGTTTTTGAATTTTTTTGCACTCATGGAGTTGCACCAGTTGGTAATTTGCTCATTGCCAATTTTTCTTATTTATTAACTTATTAAGAAATTATTTTTGAGTCACATATATAAAAATTGTTTTCCAATTACCACTATTAATATTTTCTTTTTTCAAAACTATACATATTTATTTTATTATTATTTTTTAACCTTTATTATATTGGTTTATTTTTATGTGGTGCCAGGGATTGAACCAGTGCCTCATGCATGCTAGGCAAGCGCTCTACCACTGAGCCACAACCATGGCCCCAAAACTATATATATTTAAACGTACATGTATTCATTTCTTTCCTCTCTTTCTCTGTCACACTATACCTTTCTGTGACTAACCTTTGTTTAAATTCATAATATTATATATCTACTAATATTTTCTCCTTGTTCCTTGTTTTTTATAGTAATTTCACTAAATTATTGTGTTTATTTTGCCTTAATTTTCTCTATAAACTGCTACTTGTGATTCTACTATAACTCTTCCATTAAAGATATATTAATTTTATTGATGTGTTTTATAAGGAATTTTGACCTAGGTTGTTTTAAAATGGTCTATGAATTGCCCACCATTAACACTTAGTCTCACATATTAATGTTATTTTTTTCTTCACAAGGCACCCACATATTTACATATTTATTGTAAATCCATGGCAGTCTAGGCATGCCAGTGAGGCAAATGTTAAGTAGAACTTCATCTAAACATACCATGTTCCATCTCTTATTATTTTTCTGATACTGTGAAATTACAACTAAATTCCAACTCTCTTTGAATTCCAGTTCATGTAAGGATCTCTTATGAAGTTTTCTGTCTCCTCATTATTCTGTTTTATAATTTCAGGTGTCTGATTCTTAATTTGAAAATGTTTATGTGACTCTGAATATCATCTTGAATAACTAACACATAGCAATACATTATTTGTGTGTCTGATAAAAAATATCAATAAACCTGTAACATACAAGAGCTTAGCTCCTGTAATTCATTAGATGGTTTTTTGATTATTCACTGAATGCACAGACTTGAGATAATTATCTGTAGAGACTTAATTTTTTATTCTCTCTAAAATCATATATATTTATGGGACACCATGGAATGTTTCAATACATGTATATGTTGCATAGTGTTTAGACAAGGCTCAACTTATCTATCTCTTTAAATATTTATCATTTTTATGGTAAAAATTTCAAGATCCCTTTTCACCAGGATTTTCAGATGTATAGTACATAATTGTTACCTATTGTCACCCTGCTAGGATTTATATTTATAGTTACACTAAAGCTTCCTACTTTTATGTAACTGTACCTTTAGCAACCATTGGTGAAACTTTCTCTATCCTTCCCTCACCTCCCTTGTCCCCAGCCTCTGGTAACCACCTCTGTACTCTCAACTTTTATGAGATCAATTTTTAGAATTTACATGAGTGAGATCATGTGGTATCCATTTTCCTGTGCCTGGATTACTTCACTTAACGTTATGATCTCCAGTTCCACCAATGTTGCCACAAATAAATTTTAATAAATAAGTGAAGGGATAAAGCATCTGATCCCTTATCTGTATTTCTGTAAACACTGGGCTCAGAGGTCTTCAACCCAAGTGACAGGTGCAATGGAATCTGAGAATGATATTACATTCTTATATCTGTGCATCATTAAAACACATTCAAAATACGAATACATTTAACTTAGTAAATATTTAAAATGTGGGTTAAAATGAGTTATTTAGTACTACAAAATTACACAGGGAAGAATGATCATCCTTTTACATTAGTAAAGCAATCCATGTTGTAAGTGTCTAAATTTGCCCAAGCATCTGGTATGTCACAAACTTTTGGAAAGAATTTGAATGTATTCCCATATACAATATTACTCTGTTAAAACATGTGCCAGAAAGCTGGCGTAGGATAAGTTCTCTTTTGCAACAGGATATCTGAAAAATGTCATCAGCCTTCATCAAGATGCATGATTTGGCAAGTAGCTCACTAATTGGGTTTTATAGAGATCATTGTCTTCAGAGTTGCCAGTTGATTGTTTCATTCTCCAATGCGGTGGGAATGTCACAACAGTTATTACCTGCCAACTCCCTGGCAGTTCTGAAGCTGACATCAATCTAAAGCAATCTGGACACAGTCATCTAATATTTTACAACATTTATCAAAAGTTTACAATCATTTATTTTTTATGATAACTACAAGAGACAAAAATATCCTTGTGGCCTCCTAGATACAGCATGGAAATAGATTAATTGTAGAAAGGTGCAAAGAGCTCAGAGAAGTTAATTTAGTTTGGATTCATGAAATTACTTGAGGTCTCAGTACTAATATCTTCTCTAATTTCCAAAATTCATGCACTTTTATTAACAAGTGTAAGCTTCTTTCAATCATGTGTTTCTCTCATTCCAAAGAATCTGATGAATGTATAAACTGTGTGCAGATTCCATGCTTCTGTCAACTTGCCAAAAAAGTAAACATTTTTAGTGATGACTATATTCAAGTTCATTTTATTTGCAAGAAACATGATGTTAGGCTGTAGCTTTAGATGCTGCAAAAGCCATCACAAGGTAATACTCATTATCAGTATTTTTTCTCACACCAAAGTCATTAGGTAATAGAAAAATATTCAGATACGCATTCCATCTTCTTTAATGGCACATATTACTGATTTTAACATGAATTACTTATTGAGGTTGATGCAAATAATCTCACGAGGAATAAATACTGACTATATTGCAAAGAAACTGAATGCTAGAGTTAACAACAAATCTAGGAACAGGTTTATTCTCCCTTACATTTCACTACCAAAGAAATTGGGGCCACTATAATGGTGCTATGTCTTTGAATAGAGGATGAATAAATCTTTTGAAATGCTATTTTAGATGGGAGATGAAATTATTATTATATTTTCATTATAAGAGAAATACAAGAGCAACTGGAAAGCTAAGAATAAGAACAATGCCTTAAAATATTTTAGTGCGGGATGAACAAACTGATATCCAATAGGTCCAAGTTACATCAAAATTACCTTGTGTATGCCTAGAAAGATGATCAGTCATATAAAAGAGAAATTTCACGAGGTTTACAGACCCTCCTGAATTCATGAACCCTAGTTTATCAATCTTCCTTTATACTATGTACTTCATGCTGCACAAGAATTCAAACTAAAAGTAATTAATGATACTCCACTGTGGTATTGCTTTCTTGAAGGATATTCTTTCCAGTATTGCCAACTTTTTGAACTGAGAAATAAAGTGTGAAAGGAAGCCAAGCACCTGGAATACAAGATAAGAAATGATATCAAAGTATAAATCTTTCTAAGAAAAAATATGTTGTCAGCAAAAATAGAACAAATTGACCCATGGAGAATACCAGGAAGCCCAGACAGTATCCAACAGCATATGTAAACTTTTTAAAAGATATGTGCCAGGCTTCCAATGTCATTTTTACTTCTCAATAACCACTGTTTAGAACTTTTTTAATCGAATAATTCTTTCCTAATATGTTTCACAGATTTCTATATATGAGTACATCTATTTCTGGTCTTGATCAGTTTTTCTATCTTTATACAAATATCATACTATGCGTCTTAATCTAACTTCAAGAGACAACCAGCTGCAGTCCATCACTCCTTTTCTTAATCTTTCTCCAAGCTATCTTAGTTGTGTGATTTTTTTAAATATAAAATTTATAACAATTTCTAAATGCTACAGAGATGGTGTTGGAATATATATCAGGAGTATATTATTAATCAACTTGAATTTTTCTATGATCAATTGAAGAAAACTGACATTATATATTACTAAAACTTTTGAACATAAGATCACTATTTTCTTATCTCTTTTCTAATGCCCTTTAAATGTTTCACTGTTTATTAAAAAAATGTGCACATCATTTGCTAAATTTATTTCCAAATAAAACACAGCTTTATTGCTATTGTAAATTATATCACATAATCTGTGGTTGAAATATTTGTTGCTGGTGTTCAAAAACAAAATTGGCTTTTTAAATCTTATATCCATTGAACTTTCTAATATCCTCAGTTATTTATAGTAAATTGTAATTTATCTCTGTTTCCTTGTAGAAAATCATTAATGACAAATAATGACAGTTTTATTTTCTTCTTTCCATTTCCTATGTATGTATTTTGTATTATTTTCAAACTGTGCTACATAAAGCCTGAAGTGAAAAATCAAAGAAGAAATACAGAATATTGTAATAATTATCATTCACCCTTTTAAAGGGAATGATTATAACATTTAATCATTTAGGTTATTATTTGTTTGTTAATATTTTAAAATTCTATAGATACTATTTCCCATGTTTAAAAAAATTGCTTTTTACTCATTCCATTGAAAGTTAACTTATTATCTTTATGTGCATGGAACTATTTTTGGTGCTTGAGATATATTCTTAAATGGAATAGGACAAAATCTCTGTTCCATGAAATTTAACTCCTAAAGTTCCTTTTTCACTAATAGTTTTTGTTTATTTTTTAAAACTATAAATATATATTAAATTTTATCAAAATCTTTTTCAATGTCTCTTGAGGTGGTTACATTCTTCTTTTATTCTCCAAACAGAGCTATTTTAAAAAATATATTTAAACATTTATATGACCTTAAGAAAAATCCCAATTTTCTAAGTGTTACTTTAAAAACTACATTTCATGGGTTGGAATTGTGGCTCAGTGGTAGAGCACTCGCCTTGCCCATGTGAGACCCTTGGTTTGATCCTCAGCACCATATAAAATAAATAAGTGAAATAAATGTATTTTGTCCAAATATAACTTAAAAAAAAATTAAGAACTACATTGCAGTCTTCAATTTACTGATAAAATAAGATTTAAAAATAATATAAGAAAGCCTATACAGATAACCAGCAGAGAGTTGTAGAGGGACTTTCCCACAACATTTAAATGGAGACCAAAATTCATTAGTACCACATCACAGTGGTTTTAGGATCAGTTTTAAATGTGAATGCAAACAGTGTATAGTACTCTTTTATTTTAAAAATGACAAATATCTGGACTTTTGAGACAATACCAAAAATTTGAGTATATCCTAGTTCATTAAAGTGTGTATCATTGGACTGATCAAGAGTTAGGAAAACTCTAAATTCACAAATACCTAATCTTTCCATGCTGTATGTATCTTTAAGCAGAGTTTTCTGGCATATATTTAGAAGGCCACTTCCCTCTCTCTGCATCTCTTCTTGCTCCTTGACAGTTATGGGTTTAACTATCTCTCATTCATGAAGTAATGGAGGTAGCTAAGGATGGTTGTCACTTATGAATTGGCTTATTGGAAGTTTTACTGTGTTTACTCAGGATGTTTGTATCTGTATTCATAAATCAAGTAAGTCTGCAATTGGCATTTCTCACATCGTTTTTCTAGTATTGCCAATCAAGTTTTTATTAGAACTATGAAATAATGTGGAGTGATCATTTATTCAGGGGAAACTAATTTAAGATCAAATTAATATGTACTTTGAGAATTTCACATTTTTCTGGGCATGTTTTCTTTGCAGAAAAATCCTGGGCATGTTTTCTTTGTAGAAAGATGTGTTAAAATATGGTTGCAGATTATTTAATCACTATAATATAATTACAACCCTCCATTTCTTTTTGAGTCCTATTTTTATATTTAAATGTTTATTCAATTTCTCAAACTTTTTTGCTATAGATTATTGATAATATCCCCTTATTACCCTTATAATGTCTGCTGAGCTGCAGATGTGATCTATGATTTATTTATAATGCTTCTGACATGTGAATTCTTCTGACGCTAACTTGATTTGTTATTCTCAATGTTGTCAAAAAATTAATTTTTGGCTCTGAGATTCTTTACTATGCCTTTTATATTTCATCAATTTCAACCTTTTAATTTATACATTTTATTTAATGCTACCACCAATTTCCATTTGTTCCACCATCCAGAAATTTCAAGTTATCTTTGATTCCTTCTCATGATCCCTGGGCATGTTTAAAATCTCATACATATTTTTGAAGTCTAGGTTTTCTGTTGTTCCTCAAGTATGTTGTCCCTCATCCTAAAAGGAAATTCATAAATGTAGCTTTGTTTGCATTGAATTCTCTTTTTCCCATTCATTCTATTAACATGGGCAAGATTTAATCCATTCTACTCAGAGTTCTAAGCATGGTGTTTATTTTTCCGTAGTGTTTATTTTTACTTCCTGATAATATAATTACACCCAGTTCATTTGTGTTGAGTGAAATAAGTAATCTTTTACTGCAATCTATTCATTTAAAATATTACTTAACTTTCTTTTTCATTCAAGTGCTATCATCATTAGATGACAAGTGATAAACTACTAACATGATCTGTTTGATTTTGCTGAGATTTTGCAAAAGAAAAAGAAGAAAAGAAACAAAAAGTAATTTAAAGTATCAAAACTGATATAGTAAACTAAATGGAACCTATTTGATGAAAAAAGCAAAATTTAAAAAAAAAATTTATTATTACTATTATTAAGATTCATTCTATATCATTCTTAGGATGATTAAGACGATGAAGTCAAGAAAAACAGTGATGGTGGAGTTGATGAGGAAGAGCATTGTGGGTGATATTAAGAAAATCTCAATGTGGTTGGTTTGATTTTGTGTGTCATAGCATTTGGGGGTGTTTGAAACTCTTATAGCAATATGGTGCAAGTGAAATAAACTCTAATGTTAAAACTAGTGTGAATGAAATGCTTTAGCCCAGTTGCCTCTCTAAAAAAAGTCAATAAATCATTTTAACAAATGTGGTTTATTTCCATACTAGAATTTGAAGAACAAAAATCTTACCTAAAGTAATATTATTTTCCCTTTCTTTTCCTTTTTCTGTTCTGAAGGCATTTGATATAACATAGATTTGCTCTTCAGAGAACAGTGTGAGTACTCTCCACACCAAATGTCTTGAAAGAGGCAGAAAAGAGGCCAACACAAAAACAAAATTTATGAATAGAAATAAAGACTGTATTTCATAGAGTCAGATGATAGGAAAATTGTGAGCCTGTTGGGTCATTGAATTACCAAAGAAATATCTTTAGCAGCAGAGAATGTGACTTAGTTTTATAAGTACAATTCAAGTTTTATTTCTCATATAGAAAGTGCTTACCCTTCAACAGAGAAAACTGTCATTGTATTTTGGGCCCAAAATCATCTCTCTATAATTTCAATTAGTGAACCATTTACCTTTTTGAGGTCAGTAGTACAATTGAGAGTTTCATGAAATTAATTCCATGGGCCACTGCCCTCATTGAAAATGTGATTTGGAGAAAAGGAAACAGGTAAAAAGTTATAATAAACAATGCTTTTTTGAAGAATACAGAAGGACACTCAATAAAATGTGACTGTTGTAAATATAGAACTGGTTAATTATATTTTGGAATAGCTATATAAGTGATTGACTCAAAGGGAAATTTAAACTGAGAAAATCTACATATTTTTGATTGCTTTTTTAGTTTGAGTCTAAATTTGAACCTTGGTTTTTCCTTTACTTAATTGACATGTCTAGAAAAATTAGTACTGTACACCAAAATGTATATTTTAAATTGTTTAAGGCTTGTTCCTAGAATGCAAGCTCAATGAGAAAGTAGATAGGGAATATTACATTTTCTATTATATTCTCAGTGTCATACACATATTTCTGACAAAAATATTAAGTGAGTAAAGGTCAAGTATCTAATATTTAACAGAATCACTCTTAATTAAAAAAAACTTTAATCACAAAAGTATATAATTGGGTAATTATAATTTTTGGTTCATTATTTACAA
The DNA here is from genome assembly GCF_964194105.1 of Spermophilus citellus. Classification (NCBI taxonomy): domain Eukaryota; kingdom Metazoa; phylum Chordata; class Mammalia; order Rodentia; family Sciuridae; genus Spermophilus; species Spermophilus citellus. The sequence goes on along the minus strand of NC_138199.1, from coordinate 19,413,191 downwards.
ATCACTCTGTTATATTAATTAGTATATAGTGTGTTATTTATAAAATAGATTTATAACTGAGAAGGGTATTCAGCTGTCTTCTGTAAAGATAAAAGTGTAAACAATGCATGACTTTAGCCTATTACTTCAAGAAGATATTCACTCTAATGTGCTGTAGGTAACAAATAATTCTATTATTATAAATCTAACAATGGTGCTTAACAGTTTTGAAGTAATTGGTATATTTCTGATTTTGTTCTAACAGTTTTAGGTCAATCACTTTAATAATAAAACAACTAAAATAATTTGGTGGTATCATAATTCCTATGTCAAAAGTGAGAAAACTGAGATACAGAGCACAATTAACCACCATTACTAGCTATCTCGTGACCAAACTTGAGCAGAGTTTTGGATTAAAAAGTCTGAACTTTACATTCTTATAACATTATCTTCTATTTAATCATGACCTTGAAAACAACAGTAATAAATAGATAAAATGTATTGATTCTTTTTGGGTGTAAGGCACTTTGCAAAATGCTAAATGTGTTTTTTGCCTACTTATTATACTTAAAATTCATGACAATTTTGAAAGAGCATTACTTTAATTATCTTCACCTAAGAAAGAAACTAAATTGCAATGTAATCATATTTACAATTCTGGTAAGTTTAAAACCCAAAAGTTCAACTGGATTTAGTGCCAACATCTTTTTTTTTTTTTTTTTTGTGAGCAGTTATACATATGTGTCCCTGGAAAATTGAAAGGATTTTTTTAACTGAGGAAATATGCCTAATCTGATCCTCAAAGCCAGTGCTTAGTCAAATAGGTCTACTATGGTAAATACATTGCTTGATATGAATAGAAAAATTATAACCTTGTTAAAGATAATTTAGACAGCACACTTTGAGGATGTGTTTTTCATATTCCTGTTGTTGACATGCCTCATACTCCTACACACACAAACACACAAAGACACACACATGTATGCACACACATGCACACATGTACATAGGCTGTTGAGTATGTTTCTAGGCCAGTAACATGTGCAAAACACAGTTTAGTTTTCTACTCCTACTTAAAATGAAAAATCCCTTATTTTATCAGAAAAGTGGGTGAAAGAAAGTATCTTTAATTTGGGTCTTGACGGAGTAAGTCAAATTCAATAAGTAAGGTATGTTTAAAAAAATGAAGGGATAGAATACAAAGCCAGAGACTTTTGTGATTATAAAATGTGAAAAGTTTCTCATTTTAATATCTCTGATGTTTTAATCAACTTACAACATATTCAATTAGTTACAAGTCAGTCTCTTTTATTTTGAGGTTATAATTGTTACAAATGTCTTTCCTAAGATGCATTTGAATGTTGACTCTTATAGCTTTCAAGCTTTGATGTAATTCTTCCCTCTGAGTGTAAATAGATTAAGGTTACTCCCTCTTCCACAGCTATCAACCTGAAGCTAAGATTTTCCTCTAAAATTAAACACACCCATTGCTTCTGTCATGAATTTGAAGCCTTATCTTCTGTTATCTGGAAATTCTGTCTTTGCTTTTCTGATCCTAGTATTTTAATTCTGTATTAAAGACACTCCTGGTTACTTTTAAAGTTTAAAAGATGGATGATACATGGAGGATGGCACAACTGACCAGTAAGAACTATCAAAGAGATTAAGTCAAAGGCCACATCCTTAAATTGGGCCACAAAACTACAATTGCCAACATGAGACTGTAGACTGTGTAAAAGTATCCAGGATTCATTGCAGCTCCTCTATGAGGGGGAGGCTCTTTTCCTCCTCGTTAAGTCTAAGATGGCTTTATGACTTGTCCAGATGGTGAAGGCAACATAGGGCTCCCAAACTAGAGTCAACAGGCTTTTTGTGGGGCCCTTCTTGCTCTTGGGATTCCTGTCTGGAGTGCAACCGAGCTCAGGAGAGCTGAGTTGAATTGCTAGCTGTGGGACTAGCCAATTAACAACTAGCCTGAATGAGAGAAACAGTCTACCCTTTATACTTTACTGCAATAGTATAAACAAGAGGCAAACCTGCTATTATGGTTTAAATATGAGATGTCCCCCCAAAAGCTTATGTATGAGACCAAGCAAGAAGTTTCAGAGGTGAAATGATTAGAAGATGAGAGTCCTAGCCTAAGCAGTGAATGAGTCCACTGAATTAATGGATTATGAATTAACTGGCAGTAAATGTAGGCAGGTGGTATGACTGAAGGAAGTATGGGTGTGCTTTGGGATTTATATTTTTCTCTGGCGAGTGGAACTATCTCACTGCTTCCTAGCTAACATGTCTTGTGCTACTTTCCTCCATCAGGCCCTTCTCCATGATGTTCTGCTTCACCTTGGGTTCAGAGGTATGGAGTTGGCAAACCATTAACTGAACCTTGGAAATCATGAGCCAAAATAAACTTTTCCTTCTCTAAATGTCCTTGTTATGTCTTTTGATCACAATGATGCAAAAGCTAACTAAAATACCTGGAGAAAGCACCAACTCTCCCATTTTCCTGAAGAAATGGTAGGTAGGTGGTGATTTAGGAGGATCAGCATAGGTATTAGAAATCATCTTGTTGGTTTTTTGTATTTATTTATTTATTTATTTATTTATTTATTTATTTATTTATTTATTTATTTATTTATTTATTTATTGGTTTTGTCCCTTGAACAGAAGTTCCCTGCTGTGTTATGGATATAGGTCCTGGAGGATGTGAAAGAACTAAAGTGCCAAAGGAAAAAAATAAGGCATGATTTTTTTGGCTAGAAGCTAGATTCCTCAGCCTCTGCCATGGACAGCACATAAAGTATGCTAAGGCAGCTCCATCACGGATGAACTTCAGTTCAGCACAGCTGCACCTACTCTCCACCAAAACAAGTGTCCACTACTGCTGACGCAGGAATAAGCTGAGTCTGGCCCAGATGGAGAGAGCATTCCAGGTAAGCCCAATTCAAACTATCAACTCAGAATAAAAAGTCAAATAAGTGTCTGTAGTTTTAACCCACACAGTTTTGGTTTAGCTATCCTAATTATACATTCACACAAAGTTAAATTCAACTAACAGTACCAAAAACCTTTAAAAATTATCCATGAATAGATTTGAAACTTTAAGTATATTGTTTATTTATTTCCAAAGCCAATTTAAAATCAGTGCTGTGTCCTCTGTACTTTTTTGTTGGGTTTCTATGATCTTTGCTTATTCCAGCGGCACTCTTAAAGTTGCTGATTGTGTCTCATATCTAATTTCTGAAACCTTCCCCAACATTCAAAGGTTTTGATCTCCATCCCAGAGAAGGAAAAAAGGTAAAAAGTCAAACATTATACAATATGTATTTCCAATGTTGCAGTATATTGGCCCAAATTTTCATAAACATATAAATATTTTAAACGGTTACATATCAAAGGTAAAAAGATAGCAAGAAAATCAATTCAACAGTTCTCTGGAAAAAATGATGCTCTCTTTCTTTGAAGAATCTGATGTCCAGGAAGGAAAGAGACGTGACTTAAACTTTGGCCTCTGGACATCAGCTGTCTGCACTCAGAAAACTACTGATGGAGATGGATATGTACATTCAATGGCCAGTTTTTAGGCCTCTACTGTGAGGTAAGACAGGGGCATGATGGGAGCAAAATGGAATTCAGCACAAAAGAAAGCTTGTATATGACTCCATCACTTACCCACACTTCTGAATTCACTTGCTAGTTGCAAAATTGGGGGGAATTGATGTAATATGATAAAGCCTATTATGGTCTGGCTTAATGTTTCAGTACTCACTTTCAGAGTAGTAATAAGTTTTTTCTCTCTCTCTTCTTGCAATTTGCTTAATTTGTAAATTGAGGGTGATGTTAGAGGCCATCCCATAGGGTTGTGATGAGGATGGACGTGATGATATGCTCAGGGACAGTGCTGTGGGGACTCCTCCATGCTCCTTCTGTTTCTCCTAACACTGTTCTTGAGGGTAGGAACTCACTTTTGTTCAGTTTTAAATGCCAAGGGCCCCTGATAAATGTTACATCCCCAATAAAAATTTGTGAATGGAAATGAAATAGAGAAATAAGTAGAGTAGAAAGGAAAGAGGGAGAAAATAAATTTTTAAAAAAGAAGGGATCAGAGAAGAAAGGGGAGGAAAGGAATAATAAAGAAATTGAGGGGAAAATAAAATGTAATTTCAGGATATTTTTTATGAGAAGTGTCAATAGATTTCCACAAAAGTATGGAATTTACAACCTCATGAAAAGGTCTTAATTACTTTATAAAACTAATACATGCTTAAGTATTTATTAAATTGCTTAAAGTGACAGTAAGTAATATTTCAAACAATGGGTGAGTTAACTGAAGATAAAGAAGAAGAACTCCATATGTTACTATGTAACTATAATTACTATTAAATAATCATTTGGAATTACCAATCAGAGTAAAGGAGCACAGACAGTTCTTGTTTGTTTGTTTTGTTTTTTAAATAGAGACAAAAATATCAATGAGGCAAAAGCACCCTCAATGGTACTATTTCTTTAAAAAAAACAAAACACATTTGTTTTTTAGTTGTAGGTACACACAATACCTTAATTTTATTTTTATGTGGTGCTGAGGATCGAACCCAGTGGCTCATGCATGCTAGGTGAACACTCTACCACTGAGCCACAACTCCAGCCCCAATGGTATTATTTCTAAGCCCAAGAACTTTCTAAGAATTCACCATTTAAATTGTCTAATCCTCTTACTAATCCCACGAGGATGGTACTAGGATACTTATCCTAGTATTTCTATTCAAAAAGAGAGGGAGCCCTCTGTGATGATGCACACCTAAAATCCTAGCAACTCTGGAGGCTACAGCATGAGGATCACAAGTTTCAGGACAGCCTCAGCAACTTAGTGACACCCTATCTCAAAATAAAAAATTAAAAGGACTGGGAATGTAGGTCTGTGGAAAATATTCTGATTCCCATTTCGAATGAAATAAAAAAAAATTAAAGAGGAAATTATGACAGAGTGGTTCACTAATTTTCTGAAACTAACAAAGTTGGTAAGAAGTTGATGTTCAAACAATTAAATCCAGAGTTTGCTCCCTTTTAATTGAGCTGTTGTTTTATTTGTTATATATTAGTGGTAGTAATATTACCTTAAGTAATGGAATGAAACTAGAACAAATCATTTAGGTGAGGTTATATGTGAAAACTCACTGGCGAGATGATATGTAATCATGTGTAAGAAGAATTAATTTTCCCCCGTGTGACTCTTGGGAGTATGACAGGAGCAATAAAAGGGAGTTGCAAAGAAATAAAAAGAAATCACACTGAAAGAATTTTCTGACACACAGAGCCATACACAGAGAAACTGAATTCTTGAAGAATCATGGGCCTTCTTTATTCTAGGACTTTAAATGACCTGGAGGACCACTAAATATGAAAAGGAAAATATCAAGCGTGGTGGGGCTTATAGGCAACATATATATTTTAACCACTATCAACAATACTTCCTGCGGTCAGGAGATTCTATGACTGTGAATACTGGCACATTAGCTAATGTCTCATATTTCTACCGATCCTTTATATTGAGAAATATTGGTTTTCTTGGATAAATAGTATTTGAGTTTGGAGTATTATGGGAGGTCATCAATTGCTGCATTTTTGTCAAATTTTAAGTACAAGAAATTTTGTGTTTATATATTATGCTATTTTAGTCAATAACAAAAGCTATAAAATGATTAAGCCTTAGAAAAAATAGAGTCCCTGAAGAAAGATGAAAAAGAACATATATGTGAGGGGAAACAAAGCTGAATAGAAGCATGAGGGAAGCATTAAATATTTTAAAATAAAACAAAAACTGATAAAAAATGTACTAGAGAAATTCTTCATTCTACCTATCCAGTCCCATTCCCAAGTTAAGGTTAATGCAGCTTGTAATAGATTTAGGAAAAAAATGATTCAGGGTCTGAAAGGTTGACAACATGAACCAAGAGACAAATTCCAAGTAAATCTTTAGATACCAAGAGAAGAGTAAGGATGTACACAGGAAAATCCAAATAGCATGCCCTGCAATAATGAGCAAATAGTCTAGGTCAGGTCACCTGCGTCTATTTCCTCTTATGAACAGCTCTATTACTTTCCAAACATCATTCTCAAAAGTGGGGAGATTGACAAGTATGTTCATATTTAGAGGCCACCATGATTGTGGAGGCTGAGATTCAGCATGCTGCTAACAAGACTTGAGGAATCATGGAGGGATAGGGTTAAGCTAAATATGCCCCACAATTCACCCTACTCATTCCCCTCATCCATGGCCAAGAATCTAGCTCCATTCATCAAGATATGTTTGGGTCACGGGCACTGTATTCATTGATAACCAGCCATGAGATTCAATGTCTTTAACAGGAGCAGATGAATGCCACTGAAAGGTGCCAAGAGCATGGATGGACATGCATAGCTCATTTGGTCCTCAGTGAGCCCTCTGTAGAGACTTGACTTGGCCATTTTATTAACTGCAAATTTAAAAATTGCAGATTTTTTTGTAATTAAAACTTTGAAGAACACTTGTAATGTTGAAATAGAATTGTGTTGTGATAAAACTAGTGTTCTGAAATAGATGTTGCACATCTGATCAGACATGTCCAAGTGGTCCTTCCCTCTTTAAATATACAACTTTAAAATTTCTTACCCAGACACCTAGACAGAACAATATGTGATAATGAAAAATTAAACTTTTTTTTTCACTTAACTTTCATTATTGCTTCCAGTATGGGAAGGCAAAAAAAAAAGGTCCTTGATGCTTTTCTGGTGAGAGGATTGAAAACGTGCTATATGATGATTTTTGATATAGTATTTATATGTAATTCAAGAGTGATCTAATGCAATTTCACAGTATTGTAATTTCACATGGCATCACTAAGATACACTTTTTGATATATGAAGATAATAGTCTATTTCAAGAAGTCTGATCAAGAGCACTCTATTTGGCAAACTTGAGAACATCTAGGAGATTAATCAACAAGAAAAGGACTTAGAACATAATGGCTTATAATGACACACAATGGAGAAATATAAGGGTCTTAAGCTTAGTAATATTCTATTTTCAAATTGCTGAAGTTGCATTGTATAGAAGGAATTTTATAATGAATCAGATAAGAAAAGCCGCAATCAGAATGCAGATATTCCAGGAAACAAGGTTTTAATTTAATAAAAGGAAACTCTATATGTTAGAGCTCATTGAAAATAGGAATTGTTGGAAGCTCTCATGCTAAATGTTACTAACAACTTGTTAGATGAAATTATACTGCTGTTGCTGTAGATGGAATCAGTTTTCACTATATCTTGTTTAAACCCAAGCTTGTGCTATTTTCTGAAGGATGCTCCATAAAAATGATACTCAAATTAGAGTAACAAACTTCACTTAAAGCATATAAGAAGTAAAGAACATAGAGAAAAAAAAAAGAAAAATGTTGTGCTTTCCTTGAAGCCAACAGAAAGTAAAAACAAAACAAGGGTTTAAGATACTTGTGTTAAAAAAACAGCACTCTATGAAGTCATAAGGTTTACATTTATTTTCATAAAATAAGAAAGTAAAATGTGTTCTCAGTCTCACAGAGCTGTTGGAGTCTATAAAATGTTTTTCACAATTAAGGAAACAATTTTAGCATTGGCTCAGTTCATGCAAGAGGAACATGAAGATAATTGCATCAAGTACAAAATAATAGTCTTACATAGGAAAAAATAAAAGACCCAACTTGGTGTGATGTATTTTTTTAATTCTGGAAGTTAAACTTCAATGGCTTTCAATTATCAGTAGAGGTCAGGATATATTTATACAGTGAGTTAGTCAGCTTTATGTTGCTGCTAGCCAACTACCTGACAGAAACAGCTTCAAAAAGGAAATGTTTATTTGGAGCTCACAGTTTCAGAGGTCTCATTTCATGGACACCCAATTGCATTACTCCTTGCCCAAGTTGAGATAGCATAGAATCCCGGAAGAACACAGTCTGAAAGTTGCTCAGCTCATAAAGGAGGGTTGGGAGGGACCACAGGAAAGATGCCCACTTCTGGAGCACATCTCAATGACCCACTTCTTCCAACACACCCCACCTGCCTACAGTTACCATCTAGTCAGTCTATTCAAACAGGTAGGGCTGATTAGATTGGGGTTCCCATAATCTAATCATCTCACCTCCAAACTTTCATGTGGGAGCTTTGGGGAACAGCTCATATCCAAACTACAACATGCAGATTAAGAACTCTTATGAAAGTTCCATAAAATGTTTGGTTTCTTATCAGATATTGAGCTGATTGATCAGCCTGGCTCCCTTCCTACCAACACAGCCATGCTAGAATTCATTTGCCATAAAAACTGCAACATAAGTCTTTATTTTTCAAATTTAAATTAAACTCTAGCCAGATATTTTGATCATTGTTTATATCTTTTACAGTGTATAACTTAGAAATTCAGAAATAAAATATTGTTTATAGTTGAGGTGTGAGAGCCTAAGAAAATTAACTAACAAATTTAACTGTCATTTGTGTTATATCAAGTCTTCCTTTATATTGGTAGTGTGTCCGATATAGAAAGATTCATTATGTGATACCAGTACGAATTGTAACATGTCATCCATCTAGATAATAGTTTGATCTGAAGTTATGCCTGTATGTTCTCAATTGTATTTAAGAAAAGTGCATTTACTTTTCATAGACATGTATGACACACTGTACTACATTCCTATTCATACTGAATATTTTCTAAGAAACTGCATGATTTCTTAACTGATCTTCTAACTTAAAAATAACTCACTTTTATACTCTACATTTGATTTTTATAATTGATTTTAGCAGATTTAAATTTGTCTAGGAACTGCACATAAGACTGAGTTCCTTATGGATTCCAAAATGAATATTAGTTTTCTTAAGATTTTTATAATCAATGAGCAATAGAGGCTTAGGGCTATTAAGTGTATTTACATATAAGTATATGGGCATGAATACATAGAATTAAGGATAATGGATTCACAATTTGACTCAATTATTATTAGAATGAGGGCAAGTCATTTATTCTTATTTCTTCTTAGAGATATATGGATGTCCTTATCTATAAAATCTTGAGATTGTAAACTTGTAACTTCCACAACTAAGAAAGATGTATTTTTGTTGTTTATAAGCATCCAAATCATGACATTTTAAAAAGCGTAACCTCAATGGGCTAAAACACTTAAATGTTTTCTTGGTTCAGAAAAAAAAAATCTGAGTTAAACTCTACATTTGTTGTTGTTGTTTACTATTAGTTTAATTTAAATATTTTGAGTAGATATTCAGATTTCTTTCACATTTGACTAAAACGTAGTAATGAGGAAAAAGCTATGAATGTCATTGAAAAATGATGGTAAAGGATTATTAGTTTTCTCTATTGTTTACTACTTGTTTAATTAATCAAACTAAAATTCCCCACCCTATTGATAACCAAGTTTGCTTATATCATCTGCTTTGTTAATAAGTTGTGAGAAAATCATCATATGATTTTTTTCCCATGGGAATTTTTAATACCATTACACATTTAATCCATTTCTTTGTTTCAGTTGTCCATAATAAAAGCATGACTCAAATAGAACCTATTTTTGCAGCTCATATAATAGCAACAAAAAGAAACACTGAGCAAGCCTTTAGCCAACCTAGAATTGACCTGTGGCATAAGTGAAATGTAAACATGTTGAATCATGTTTTTGCTGTAAAAACTGAGGTTTGGGGAATGTTTGTTACAACAGCATAACTTTATAAAAATGTGTTAGCATACCAGCAGAGCAGTGTTTTATCTGTTTTGAATAATTAAAATAATTTTGTATCTATTTTTTGTTGTAGATTTTACTTTAAAAGCACTTTTTAAATTTGTTCTAATTAGTTATACATGACAGTAGAATGTACTTTGACACATCCAACATAAATGGAATATAATTTCTCATTATTCTGGTTGTATATGATGCAGAATCGTGCTAATCGTGTAGTTATATACATACACAGGGTAATAATGGCTGATTAATTCTACTATCCTACCAAACCCCTCTCCTCACTTCACTTCCCTCTACCTAATCCAAAGTAACTCTATTCTTCCCTAGATACCACCCTCTTTGTAAATTGGCTTCTCCATATCAGAGAAAACATTTGGCCTTTGGTTTTGTGGGATTGTCTTATTTTGCTAAGCATGGTATTCTCTAGTGCCAACCATTTACTGGAAAAAGCCATAATTTCATCTTCTTTAAGGTTGAGTAATATTTCAGTGTGTGTGTGTGTGTGTGTGTGTATCTCACATTTTCTTTATCCATTCACCTGTTGAAGGACACCTATGTTGGTTCCATAGTTTAGCTATTGTGAGTTGAACTGCTATGAACATTGATGTAGCTGCATCACTGTAATAGGCTTATTTTAAGTCCTTTGGATACAAACTAATGAGTGGTATAGCTGGGTGAAGTTATGGTTCCATTCCAAGTTTTCTGAGGAATCTCCTTGTTGCTTTCCATAATGGTTGCACCAATTTGCAGTCCCGCCAGCAATTTATGAGTGTACCTTTTCCCTCACACCCTTGCCAATATTTATCATTGTAACAAAAACAGTATGGTATTGGTACCAGAACAGACATGTAGACCAGTGATACAGAATAGAAGACAAAGAGACAAACCCACATAAATACAGCTATCTCATTCTAGGCATAGGCACCAAAAACATTCACTCAAGATAAGATAGACTATGCAACAAATGGCACAGGGAAAATTGGAAATTCACATGTAACAAAATTAAAACACTCTCTCTCACTCTGCACAAAATCAACTCAAATGAGGATCAAAGATGTAGGCATTAGAACAGAGACCCTGTGCCTAATAAAAGAAAAAATAGATCCTAATCTTCACCATGTGGACCTAGGTTCTGACTACCTCAAGAATACTCCTCAAGCACAAGAAAAAAATAAAAACTCAATAAATAGGATGGATGCAAATTTAAAAGCTTCTTCTCAGCAAAGGAAACCATCAATAACAAGAAAAGAGAGCCTACAGAATAGGAGAAAATCTTTACCACATGCAAACCAGATAGAGCATTAATCTCCAGAATATATAAAGAACTAAAAAAATTTAACTCAAAAAAAAACCAAAAAACAAATAACCCAATTAACAAATGGGCTAAGGAACCGAGCAGACACTTTACAGAAGAAGAAATACAATTGATCAACAAATATACAAAAAATGTTCAACATCTCTAGCAATTAGAGAAGTGAAAATCAAAACTACTGTAAGATTTCACTTTATTCTAGTCAGAATGGGAATTATCAAGAATACAAGTAACAACAAATGTTGATATCTATATCAATTTTAGCAATTGTTAGATATTTCTCCTTTGTGCTGTTATCTATGAGACTCTTTTAAGGGGTAAATTCATTGAAAACTACACTCATGAGATGAGTTGATTGATATCTGAGTTGAGAGACTTGGTAATGTACTTGCTTGAATTACACAGGAATATCCAGATATATGTCATATGCTACCCATATGACATGTATCAGCTACCATGCTAAGTGTTTTGTGTGCATTCTGTCATTTTTACTTAGAATTTCCTCCTAAAACATATCCTCATTATTTGACATCACAAAGGAGGAAACTGAGATGCAATGTTTAAGTAATTGGCATGAAGAGATAAACTGTGGGTGGTAACACCAATATTATTACTTGTTATATCTTATTTTAAAGACCGTGAACAAGAAAACAAATCATAAAACAAACCAAATAGATCCTTTACTAAGGTGAGTAATTTATCAAAGACACCACATGTAAATGAGAGCAGTTAGTATAGAACATTTTCAGAACATCTTGAGAAGCAAATAGAGAGATGTAAGAACCATGTACACTGAAAATATAACAAACAGGATCATGGCACTTATCCAGGTGTAGACTGGCATTGTAGTGAATTAAAAAAGAAATTGTAAAGACTAAAAACTCCTTTTAAAATTATAAAAATTAGGTTTTTCATAACATAATTTTAAACCTATAGCAAAGGCACATATTTTTGCCTATAAATGATTTTCAGTAAGTTGATTACCTGTGAGAAAAACATTTAGATAAGTTCTCAGCTTTATACAAGGCATTAAGCATAAGATAAATTAAAAGTACATTAAATAGACATTTTAAATATAAATATAAAATACAAAATATACAACTTAGAATAAGTATATATCAGAGGAAAATGTCAATTATAAAGTTTTTCTCTTTTAATTTTTCTCATCAGGTCTTTTGGTCTTGGAAGTGAGATAGCTTAATAAAACATTTTTAAAGTACTTTTTGTAATAGGACTTATCAATTAAAAATGATAAAGAAAATGAATTAATGTGAGTTTGAAGAGACTGGTGTTCTTTGGAGAAAGTATAGTAGATTAAAAATGTATTTTCTTATATCTAGCATTTGTTTTGAACAATCATATAATTTTAGAGTTTGAATAAATATATGATTATTTGCATTAACATTTACATTTTTATAAGCCAAACCATTGTGATGTAACAAGATTTGGTTACATTCATCCAGGTGCATCTTACATCTTCCATATTGGTATGAAGCCATTGAATATGAAAAAAAAGATTTTTAACATAAAACCTATGTTTTACCAGAAAGTGAACAGAACATTTTTAAATTTTAATTTAGATATTTGATCTGTTCTGATATGACTTTGTTTTCATCAATTCTGATGGAATTCTTATTTTCATAATTTTTTCTGGACAATGTTATATTTCATTATCTTTCATATTAGTTAAAAGAAATATCTCAGAATTTTGATAAATCTATAAAATTGCCAAACAGATAGCTGAACTTTAGAAAATTCCATCAAAGTAAAATCAAATAAAGAAAAAGATGCTGGGTGCAGTGGTGCACACTCATAAACACAGTGGCTCAGGAAGCTGAGGCAGGAGGATCACATGTTCAAAACCAACCTCACCATCTTAGTGAGGCCCTAAGCAACTCAGTGACATCCTGTATCTAAATTAAAAAAAAAAAAAGCAGTGGGTATGTGCTCAGTGGTTAAATGCCCCTGGGTTCAATCCCTGGTACCCAAAACAAAACAAAACAAAACAGAAAAAGAGATGGTGTTTTTCTTTCCATCCTTTTTAGTTTGCTTTTATTTGCTCTTCATTGTTTTTATATTCTATTGTTACATAAAATATTTGTTTTAACTTACAAATGCCCTAAATATAATCACAAAGGAATCCAACTGTTTTTACATTTTGTTTCCATCCTTGAATTTTGTTTCAGAGGTAATATTTCATAAATCTACCCTTAGAGGAATATTCCTGATTACTGCATTTTTTTTCTTCTCCTGTCCTCTACAAACTTGTCTTCAGATATAAAGTTTGATTTTAAAAATCTCTGAACTGTGTTTCCTCCTGTATACAAAAACATTTTAGTGTCTATCACATCCTGCTCAAATGTTCAAATCAAGTAAAAGAACTTTTGAGATATGAGATTATTAATATAAATTATGTTCAGAAAACCATCTTCCAATTACCAGACATTCCTTAAGAGATAAAATAATGCTTACTCCCACTTCTTGGCTAAATATAAAACATGTGCATGTTATCCCAGGAGCACATTAAAAGTAATATCATCTGAAGCAGTTGTCTGGCTTTACCTAGCATACTTACTAGCTGCCTGCAGTAAGCCACGGATATTAGTTAAGGAGAAGTGCTTTTAAATGAGAATGGAGTAAATGAGACAGTGGGGAATTAAACAAAAATTATATCATGGTGAGATTTAAAACAGTAAGTAACTGATGGGAGTTAGGGTGATATGTAAATCTACTAGTCAATTTCTAGGTAGGTCATGTGTAAAAGCACTAGAGAGAGAGACATCTCCATGCGATGACAGCAAGAAGACAGAACCACCTTTCACAGTTATGTTATTCCCCCTAGTCCTGTCCCATTTTATTTCATATATCACTTGCATAGTAGCAAACTCATTATTAAATACTCATATTTTAAATGTGATAATTTGTCTGCACACGTGAAAAGCTTCATACACAAGTAAGATTAACCTTGATAGTCTAGACCACATATAACCTGATATGCCTACTTTTTTGCTGTTAGATTTCTTCCTCATCTTGCAATTCTTATCCTGTCCTAATTATTCATTCACTCTGAAGTTGTTCCCTACTATCTTGCTTCATTAATTATTAATTCCAACTACATATTAACTCCTATGTTGACTTGTAAAATATTTAACCTTCAATAAATTCCAAGCACATGACTGAAGAGATCATGTTGCATTTATGATTTTAAACACAGTGTGTAGGACAGTTTGTGCAATGCAATAGGCACCAAGTAATTACATATGGGATTAAAAAAAAGATTATTCTAACAAATTTGAAAATTTTAAGCACTATTCAATCATTCAATTATTAAATAAATGAACAGTAAAAAGGATATATAAAAATTCCAGGCTTATTGAATTAATATATAAGTAATAAATAATTTTGTAATAACTTAGAAAGTGATTAGTGATTAAGGAACAAAAAAAGTAGACTAGTGCAATTGGTATTACAAAAATTTGGGTCAGGGTCCGGGGCAGGTTATAGTATTAACAGAGGGAAACCTGAGGTTTATGCCTGGGCTGTGCTATTCACTAGGTGCATGACCTCATTTCTAAGACACCTTTGCAAAATTAGGTATTTGAAAGAGATTTACTCTGGGGTGCTTATAACTATAATATCCTATGACTCTGTCTATGCTAAACAGCTCTTACAAAGAAGATGAATCAGTGATATAATGCTTGTTACACTCTGAGAATACAAATGGAGCATCAGATGAGAACACAAAAATCGTGGCTTTGACAATGTATGAACAGACATTTGCTGTTGTTTGAGATTCAGCACTAATTTAATTCATTCATTGTCTGAATCACTGCATTTGAAAAGTTGTTAACAATGTCATAGAATTTCTGCAGTTATTAAAAATAATACAATGAAAAATTAAAAATAATACAATACTATACATAAAATCACTTCATCAGACCATGAATAAAGTACTATTTCATAAGGTTATATAATACTATGTTATATTTATGATGTTATGCAATGCCAAATTTGCTTGCTTTCCTGGAATACAAAATTGTGGTGTAAGAAATGTTAGATATTCATATTGAGTTTAATGTGCAAGATGTACTGCCTGTCTACAATTTTCCAGGTGCTTCTTCAAACTAAAGCTTAACTACTTAAGAATTTCAAATATGACAAATAGCTCTTTGAAGTTGACTTTTGTGTGTGCTTCAGAGAAACACAAGGTGGAACATAAATAAAAACAACTCACAGCAACAAGGTTTAAGATCTGACATTTCTAAGCAGCAGGTTTCTTCTGTCCTTAGGGAGATAAACAAAACTATTGAAATCCCCATTAAGTATATTTATAGTCCAAGTATAATGTCCAGGACATGAAACTAAGATGCCAGACTGCCAGCCACCAACTTTGGGATGGAAGAAAACAGCTTCTTATAGTGAGTGTTTCAATCTTTTTCTCATCAATATTCCAAAGGCATGGCAGCTTAAACTTTATATGGTGCAGGGGAGCTTCTTTTAGATGCTTTCCATGAATACTTTTTTTTAAAAAAAATAAAGCATTATCTGGAGGAAATTCACTTCCTATTTACTGTGGTAGTTCCTTATCCTTGGTCAGGAGGAGGAGGCTAAACAGTTCAGAACTTTTCAAGGCTCCACAGCTGGAAAATAAACATGACTGGTACCTTATTGTAAGAAGATACATGGATACACCGCACTAGGAAGAGCAAGTGTTGCTCCCAGAATGTGTGTGAGAGCCAACAGATGTCAGATAAGATGTTTTGAAGAACTGGTTTATTTTCATAGGATATTTGAAACCGACTTTTTCATATATCCCCAGAGGGTCAAAACAGTCAAAATGGGACTAAGGTTGTAGCTAGGTGGTAGAGCACTGGCCTGGCATGTGTGAGGCACAGCATACAAATAAAAGTCCATTGTCACCTAAAAAACTTTTTAAAAAATGGTCAAAATGAATGACTATATCATCCTAAAATTCATGTTAAAGTCCTAACCTTCTGTGGGTCTGTGTTTAGTTAATTATGATAAAATGAGGTCATACGTGTGGCCCCTGATCCAATTGGAAAAATGCCTTTATAAAAAGAGACATAGGAAAGGAGTATACAATCCAGCTCTAAGGTTGGATGAAATTCTCTGATTCCATGGGCTCATTAGGAATGCTGACCAGGAAATATGTTTATAAAAGGAATGTTATTCATTGTAAATATGTGCATTCAACATGTGAGAAAAATTTAGTAATGAAGACTGATGAAAACCAGTGAGTCCCAAGATGTGTGGAAGATATGACATTGAAAAGGGCTAAGAAGTGATAATGAAATAGGAAGGGAAACTATATTTTGTGGTATAGATGGGAAGCATGTTTTAATCTGTGAGTGTGCTAATTCACAATTAGTCATAATGATAACTGAAAAAACTCACTGCTACTTTTATTTTGATGTCACAGTTAAACCTGCATTTCTTCTGATTCAATGTCTCGTTTCTTCTCTCCTCTCTCTCTCTCTCTCTCTCTCTCTCTCTCTCTCTCTCTCTCTCTCATCTCTATATATCTATTTTCCAGAAAGGGATCACAGATGGGGCTGTCTTTCAGTGGTAGAGTGCTTATCTAGCATGTACAAGGGACTGGTTAGGTTCTTAGCATTGAGAGAAAAAAAGAGAAGGGGATTGACTAAGTCTCATATATACACATATTATAAGGAATTAATCTCAAACTTTGAGTGATTTTAAAATTTTTTATAATAATAATTGAAATAGGAGATCAATTTAAAATAGTGGGTCAATTGTAAAGACTATCTCAATAAGCAATAGAATAATAGCCTTGGGATAGCTCATACTTTAGTATACTTTTTAAATGTTACAAATTAGTAGAGATTTAACAATTTTTTGTCTTTCATCCAAACTTTTTTTTCTCCTGAAATTACTCTTTGGAATCATTATCTTTATACTGAATTAGTGTTTGCTTCAGAAACACTCAAATATAGCAAGAAACAGAGCCTAGAGAATTCTTCTACACTGTGGATTAAATTAATAGTCCAAGTAAGAATCTTGATAAGTAAGCAAAATTCCCATTCCAAAATTTACATATTTATTAACTTTTGTAAAAGTAGATGCCTTTAAATCTCAACTTTCTATGCACAAGTTGTCTGTTTCTCAAAATTATTTGCAGATGTTATATGACAAATTAAAAATAAAATATATGACCTCTTGTTTAGAAAACTGTGAACAAGAATATAGCACAAGCCTTCTCAACTCTGTTTAACAGGCGAATTTTGGTTCATAGAAATGTTTGACAAAAACTTTCACATTCTGTCTTTATATCTGCAAAAGCAGAAATCAGAAATCTTGTTTCTACAAATTCTATGTCAAGCTCTCAGCTACTGAATGTTGAATCTGATGTGGATTACTGTCAAGTGTACTTTTACATCTAAAAGAAACAAAGTAGTTCTATTGTTATATTCGTCTGTGAACTAAGTTCATTAAATTTCTGAAAGTCCGATTTCTCTCTTTGATATATTTATGATCTCCTGTTCACTGGGACTCCTTCAATCTTCATTTGCTCTTCTAGCTTTCATTTTTTTTCCTTTCTATGATGTAGTTTCCATATTGCTGCCATGAAAATCTTTCAAAACCACAGTTTTGTTTTAGTGCCAGTTTCAAATAACTCAATATCAGCCATGAGAGCATGCCCATACTTTTTGGCCTCTCTTACAGACATGCAAATGTGTGTCATGTGATGAAGCTCATGTGTGTTCATGTATGTGTGTTTTCACGTGTTCAATCAGGCTCATATCTATCCTCCACCCTCTTTGCAAACAATCTGCTACTTAAACTAACTACTCACAGTTCTCAGAAAATGCCAATTTCACATGTTTTTTTTCCCTAAGACAGCAGAACTTCCATTTTTTAAATGTCCATCCTTCTTTACCTCCAATAACCTAGAAAACAGGATAGAATATTTTACTCATCTTTCAAAATTTATTTCATACATCTGCTTATTTAAGTACTCTGAAACACCTTCCTTCTGCAAGAAAAAAAATATTCAAATCAATCCTTGTGACCCTGCTGAAGTGTATAAAGGTCTCTAGCATTTTGCAGCACTTATTTTTTCATGTCTTAGCTCCCTCTTCAGAACCAATGACTCTCAGCAGATGAGGAGCAGAAAGTATTTTTATGGTAGTGCAAAACGATAGAATTGGGGAAGCATCAAACTCAGAGGTTAAACCTTTTTTGTCAGTGTATGCATGTCCCCAGGTGTCGGGTTTCTTCTCGTGACTAAAAGGCTCAGGGTTTACTCCAGTTGAACTGGGCTGATTGGCCTGTGCAAAATAATCATACAAAAGACACAAATACCTTTTTGTTCAGGGTCGCTGTGACAGCTCCTCTGATCTTAAGGGTACGTGGGAAGAGAGAGCAAGAGCATGCTCTGACCCCTTTTATTGAGAAGAAGCTATTCAAATGAGACAAGCGGTCAGGTTTCAGGGGGCTGAGTCTATCTTCATGATGTCCACTGTCAGCAGGTTGACTGACACCTGGGTAGGCCACACCCAAGGGCACAGTAAGAGAAGGGGACACACACAAGGTATTTCCAAGGAAGATTATATCCTAAACAGGGCAAGGGATTATATTACAAAGAAGCAGGTTAGCATAGCTTCACCCATGGGGCTGTAGCAAGACACACCCATGCACAAGACATCCTTGAAGCCAAGAAGGGTGGGGAAAGCTCTGCCACATTTCTGTGACTGAGCACCTCAGCACCCAGCCAGGGAGTGTAACTCAGTCAAGTGCAAGGTTGGTCTCCCACACCCAGGGAATATCAACTAAGGGTAAAGACAAGGTCATTTTTGTCACTTTATAACCAGTACTCAGCAAAGTACCTAATACTTATTACACAAATGCATAGTACTTTGTCATGAGAAGGGTACAAAGGTATCCTAAGTATGTGCAACATTTTATTTTTCTTCTTTCTTTTTGTTAAAATTCTTAAAATGGGAAGTAATCTCTGTATTACTTTTGAAATACATTTTTTAATGTATTGAATTCTGAATAACTAGAAAACTGTAAAGGTGCTTTATGTGTATTTCACATATCTATAGAGTGAGTGCATCTTTTTTAAAAAGGGAGGAGAATGTTTCAGGAAGATTTATCACTATTTTTTCCCTATTAATCAACCCCTAAGATATGTTTTCAAAATTTTAAAATTGACCTTATCAATCCCATGAACATTAATATTTAAGAAATTGTTTGCCATTAGTATAGCTAAGGCTAGAGCACAGTTAATTTCAATTTTGTGCAAAATTTCCAGGTACCACAAAAATCTATTTCGGAAAAGAGTGAGCAACATACTCAGAACTCTGTCCTTGCTTTTAAAGGCAAAGGTTGGTTCTGTGACATTGCAATATTTAATATGTAGTATGTGACTTTCCCCCATATAACTTCATTCTTAAATTTCTAAGTGCTCTTTCTCTCTTTCCACTTTATATCTCTTCCTGCTCCCTGTATCTGTCTCTCTCCCTCTTACCTTTATGTGGAAATTAGACATTAGTGAATAAGTGCATGTGATGTTTCATATCTCTTCCTACATCTAAATTTTAAGAATTTCAAAATAACTTAGACACTTAGCTTGGCTGGTTCAGATCAGAAACTTCCAGTATATCTTAATGAATATTTAGTTGTATAAGAGCTTGATCACTTATTAACCATATTAATGTTGAATTTTACAGCATTTTAAATCAATACAATTTTCTATGAACAGCAAAGCTGTCTTCTATAGAATATGTTACCTCTAATTGGAAAGTGTATCTAATCAATAATTATATTACATTGTATTATATTATGCCATATTACATTTGACTCTATCAGCTCTTTTATGACTGTTCATTGACTCATTCTTTCATCCATTAATAGAAAAGAGTTGTTGAGCTCCCACTGTGGAGCATGTACCTTTCTAGAAACAGGAGAAAAGGACAAAACCAGACAGAAATCTCTGCCCTGAAGCTTACATCTTTTCTTTGATGGTAAGGAGAACAAATCCCATCTATCTTTATCATACAGATGTTTTTCATGGAACTAAATACAACTCAGAAGTCATTCTTGCTATTCTAGTCATCTTAAATTACACTTTGGCCAGGGTCAGAAATTTTAACATGGCCAAAACCAAAACAAATGAAGTACAGGAGAGTCTATTTGCATCTCACAGTACACATACACATTTAGACATGAGTAGGCCATGCATTTCATAGATCTGCATCTACTGGGTCTAATTATTTTGAATAAGGATTGCTTTGGTAAGCATGGAGCCAATAGCTTTCCATGTAGGATCATACAGAGGAGGCTGTTTTATGGTCTGCTTGCAGGCAATCACGTGTATCAGCAAATTAATCAGCTAGAAACCTGGGACACCCTGAATAAAGTGCAGCTAACTGAAACAGCTCCACATGTCTTTTTGTTGTTCTTGCTGTTGTTGTTTGTTTCTGTGTTTGCTGCAATTATCTAACTGAAAGATAAATATTCACTCTGAATAATCTGAGTGATTAAACTGTCTTTAATCTTAAATGCTTTTGTTTAGATCAATGGTTTGATAAGATCAACTGGAGTGGTTTTTCTCTCTGGAGGTACTAAGTAACATCTGGAGACATTTTTGGTTGTCATAACTGGGGGAAGTGCTGCTGGCATTTATAGGGTAGACGCCATGAATGCTATCACATTCTCTAAAATAAATAGGACAACCCAACCAAAAAAGAATTATATGGCCCAAGATCTCAACAGCACTAAGACTGAGATTTTGGGCCATATAGATATGGATTAGATAGAAGTGAAGGGAAAGTGCTCATTTCTAAAATATATGTGCTCATTTCTAAAATGTTCATTTCTGAAATGTTGTTCATTTTTGGAGAACTTTGCCAAATTTAGAAAACAAAAATGCATGTTGCCCTGTTGAATGCGAAACTCAAATAAAGTCCTTCTTCTTCTTCATTTTTGTTAACTTCTATTTTTTCTTTTTTAGTAATCTTCTTTTGGGGGGTGTGTGTATGTGTATTTGTGTAAATGTATGAAATACACTATTTGCGACATACAAGTGATACCAGTGTTGGAGATTGGGCCTTTATTCCTATAGTGTTGAAGATTAAATACTCTAGAAATGCTGAGGCAAGTTCAGAAAGCCAGTCTTTTATTTAAGAGAAGGAGAGGTGTGCAGACTTCTCTGGAGAGAAAGTGACCCAGAGCAAGGTGTATCTTGCTCTTTTATAGACCCGGGAATCCCCCACCTTCTCTTTCTTCTACATGTTAAGTGCCAAAGGCAGGAAGGAGCAGCACAGGGGGTAATCACTAGCACACTCTTGTGCCTGGAGGTGCTCTCCTATCTTCTCAACCTCCATCATTCATTACCTATACTGACTGCCAGACATTCCCCACCTGCCTCAGTTTGTTGAGGAATGTGACATTTCCTGTCCCCTCAGGCCAGGTGGGGCTGCAAGCAGATTGCTTTTTGGCAAAGAAAGCATGTGGGGAGTCAGCACAGTAGGATCATTTTATACAATTATTCTTTTAACCTGGTGTTCCCACCACCATCCGCTATTTGTCCCCCTACACAAGTACTAAAAGTTTATTAATTTTTATTTTAATTATTCAAGTTTTACTTGATGCCTTGTATTTCATATTGCATCTCTATTTGTGAGATATTCAATATCTGTAGACATTGGCTTCTTTATACTATAGTATAGACCTGTTACTTTGTTTATTGATGAAGCACATTGTGCTCCCCATTTACATAAATTTACCTCACCTAGACAACCTACAATCTGGAGTGCAGTTCTGCATCAAAAACAATTGGTAACAATGAAGATGGCCAACTCAAATTGACAAAAAAAAAAGGTAAAATTCACATTTTGCAGGATAAAGAAACATCTCTTAAATATCCAGATAATTTTTACTGGAAACAAATAATATTTTCACAAATTATGATGGATTCCAGTAGAAGGTTTATGGGTATTTGTGATAAGTAAACATTTACTAATTTTACAGAATAATATGATGGTGGACTAACCCCTCTCTTAAAACATTTCATATAAATATGAAAGAGATGATTAATAGTAGTGAAACCTCAATACCAAATTAGACCCTGGAGGAGCTGTCCCAGTACAAGTTCTAGGAAAAGAGGTGAATCTACACCATGTGAGATGTGGGCTTTGCTGGTGTTTGTGAGTTGACACACTTTTCCAGGACTCCAACAGGATTCCTCAAGTCTCTAGGAGGTTCTAAGCTAAGTTCCTCTTGTGAAACTGCCCCAAGGGACCAAAGGGCCCAAGTTTATGTTCCCTCTTGAGACCAGCTGGTATGCAACGAATAGCCACATGTTAAAAGTCCTGGTCCCTTGCCTTGGTAAACAGTGAGGAAAGGTGACTCTGGCTCAAAGACCCTGGAAAGTCAGCAAAGTCCCCCTTTGTGCTGTGTTGCTGTTCAATACTTCCCATGACTCACTCTCATTTCCTTTAGTTCACCCATGGGGTTAATCTCAAGAAATTCTCCTCTCCAAAATTGATGCTTGGTAATAGCCATCTCCAGAGTATGTTTCTCTGGTGGACAAATTAAGGAGTGTTTTTTCTTGTTTGTTTCTTGCTGTGAACCCCAATTGGTAAAACGTAGACATTCATATGGTCTTTGCTGTATAGTTTTTGAGTAACATACATGTCTGTGCACATACACATAGGGGCCTACAGACATGCACAAGTACAACTTTTTGTTTGCATGTCAGTTATGGGATGCTTCTGGGTTTCTATTTTGGGGCCAGGAAAAAACTTTCAGGTGAAGCGCTGCCTTTCTGCATAATAGCCAATAGAATATTTTCACTTTCATTTGATCTCCCAGTGAATCAAATCATTCTTATTGTAGTTAACTATAGTAATATATGCTGTAATAGCCACTATGTAAAATTCAAGCTATAGATAAATCATAGGTATAATAGTTGAAGGGAAATCATTATTTTTCATGTTACTAATATTATTTGTAATAACATATGTATTGTGCTTTAGGGTTAGCAGGGGGCTGTTACACATTTTTTTTCTCATTTTTTTTCCTCATGACATCGTATGCACTAAGTAGTATCACCATTATCCTTTAAATAGGAATAAACTGCATTTACTAAGATTGATTATCTTACCCCAGATCACCCAGGTAAAAAGTCCTAGAATCAGTCAATCCAAGAGTCTTGGTCTTTTTACTTTAATCACAGTGAAGACCAGGTCACTTTAACCCTAGATCTGTGACTAGTCCTGTAACTTTAGAACTGAATGTGCTCCTCGATTCTGAAATTCTTTTTTGGGGGAAGTGAGAGGGCAGCATATCTGTGGGTTGGAAGAAGAAAAGAAAAGAGGGCAACTCTGGAAAGGTTTGAAACTATGAACAAATTTGACATAGAGAAAGAAACTTTTCTGAGATACCCAGGACCTGAAACTTAGTATCCAGCACATGAATCATGACTACGTGGAAACTTAACACTTAGAAGGAGATGTAAGTGGAGATTATCCACAATCCTAGCATACAGGATTCCTCAGGAGTGCTTTGTATAAATAATTTATAAATAAACTATAGTGAAAATGTGTATAAATAATTAATAAATAAACTATAGTGAAAATGAAGATGGAATTAGACAGGGAGTCAGGATATATACGTAAATGGAGTCAGGTCAAATTGAATTGGCCAATTTTGAGTGCATCTAGGAAGTTGGGGACTATCCTCTGAGGGATTGAAATATTAATTCCTTCAGAGCCCTTCCTTCACCCTTATCAAGAACCTGCCCTTCCTCCAAAATGTTGCTAAGATAACCTGTCCCAGGAATAGCCCCTTCCTATGGGGAGCTATAAACTTGTTAATTAATGTGTCCTTGGCTGCTCCATCCTGCCCTTCCCCCTTCAGCCCACCTGTTTCCCACCTTTTAGTCATCCCACCAAGCATCCCTGGTCCTAATCATGAACACAGGAAAGAGAAAGATGAGGGGAAGAGAACAGGAGAACAAAGAAAACCTAGGACATATAAAAAGGGCAGAACATCTTGCTTTCGGAGATACTAAAATACTAGCTATGGCTCCCTTCTCCCTCCTGGGAGAAGTCTATGTTACCCCTTTTTGAGTAAACCCTGCTTTACATGCTCTCCTTGGTGTGCTTCTCTAATGTTCAAACTTCAACATGGGAGGAAGCAGAACTCGTCACCCATAACCAGCAGTTTCAAAAACATAAATTTATTGAATTAATAACTATTCTGGTCACCCTCAGCTTCTGGAAGGATTAGTCATATGGATGACCCAGGTTACTATAGCATAAATTGCTTTTGGGGGTTGATTATTTGAGCTTGTCTTTTGGATAATGATCTCAGCTTGAGTCTTGACCTAGCAACAGTTAAATGGTGGTGAGGCGCTGATAGGGACTTGATTTGCAACGGGACTAGTGTTGGGGAGGGCACTTAACTGCTACAACTTGTGGAATGTAGTCATGCATGTACATGTGGCTTGTCTTTGGGTCACCTCCATGTCATCAAATTCATTCATCAGAGAATTCTAAGTCATAGCAAACTTACCAATTTATTGTTCTAATTTGCTCTGATTAAACTATAAAAACTTTGAAGGCAAAAATGATATTTTGTGCTATGCTTTCAACATAATGATGAGTTAATAAATCTCTTTGGAAGGAGACAGAAGAATGAATCGGACATAACTTTCCTGTGTTTATATATGAATACACCACCAGTGAAACGCCACATCATGTACAACCACAAGAATGGGATCTTAATTAGAATAAATCATATGTATGTATAATATGTCAAAATACAGTATACTATCATGTATATCTAAAAAGAACAAATTAAAAAAAGGATTCAGTGGAGAGGGAGATGGTTCTTTATTAAATGGAAGATTTCAACTAGCAGAGAGCAATAGACCAATAGTGTATTCATGATGACCAAATGCATAATACTGAAAGGAACATGGGAACATCTTGACTAGAGATATGCTACTAGTAAACATTGGAGGAGGGAGACAATAAGTAAGTAGGATAGATGTGTCCAGATTACATAATTTTGATTGTCAGAAAGATGTGATGTTGTTGATAATAAAGAACAAAAATAGGTACTTAACAGAGAAGTCACCTGATACAATGGAACTTTAGAAAACAAAATGGTTTCCTAATAAGATGGAAACAATACATATCATCATAGAACATCCAAATCCTATGGAAACGATTTTTTAGTTGTCATATAGCATATTATATTAAAAACTACAAATATTATGATATTTTAAATGTTCAAAAAAATCTTCATATTCTTTTATCATTCAATTCTAATTTATATGTAACTTTAAAAAAAACTACAATTCTAGTCTGTAATATTGATTGTTAATTTTACAAAACATATAAAATCTGCATAAAATAGACCACAACTTTGAGTAATGAATCTTTAAAGGTAGATCTGAAGAAGACCTGGTACATACTTCTTTAAGGACCTGAAATAATTCCAAGTTCTCTGGATTGTCAAAATGCAATCAGTCATTGAACATTTTCTGATTTATGCTCAGTATTTCAAAAATATATATTTTTGTTCATGGTGATGAAAAATGACTACATATTTTACAATGTTTTCCATCACAATTAGACTTCAATGATGTAAGATAATGGTCTCATCTCATTTATAGCTTAAGAACATCAGATCTGAGATGAAGAATTTATCTAGGTTATGTTTTGAGGGTATGATAACTATTTTGGTTAACACAATTCACTGTTATTTATTTATACTGCACTTAAAAATGACTTTTATTTTTCAAAATAGGTCTATGTATTTGATGTGATGGCCTCCATATATGGGCATACATGTGTCTGTAACTGTTGGTCCACACATTTCTCCTACACTTTTAATATGCTCATCACATGACACATCCTGTGCAGTTTTCTGGGTAGATGTTGTTGTGGTAAATTCTCTGAAAATTTTATTTGAGTGAGTCTATTCTGAAATTTCCTACTCATCTCCTTATCTAAGTTCCTTCCCTCAATGCTGACATCAAATTTTACTTTATCCAAGGTGAATTGCTTCATTTTTTCTATTAAAATGGAGTTTTCATTTGTATTCCACCTTACTTTGTTTGAATATTCAGTATGTTATTTATGCAAATTTTCATTGTATTAATAGCAACTTCTCATTTCTTATCACCTCAAGTGACTTATGAGGCCTTTGAAATTAGGGGAAGACAGGAAATTAATAGAAAAAAATGAGCCATTGGATGTTATATTTGTATTCATGCCTTAAACACCTGACTTAAACTTCCTACTCCATCAATAAATATTTATTGAAATAAACAAAATATCTGTACATCACTTGTAACAATTTTCTTTTTCCAAAATGCTCATTTTTATAGAAAAAAAATCTTGGCAAAGGTATTATTTTTAAGAAAAACTGAGTATAGAAAATGGACAGCAAAAAGATCAATGCCTGTCACTTGATTTTGTGACCACACAATATTATGTTGGGAGCACAAACATTGACACTGTATTCAGCAAATATATATTTTTTTCTTTAAGTGATATAGCACATTTTTCAAAGTCCTATCTTGATAATTCTGATTTTTTTACAGATGACTATTTATAAACATTACTTGTGCCATTTAAAATTTTAGAAAAATAATATCTCCTTTTATTTCATCATTGGATCAATTTGTATCAACAAAGACAAAATTATATGGAACTATATAAGGGTCTCTGAAAATGAAGACATTGTTAGTATTGTTTTGTATTTCATTATCCACTATGTTGGATTAATGAATACTTTGTCCTGTCTGGAGTAACTCTTCTAAAAATTAATGACAGCTTTTTAGAGTATTTTATAATTTGTAAATCATGTGTTATACAAATTATCCTAATTCTTATAGTAAACTGGAAAGATTGACTTTTCAAACTACTAAAGGTTTAAGTTTTTTTTTAAATATTTGCTGTACACTTCTGTTGTTGTTTGATTTGACTTTCTACCTTTGCTCTAAAATGTTTTCATGATGTTTTATTTCAGTTATGTTTTTTTCATAAACCTTTAACATAATGTAAGTATATTACATTTATATGTATGAAAATCTCGTAGCGTTTAGATTTCTAACTCCAACTTCATGTTATCACCTCAAAGATGTCCCAGTATAATCTTTATCTAAATAAAACAAACATTATTTTCAGTTCAAAATGGTCTACACTCTTTTGCATCTTCCTGATTTCTGTCTACTACACAAACTTTATCCTTGATATATTACCATTTCAAATCAATTCCTGACAGACTCCAACTTCTTATTTTCCATTGTTATAAAATTATGTAGATTCAGGATCCACACAATATTGTATATTTGTTCACCCTTTCATTAATATTTCATCCATGTATGATTTATACATCTAGTAAATACATTTTCCTTCCTTGCCCATTTAACTAAGTCTCATTAGAGGTACTCTTCCAAGCTATGTTCCAGTTTTCTTTGAACATTTGGAACTATTCTAACCCCATGTTTCCTAGAACATATTTCTGATCATATCACACACTGATACACAAACTTAATGATTTTCTATTACTTTCCAGTTTATTGTGAAAGCCTTACATCAGTAATCATGGTTCCTAACATTGACTGAACTCAGATGGTCCAATTTGTTTCCTTGTGTACACATTCAGTGTGATTGCTAGCATATCACCTATGTTCAAACAAATCTAGGTCATCCAGTGTTCCCTGAAAATGGCTTTGAGTCTGTGGTCATAATAGTCTTCTTCCTAGTTCTATTGCTGCCACCCATCTTCACCTGTCAATGTTTATTTCAAATGCCATCCTCTATAAGGATTTCTTTTGGGTTCCCCTTAACTCAATGCTATCTATCTTCATAGAAAACCCCATAAATCTTTATTTTTTGTTTCTCTGTGAATTTATCTTAATCTAAGTTTTCAAACTGAAAGTCAGAGAGCTGAACCTTTCCTCAGAGGTGCTTCACAAATTGTCTTGTAAGAGAGAAATATGGTATAGGTGCAAATTCTAAAACTCAAGTTTGTACTAATATATGTTAAAAAGTGTTTTGTATAGTTATACAATATGCTTTTGTGATAGCATACTATATATTATAGTACATAGTATGCTTTTGTTATATAGTATTGTTATAGTATGCTTTTGCTTATTTATTTTGAAGACAGTTTTCAGCAATTTAAATTTTGATAAACAATTACTTTATTTACGTTGTTCTGTATATTCATTTAGCATGAATGTATTGTATTGTAAGCTTCTTTAAGAGCAGAAATTATATTGTTCATTATTTTGTTTCATAATCCATCCCCCAGCATCTAAGGCAGTTGTACAGTTGTAAAATATTGAAGTGCTAAATTGATCTAGCTGCTTTTCAGAGAGTATGTCTTGCAGAAAGTGCACATATTTGAGCATGGGTCCCGATTAATCTAGGAAAGCTGAGTTGTATTAGAAGAATGTTGCTATTCATAGGGAGGGAATTCCACATAATAATGGTTTAGAGCATAGTATCCAGTGGCAAGGTAGTTTTAAATTCTGTCTCTGTCACTCACTAGACAATGATCATGAAAATTTTGCATTGTTTGTCTATGTCTCAATTTCCTCATCTGCAATATAGTGAATAATAGTGAAAGTGCCCAGTCCTCACAGTTAATGCAAATTATAGATGAGTCAAAATATATAGATCACTAACAGTGTTTTGCACATAGTAAAAAGTGTATGTGTTAGTTATCATCAATATTTTTAGTGGATAGGTGTCATCTTTAGTCATACAGCATCTGTGTCCCACTCCTATGTTTGAAGTAAAGAGCCAAAGGTATATAAGAGAGCAGATTCTGTTAGGGAAGGCATGTAGTGAAAGATTGACCAATCAGATGAGCCATTCCTATTTATTTGACTTAAGAATTAATGATTCTGTGGCTGGGGATGTAGCTCAGTTGGTAGAATGCTTGCCTTGCATGCTCAAGGCCCTGGGTTCAATTCCCCAGACCCTCCCCCCCAACACACACACAAACACACACACACACACACACACACACACACACACACACACACAGAATTAATGATTCCAACACATAATGGAAAGTCTCTTGGAAGAACATAATATCCAAGGAATTGTAGAGTGGCAGAATGGATTGCAGGGTCCAGGCAATAATGCTTCCATTGTTATGAATTCCAGTTTTTTTCTGATCTTTATCAAGCATATATTTCAGAAAATTGCAGAGATAATGTAAACCACATGTCTATTTAAAAGTATTAGCTTTATTGTGGTAAAAATCACATACCATGTAGTTAAGAGTTGTACCATAACCATCGTATAATTTTCAGAATATTTTGACCACTCCACCTTGTATCCATTAGTGGCCACTCATATTGCCTCCTAATCCTTGCATCTCCAACCAAAGTTTACCACTAATCTCTGGATGGATGATGGATGGATAGATGGATGGATAGATAAACGTATTTGCATACACAAAGCATACTTTGTGACCAGTACTTATCACCTCACATATTTTCAAAGTTCATCTTGTAGCATATATGATTACTTTATTCCTTTTTATTGCAAAATAATATTCTTTGGAAAAATATACATTTTCCCCTGTTTATCAGTAAACTGTTTCCAGTTTTGAAGGGTGGTGTTAGTGACGACCAGTCTTTAAAATTTGTTTTGACTCCAGCAGGGATCTTCTCAGCTTCCATTTCCTGTCTTTTCTGGTGGATTAGCTGACCTATATTTTAGCTTGTCACATCAATGGAGCTAACAACTTTCCTCTTAAACACTAATCAGCAAATATCTGCTATTTTTATCCCCCTTAGATTTGAACTTCTTGTACTCTGCTCCACATATAGTCAGTCCCTTTGGAGAAAGCATCAGAACTCTCCATGCTTATCACTTGTCTCTCTGTCTGGACAAAACCACTGAACCACTATTCCAGAGCTAGGAGCATCAACAGTGACACACTTTCTCAGAGTGACACCCTGCTTTACAAGCAGAGTGATCAGAGTGAATGGAGGTCTCTGATTTTCTCTGCTTGCTTCTTTGAGCCTGGAACCTCCACCTTAAAGCTAGCTGAGTTAAGTACCATTCAAGACTCCAGAATGTTTGTCCTGCTGTGCCTGGAGTATATACTCCACCCTATGAGTAGGGTTTTGATGAATGTAGGGAGCCACAAAATTTCATCAGTGCTCACCTGAACTATACCTTTTGCTGTACAGAGGGAATGCTGGTGGAGAGTCTCTTTCAAGTAGACATTCTACCCCATGTTCAGAAGCTGGGGGTAGAGAAAGCACCACCTTAGCAAGACATGCCCAGAATAGTGTTTCCATCTTGATGAACTGTGATGACAGAATGGCAGTGGGAATAAGGGGGTTTGGTAAGAGGGAGAAGACTGAGATCAATTCTTACATTCTTGATGATCTTACTGAGACTTAGTTTCTTCATTTTTGTTTGTCCTTAGAAACCAAATGGTTTGGATTTTTTACATAATTTCCACCATTTGTGATTGTATCACTAAGTAGCAGGTTTCCAGATATCCTCACGCTGACATTTGAAATAATATCACCCAACGCCCAACTGAAAAATCCCCCTTTTCCTTAAATGATTTAGAATTTTTAAAAAACTAATTTTAGAAGCCTACCTATTATTTTATAGGCAATCTAGGAGAGTTCTGTATTACTTACTCTTAAAAAATGTGGTATTGGGATGTTTATGGATGTAGAGAATATAGTGAAATAATTTTCCCAAATTATACCAAATTTAAACTATTCAAGTTGCTTTCTTCAAAGAGATTATTTATATTTCCAAATTAGAATATATGAAAAAAATATTTTACAGCCCTTATTTTTAAACTACAAGTGAATAAAATAATGTTATTGAAGTTGCATTTAAAATTCTACTTGTCTATATTAAAATGCCATGCTTAAACTACATCTAATGATAATCTTTCAGTTTTTAGTTTGAAAAATACTATGAAAAATGAAATAGTTCCTATATGAGATTAGTCCATAATTATAAAGAATAAGGAAAATATAGCAATATGTCTATATATTTATTCCTATATTACAACACAAATTATTTAAACTATCAGGTGTTTCTAAAGAAAACACTTAAAACAAGGTGTTTGGCAGGTGTTTTCTTACTAGACAAAATTCTAAGTTGTGAGAACATTTTGAAATAGTCTGTATTTTCTTCTAGCAGATTTCTCTCACCCTATAAATTCACATGCATTCTGAACAAAGGTTCTTGGTAGATTGTGAATCTAAAATGTAAATGCTTATCATAGCCAGCACACCAGCCACTAGTCTAGGGTCTAAATCTTCACATATTCCATGTGGCTACAAGTGAGTGCAACATAATGAAGTGACCATACCTTAAGTCCCATGTGTTAGATTAATGTGTTGTACTATGTGTTTCCACTTTTCCTTTTTCCCACAAATAAATAATAAACTTCCTGTGGGCAGGGACAATGTTTCTTTTTTGTTGTTGTTTGTTTGTTTGTTTTTTGAGCATTTGCTTCTCAGTATACATTATGGGATCTTTTAAGTGTATATTGACCCTCCACAAGTAAATAAGGGCATATTTAATATTTTAATTCTAACTTTCTGTACAAGAGATTTGAAAATATTTCCACTACTAAGATATAAATGCCAAAAGAAGAAGAAAAAGGTATCATTCAATACAGAGTCATAATATATCTTGTGTGGTGTGTGCTGACAGGCTAGGGACTTGAAGAAACACTGAGTGGGAGTTGAAGACCTGAAGACTGTATCCTATCCTACCCTATTTTGGATATGCAGGCTTCAGCTTCATCATTTGGAAAATTTACTTTTAGTTATTATTTACTTTTAGTTATTATTTTTAATTTTAAAAAGCTGTAATCAGTCCTTTTAATATTCCATTTACAGTTTATACTTTTCAATTAACCAGTTCTTGGTAATAAACTTTATTGATTATATAGCCTTTTCTCCCTTTGTGTGGGTCTTTATGGTTGGTATGTACCTAGTTTTTTTTACTACTGGGTGAACAGAACTGCATTTTTAAATTAAATTGATGGCCATCTTGAGAAGCTAAGCCAGAACACTGACAAAGAAAAAGTCAATTTTAAATAAATTCTCCTAAATTTACCAATTTTTCTAGAAAAAGTATAGACTGTGGATGTTTGCTAGAACAGTTTTTGAGTGAATAGCGATGATATGAGACAGTTTTGTGCCATGAATCACAAAATAACAATCATATATCACAAATATATTCCCTCTGAATTCTTTACAGTGTGATAACTTTCTAAAAAAATTACAATTATCACTGTGCATTT
The DNA here is from genome assembly GCF_964194105.1 of Spermophilus citellus. Lineage (NCBI taxonomy): Eukaryota > Metazoa > Chordata > Mammalia > Rodentia > Sciuridae > Spermophilus > Spermophilus citellus. The sequence goes on along the minus strand of NC_138199.1, from coordinate 19,380,827 downwards.
TTATATTTTTATTTTTATTTTCTCCATTTTATGAAAGAGCAACATATGTTATTTGAATAATGCTAATCATGATGACATTTTGTAAGTTATTGCCCAAGCAATATCTAAATACAGAATAAAGAGCAAACTGAAAAGAATTCTTTCATTTGTTTGACATACAGTGTTTAGGTCATAAATTACAATGTGTTCCATGAATTCCATACATTTCTATGTCTCACTAATTTTTATATTGTTTACAGTTATATATACAGTCTTTATTTGTCTGGTCTTTTTCAAAGTCTGCTAATGTAGGAAGATGATTTTAAATAATCATCATACGCAACATACTCTTAGCAGAATCAAGGTGTTCCACTGATAAATTGAATAGCGAGTCTTTTTTTGATTTGTTGGGAAAATTCCTAATGAAGATAGTTCTGTTCAATTTTATGTTTTCGTACAAATGTATTTTGACTCACAATGTTGGTTCCTTTTGCATCTTGATGATTCCTCCTGTATTTGAGATTATATCTGGCTTGCAAAAAATGTGTATTTAGATTGTTTTAGGTACAAAATACTCAGTATCTTCTTTTCTATTGAGTTGTCTAGTAGCTAAACCAATTGAACAATTTTAAGAACCAGGAATCTATCTAAAATATTTAAGAAAACAAAAGTAACATTTTAAAAGTGAAAAAAAAATAGTATTCCAGGCAGTTAAAACTATTTGAGTACTACAAAGTGCACTAAGTTACCTTATGTAATCATTCTCAAGTGGCCTTGAAAATTTTCCATCCAGAAATAACTTAGGACTTGCCAGCCATGCAGAGCTGAATTTAAGCTCTTGGGCTTTCCTTCTCTGGATGAAAAGGATCCTCATGATATGTCATAAAACACTGATAATATTATATATCAGAAATGATAATTAAGATACAAATGTTTATTTATTCTTTTAAACATTTACATTAAAATGGGCATTTTACTGTTATAGTTCTGCAGAAATAGAGTTAGAAATGTACTTCAATGGTGCAGATAGTAATTCCTGTTTCTTAGGCACATAATCACTTATTTAAAAACAAAACAAGCAAAAAAACCCAATCAAACAAAAAGATAGAGAAAAGGCAGGTTTGAAGAACAACTTCCTAAGGCTGACAGCAGCAATGGCTGAAACACAAGTCATTATCTGGATTACACAATGGTGTTTTAATTCAGACAATTTTTTTTGAAGTTTTAGCATTTTTCCCTTCATTAGCTTGATTTTTACCCATTATTGAAAATAATCTTAAGAAGATAATGCCATTATTTGCATAATCAAGAAATAGAACATCCTTTCTTCCCCTGAATGCCACTAAGCTTGATAAAGATATATACTTGAAAAATACAGACATCTATGAAAAATGCTTCACAATAGTGAATGTCAATAACACAAAATGTATTTCTGTACTGTTGATATTTAAAACAAAGGCTTCTTTTTGAGTCTCATATAAGAACTTTTCTTAAAAGTAATTATTTTAATTTTACTATTAATTCCCTTTGCCCTCTCTTTAGTAAAATTAAAAAAAAATAAGGTTAGATTATTCACTCTACTAAACAACTTATGAATAGATTTCTTCAGATTTTACCTGTGTCTGAGCAGGTAAAATCTTATTTTACAGATGACATAGTTTGTCTGTGAATATTTTGAATACTTTATTCAAAATATTATAGGTGAAGTAAGCCATTTATGAATTCCAGGTAGATGTAAGGAAAGGATATAATAGGAAACTTAAGTTTCATGCTCAAGGATCTTCAACATTTTTAAGCACTATTTAGTAAATGTTACCCCAGCACAATATGTAGCTATAGAATGAGAGAAATTAGTAGCTGGATCTTGCTAAGAAGTAATATTTTCTATAATTAAAAAAAAAACAGGAGCACTTTTGAAAATATTGGAAGCTGCCTACAAAAAAATCAAAGAAGAGATTGTGGATTCTAAGGAAAGTATCCATAAGTTTGTTAGACAACCCAGAGCATTAGAAAAAATATGGTCTGTTTTTATTCAGTTCATTCAGTTGAAGTTGGTCATCCTTTATTATCTTATAATACTAACAAGAACCAAATTTCTCATAATTTTAAGTGGGAAACACTATGTTATAGGTATATTTAAAGCTCTCAAATAACTTCCAAAAAATAAAATGAAATTTATAAACTCCTAAAAGAAGTATCCAGTGTCACATAAAATAATAAAACATCATAAATATTGCTACCTTGTCTTCACTGCATCAATGTAATTATTAACAAACAATTATTTTATATCCAGAGAGATGGTCTTCTTCATGGTAATTACTTTTCTTATCTGCTTCACTTCTTTTTATATATTTTTTTTCAATTTTTATTCAGTTTCTCTGTGACTAATTGCACAGGAACAGACAAGTGCTAACCACAAGGCAGTGTAAAATCAAGTTCAAGATGAAGCCAACATGGCAGTTGGCAATTCAGCATAGATTTGTCAGAGGCATCATTTAAGAGCCAATAGAATGCAAAACACTCTTTCCCATTGTTGGGATCCTTTTCAAAACTTACTGTTATGGTTTGGATGTAAGGTGTCCCCCAAAAGCTCATGTGTGAGACAATGCAAAGTTAGAGGAGAAATGATTGGGTTGTGAGAACCTTAACACAATCAGTGAATTAATCCCCTGATGGAATTAACTGAGTGGTAACTGAAGGCAAGTAGGGTGTGTTTGGAGGAGGTGGGTCATTGGGGCATCCCTTTAGATTATATATTTTGCAGCTGGGGAGTTGAGTCTCTCTCTCTCCCTTCTGATCACCATGAGAGCTGCTTCTCTATGCCACACTTTTCTGCCATGATGTTTTGCCTCACTCTGAGCCCCTAGGAATGGAGTCAACTGTCTATGGATGCAGACCATAAAAAAACTGAACCCCCAAATAAACTTTTTCCTTTACAATTGCTCTGGTCGGGTCTTTTAGTCACCACAGTGAAAAAACTGACTAGAATACTTTCTTATGTGATTTTAACATTCTAATAAATGTATTTGAAACTTAATTCAAGTCATTCCATTATGTTAAATATGTTATTTTAGAAGAAACATTTTTGTTCAGAAGTAAACATAAATTCTTTCAATTTAAGTACTGACTGAAAACCACCCGATTGAGAAATGTGCATAGTTAGGGAATCTGGGATTAAAAACAAAAGGATGTTCTATAGGGAAAATATTAACCTAGGAGACAGATTGCAGAGATATGCCCCAATTCACATTAAGATTACAGAAAATTAGCAGAAACTTCACAGTTTACATAGAGTAGACTCCTCACCAACTTGAAAGCTTAATGAAAGCAAATATAATTTTCTGGCTCCACAAAACAGAACTTTCCATAAAGTAGGCTTCCAATAAAGATTTATGGATTTGAATTTAAATCCTATGTCACATAAGTATAATCTAAATACAAACCACAACCGGATTGATATGTGATTTGGAAGGAAAACAGGAACCGTTGTGTTCTCTTGCTCCTAGGGTTACTCGTCAAGTCAGGTTGTATTTGCAGTTTCATAGGTTGCAGTAAAGTTGGTGTGATATTCTTAGAAAATCTTGTTTTAAACAGTAGTTGATCATGTGCTTTCCAAATTTTCATTACAATAATCATCAGAACAGTAATAATAGTGGGTGCCATATCTGCTGATGAATTGCTACCCATTTTCCTCTGTTAACTCAATGAAGCTTACAAACAATGGGTTACTGAGGTATTTGCTAATTCCATTCTAGAAGGAGAAAACAAAGAAGGTGAGAGAGGGTAAGCTACTTTCCCAAGATCATATGGTTGGAAAACAACAGAGAGGAGATATAATTCCGGATCAGTCTGCCCAGCATACTTTCCCTTTCCTCTGTATTGAATTAACATAGAGAAAGCAAAACATAATCAAGAAAAGGACAGGTGGGCACTCTGAGTCTCTGTTGCCTGTTCTAAGAATCAAAGAGAGGGCCTGCATGCTCTATTTACCTGCAAACCTTTGATGTTAGTTAGGCATTTAAAAAATAAGAAAAAAATTTAAAAAAAAAAAACTTTGCTACTGGGCAACCACTAAGGGGCAGTGATACACAACAGTCAGCACACGGTGGTTCTGAGCAGTGAATCATGGCAGCTACAAGTCCATTGCAAGGAGAAGAATTGAATCCTCTTGGTTTTATTTCTCAGTAGAGAACTGGAGCAGAAACAAACCAAAACACTTTGTCTCCCCCCTCCCCCAGGATCTAGTTATACCTTTTGTTAAGACAAACACATCACATTCAATTCTCCTGTCCAACCACGGATAAGAAAACCAACTGGAGCATCCAGATGACCCTCACACAAAAATAAACCGTGTCTTTGTTTACAGATCTCTTTCTTGTATTTAACTACTGTCCAGTGTTCATAGAGTCGAACAAGTTAACATCCCACATTAAAAAATATCCTTTCCTCGTGGCTGACATGTAAAATATCAAAAGATTCGCAATGTCTGAATGCTTAGTCTAGCAATTAAGATCCTGATAGTCAGTTGCTTCCAGCTCTTTGAGCTCCAGATTCTTTGCAAAATATGCTTAGATGTTCCTTTTACGATGGGCTAGATTGGATGCAGGGAAGTAGCTGTTATAAAGGTTAGGGGGGAAATCCTTATACTATAATTGACGTGCTGTATTGATCTGGTACAAAATTCAACCATTACTGAGACAGATGAGGGAGCTCTGAGACTCTCAATCCAGAAATTGCATCAGCTATTGCTGATGCTGCTGCACATGCTGACAATAGCTACAGTCTGAAAAGCAGGGTTTACATGCCTGAAATAAATTGTTTTGATTAGAACCTTTAGGAGAGAAAGTCATAAGGTACAGTTTTATTGACTACTTGCCAAACAACACAGACCCATGCACTGTAAGCTTGTTTTGCTCTTGTAAATCAAGCACCAACTAGACTTTTATTTTCTAAGGTTATGGAGTTAGAGTATAATGTATTATCATTTACTCTGAATTATTGCACACATGGAATACTAGGAAATTGAATTAATTTTCCAGTACTGCTGACCTCTGTGTATATCTTCATGTATTTGCTCCTTTCCTTGTAGCAGGCAGACTCTAATTTTGTGTGATAAAGACTTCTTTGATTTCCTGATAATCTGTTAAATATTGTGCCCAAAAATGTGGGTTCAAAACGCTGCCACTGTGCTCTAAAAAACAAATTGCAAAGAGAATAATCCTATAACTAGCCATATTAATAATGCTTTCTTGCTTTTTCTGCTCTTCTTCTCCCCGAAGCATATTTTTTTGCCTGCAGAGAGGTTTCTTTTAATCTATTGCTGTTTTTCAAAAACAAGACAATTCAGTGCAATCAACCAAACAAAATTTGGACAAATCATTGTAAAATGCAAAACAAGAAGTCAGCATACTTGTTTTCTGAAGTTGGACTTGTGTTCCATTATCCCCCATGAAAGCAATTCATTGTGATGCTCTTTTCTCAAAGAAATGCATAGAGATCATTCTCCTTTCTTACATTTTTAGCCAACATATATGAGTGGCCATTACAGATAGAATTGAGCATGCACAGTTTCCTTAGGAGTATTACCTGTAATGATAACATTCTGGTGTGTATGTAGTACCTACATAAAACAATCAGCTTGCCTTGGAGAATCGTGTGTGCATGTTTTCCATACAAATGCTTTCATGAGACCATAAGTAAGGGCACAAACCAAAGGAAACTATATGCATTATATGACTTATTTTATCATAGGTATTGTATTGTATGATTTATATGTTATTTCATTGCATGTCCAATTTACCAAAAAACAAAACAGAACAAAACAACATCTAGCATACCACTGTATCTCTAAAATGTAAACTTCAATTTGTCAATCTTGTGGTATTTAATAATTTTATGGTATTTACTAATCTTACTACATTCTAAGTTTGTGTTGGAGTAATTAATCAATTAACAAAATGCATGTAGAACATGATGATTGCCCTCTAGGATTTTTAAATCTGTTCAAGAGATCTGAATCATTGCGTTTCATTGTTAGCTAGGAAATGCTACATGTCAAATGATTATTAAAGCCACGTAAGAAGATATCAATAAGAATTATATAAAGATAGCTGAAAAGAATACTTTCTTCATATTACAAATACCTGTATTTTTTTAAAGGACACATATTAGTTAAAATAGCAATACCAGTATATCTGGTTCACATTTGACCAATAACACTCAAGGTTTCATAAATTGTTCTTCATATGTGCTGACTCTACTAGCTTCTAAAATGGTGAGATCCAGGGTCTCAATTTTTAATAACTCATTTGAATGACAACTTGCCTAGCTTTCAATTTATAAGCTGTAGGAGAGCTAAAGGCAGAATTAAATTTGCTAGAATCTGCACATTGGATTTGGGGCTAGATACAAAACAAGGGACTGCAAACATATTTTTCACCAGTCTGCATTATCAGACACCACCATTAATGCTAATTGCAAGGTAACTATACATTTCAAAGTGATACCAACACAGGGCCACGATTTATATCACAATGTTTTAATCATTATTATTATAGCATAAATAAACTGATGATTGCATGAAATTACCCAACGTATCTTTGTATGCTGGAAATTGCAGGTATAATTATATGGGGTCCAGTTATATAAAACATTTACCTTATCAGTTTATGCTGTCATTGAGAATTTCAGGTTGCCATATGCAGCAAGGGGGTATGTAGTGGTTTAACTGCAATGAAACAGTTAACTCCAGTCCCTCTGCTCTTAAGCAGTCAGGAGGGTCATAAGCATTGAAACAAATGGAGCATCATTTATTACCTCTGTCTCTTCTGCTGTGTTTTTGAGAGGAAGTATTGGCACTTACTTTGCAACAGATTTTATCTTCTGTTCTCTGAGGAAATGCTGTCACTGGTATTATTTACTCTCTGAGCAACAAATCCTCGTAAATTATAATGGTTCTCCAGACAGCCATTTACAAATTTAATCAGAGATGATTTCCTTGCCTTTTTCAATTATCCCCAAATTATATTCACTCAAGGTAATGTACTAAGTCCTCTACCATATTTATTACAGAAACACAAGTGCAGCATGCTTCCAGTCTAAAGGATGTCACTGAAGATATATATATATATATATATATATATATATATATATATATATATATATATATATATATATAGAGAGAGAGAGAGAGAGAGAGAGAGAGAGAGGAAAGAGAGAGAGTGCTTGTACCTTGTTGAAAAGCAAATGTTAGTCCACTTCCTTGACAATGTCTGTGTTACAAGAGATTCTAGGTCACCTTGCATGAAAAGATGTTTTATTGCTTCTTGTTGAGAACACATACCATTGAAATAACAAATAATAATAATAGAATGCTCATATGAACCAGAACTTTATCCCTGTAGCTAATTTTGAAGACATATCTAAATTTGTGTTTTGTGTCCACCATTGATCAACTATATACTCATGAGAATGTTTTAGCATTCTGTAGGACTAAGTTTTTTCAAATGTAAAATGAGATAATTCCATACATCATACAATCATTGTTAGGAATAAATAGCATAACGAATATAAATAATATAGAGAACTCTTTCTATATCAAATAATAAATGGCAGCTGTTAATAGTAACCTAAGTTTTTTTGTAAATGAATTACCTTATCCAAAAAAGAATTTAAATAACTGTCAAGGCTTATATAAAGAGTCCAGATAGTCCAGGGTTTGAACATATGTCTTCAATTTTGTATTACATTCTGATAAATTCTTTGGTATAGTAGTTTATATTATATATAATATTCAAATGTAGATTATTCCCTAAGCACTTTGCACAACATTTAGGAGAGATTCTACTAATTTTGTGCCATTTTAAGTCATGAGAAAAATGAATAGATACTTGTTAGCTCTGGATATTTCCCTAGAAATTCCAATGACATTGTATGCTCACCCCATAATTGTTTCTATATTTGGACTTGGTTCTGTTGGATAGTTATACTGGATGAAGTAGAACTGCCTCAAAAATCAAAACTCAATACAATTGAAGTTAATAAGTGTGATGATGAATTTTGTGCATCAACTTGACTAAATTATTAGGGAACCCAGAACTTTGACTGAATATTATGTCAGATTATGTGACTCTGTGAGGGTTTTTTAGATGAAATTAATATTTGAATCAGTAGACAAAGTAACAGAGACTGCCCTTCAAATGTGAATGGGCAGCATCCAAATCTCTGAGGGCCTAAACAGAAAAAAGGTGTATTACAAAGCATCTGCCCCTTCTTCTGCCAGAGTACCAGACTACTGGGAAGGCCATCAGTCTTCCTCTGTTCTAGAATTCAATTCACCTGATTGGCTCTGCTGATTCTCAGGTCTTTGAACTCCATATTAATAAATCCACCAATTGTCAAAGGTCTCCTTATGGCTAACAAAAGTTAGATTCTGGTATTTCTCAGTAACTATAATTATGTGAGCCAAATCTTCAAAATAAATCTCTTATATTTTATCAGTTCTGTTTCACTGGAAAACCCAAACTAATGTAATAAACTATGGAAAGGACTCAAGACCAAGATCCAAGAGTAGGATAGCCTCAAGAAATTGAAATAATAACATTTCTCTTTCATATGTGGAGCATGAGAAGAGGGCCACAGCTGGGAGTTATATTTGATTTATTTTTGCTATAGTGCTTTCTGGGAGGTAATAATGTAAGATATCAAAGAAATATGTGAAGAGGCATAATGAAAGCTAAAATCACAAAATTACATAAAATTATCCTTTTTAAACAGTTGATTAGCAACTAGTCAAAATTTGAACAAGAAGACATTAATAATTTCCTTAAAAATGAAGACAATAACCAAAAACACAAAGACAATAATTAATCATTTTAATGTCCATGATTATCCCAAATCTTCTGAGCTTCAAGAGTTAGGATGTGAGATAGACAAACTTTTAAAGAATAAACCCCCATTGCAATAATATTAAAAAGAAGAGTTTTCAAGAAAAAAATCTTGGTTTTAACATGTCACAGTATTATGTAAAATTAAAATTTAAAAAAACAATAAAAACAATTTTAATCTATTCCTGTGTCATTAATTTTGGTTGTTTGATTCTCTTGTATTGATTACTGGGAAAAAAAGTAGCATTTGATCATTTACAAATAATAAATGACCAAAAATATATATACTTTTAAAATATTAATCAAAAAACTTTAAATGTCTGTAAAAAGCATGTGCAAGTATGTACATATTTGTATATGTGATTTGATGACTATCATTAGGTAGGAAAGGCAGTATATATTGAAATGTACAATAATGTGCTGCTTATTGACAGAGATGTTCTGAGAAGTGAGCTCATAGGTAGTTTTGTGGTTGAGTAAACATCATAGAGGGTACGTACATAAACTAAGATGTCTACAGCAAACAAAGATGGACAGTTGACAGGGTAATACAGCATCAACTTATATATGCCATCTGTCATTAACTGGAATGTTGTTATGTCACTAGGACACAGAGATGGATAACTGAGTCTCTAAGGTATTATTTTTTTTCATATTTATTTTTTTAGCTTTAGGTGGACACAATATTTTTATTTTATTTTTATGTGGTGCTGAGGATGGAACCCAGTGCCCCAAGCATGCCAAGCGAGTGTGCTACTACTTGAGCCATATCCCCAGCCTTCTAAGGTATTCTAATACCTTAATAATGTTTCTCTTCCTTGGTCAAATTTTAAAAATGAATCTAAAACAGAAGAGAAAGATGGAGAGAAAGAGAGAGAGAGAGAGAGAGAGAGAGAGAGAGAGAGAGAGAGAGAGAGAATACCACCTCATTTCTAGGGGAGGTGGGGATGAAGAGTCCTTTAGTCCTCTGACTGTAACCCTTCTAAATCTTACCTCCATTAATAGAAATTCTGAAATGTCTAATATATGACCTAAAGCATGAATATAGTGATTTTTTTTTCTTACAAAGAAGCAGAGCAGCATCTTGGTAATCATTAAAATGAGAGCTACAATTTTGTCTCAAATATTTTACCACCAAAAAAGTGTGACACAACAATGCAGCTTCCCTTCAACTTCAACGTTGTATCCATTTTTCAACTATTGTAGTCAATGTCTTATATATTAGATTGCCTGTACAGCACATTTATTTTGCCCTGGAAGTCTACTCAAGCAATGTGAAGGTCACATCTGTTTTGTTTTCATAAGCTTTACATACAACATAAAAGGTGACTGTTATCTGTCTTGCTTCTGTACTTTAACAAGATAACATGAATACCTTTGTGTTCTGTTTTATGCATATTGAGTACATTTGAAACTCATCTCCTCCACCTATTAAAAAACGTCTTCTATACCAGTAGCATTTTTAAAAGAATTCAGATTTTATTTTACTTTGTGTACAAAAGTATTGAATTAGGATTTGGCAGTAGTAACTAAGCTCTATTCATAATCTTAACTAAGGAATAAATGTCATTTCATTACAACTTTTCTTAGTGAAGCACTGCTGGCTTTGCCTTCTAAACTCTTTTCTGATTTTTTTCCCTCAGCTTTTAAAACACTTGAGATGAGCAAAACCTCATGAGGTCAGGCTCTGGAAGTACATCTAGTTTGCACACCCCAATCCTTTTTTGGCATGTTCTCTGAATAGCAGACAAGGGAATCTCAACTTTCAGGACTAGCTATTGAGCATTTATTAGAAATGAATAACACATTTACCAATTTTCATCTCATTTTGTAGTAAAGATGAAAAAAATACTCATGTGAGAAAGTACTATGAACTAGTGATTACACTTTCTTTATTTACACTACCAAACTGAGATTACATAGTTGAAAATGAAAATATTTTTTTTACCTAAATCTAAGTATGAGAATGTTTAGAAACCTCCAAGTGACACTTAAAACTGGGTAGGCAAGTTCAATTTTAGGTTGTAAGACCACATGGCTAACAGAATAAAAGATGTATTTTCTATTGTAAGTGTTATCACTATTCTTAGTTCTCTTTTGATCCTTATATGTCTGATCCCTGTGTCTCCTGATTCCCTACTTGAGAAAAAAAAATGAATTGTTTCCTCCTTTTATCTGAATGATATCTCAAATTTATAGATGTTTCATTTATTTGAATTTTATAAATTAATGTTGCTCATAAACACCATTGAATTATGACTCAGTGTTTCACAAACACTTAATTATTTACCTCAGTAACAAAATTATAGTTTTCATTATATTTATAATAGCTTTATTAACTTTTCATTACTTAGATGCAATTGAACATTAATAAAATCTCAAACAATGATCATAGCTAGGAGATTCAGTGACAAAAAAAAAAACAGAAATGCAGAAATCAACTCAAACAAAACCTAAATTTACTGGAGGCTTAGGAGGCAAAGCAAGTAAATTTCCTTTTTGTGTGTGTGTCTACCTCCAGGAAATCAAAGTACCACCAGATTTTTAGTAAAATAGTTGCAATTTTTCAACCCTTGTATATTAATGGAGATTCTCAAATTTTTATTTTTATTTTTTTCTAGAATGGCTTAGGATCATTATCCTGGTATTTCCCCAATCCTTTGTAATTAAAAAAATATCTACGTGACATATTAGTGACAGATTTTGCATGGATATATACGAATCACATTCAAATGATTTTCAATATACCTGTTTAATATATGAATAAATGAATCATCTGGGATGATTCATATTGAATTTACCTATAGCAATTATTTAAGAATATATATTTGAGGTATGTATTTGATTCTCCTTTTTTAACACTTTTACTATATTTATTATTATTTTGCATTTAAACTGAGCATTAATACTGCTCCCCCTGAAAAAAACAGTCAAGAGAAAATGATAGACAATTTTTCAGAATTCCTTGATTCCCTGATGTTTTAATTTTTTTCCTTCAAATGTAAAGCGATATGTTATCTGTAGGCCAAGTGCTCTGAGTTCATTTTCCACTTATGAAAATCCAAGCATGCAAATATCCCTGTGCTCTCAGAAATGCAAGCTCAATTTAAGTTATGTCACTGAGGAACAAAGGCAATTAAATTAGCTCTCCCTGTTCTCCTTGATGCCTTTCTCCTGACCCTACCAGGTTACTGATAATTTGTCTCAAAAAACATGTCAGGAGAACTCAAGATCAAACTCACATGCTACTTGCCATCATATGCTTCACTCAACCTCCGGAAGAAAAAGGCATGAATAAGACTGATTTCCCTTGCTTACTTTCCACTGTGATGAAAACTTTCCTCTTGAGTCCTAGATCTCTGTTGACAATACTATTCTCACACCTAAAAGTTAAACTTTCATTTCCACGTTAAATGTCATTGAGGTGACCTTCTCTATGGAAGCACAGTGATTAGAAGAAGACAAATGTTCCTAATATCACCTTCAGTTTACTTTTGCTAATGGCATTCTCATAGAATTTTAAATGTGGATGGGATCTTAGCAAAAAGAATAGGTAAGCTCACCGTGGCATTGTGTGACCAACATGCAGGCATTAAGCGACTAATAGATTTGGCGAATATCTTGCGTGGGAAAGTATCTAATTAGGATTTGGCAATAGTATCTACGCTTATTAATGTAATAAAACAAAAAGAGGAGAACATTTGTAAAAATCCATAGTGATAATTGTGAATATGTTACAATTTATCCCAGTTGTTTAGCAGATAGATAGGATTAAAGTCCAGTTTCTAGATACACTTATATTAGCTGGTTGTGGATGTAGCCAGCCCAAATCAAAGTGTCCCAATGCACATTAATACTTGTTGATTGGTTGTTTACCATAATTCCAGGTGACTGATTTTACATGTCTCCTAAATATTTTCACAAAGTAGAATCCCATATTCTGGTAGTTTGAGAGCACTTATATATTATGTCTGATGACTTAGAAACAATTATAAAATAGAAAAAATATCATCAAACCCACCAAGACATACTAATTCAGTGCAAAACTGCAGGCATAGGCACAAAGATTAGGTAAACATAATGGTGTTATTCTGGAAGATTTATGTATAAGAAACTTGGTTATTTTATTAAACAATTTTATCTAATTACTTTTTTTTTCTTTTTAAACAAAACAGAGATAATGACCCTTGGAGGATAACAAAAAACCATTATTAATAACAGAGCATCCACATTCATACAATGGAAAAAAATGTGAATAAAATTCTAAGCATTGCCCTGAGTGGGATCAAGGAATACTGAAATGCTTAACTGTCACATTTTTTAACCTTTTTCAGCCAACCTGTGCAAAGCAGTAGGAAGAAATGTCAACTTAGAGACACTGTCCATCAGACTGTGGCTTAGTTCATGCATTGATAAATGTATTTAGAGCCCCATGGGGAATCACTGTGGGCACTGACACTTAAGGTTTATGCAGATGCTAAAGGCTCAATGGTAAATGAAATTCAAGCAGGTATTCATTTATTATGTCTTTACAAAGATGTAAATTATTTGGGGAATTAGGAATGCATAACCAAGAGTTTATTTATAATCATGTGATCCCAGATAAGAATTAGCCCTCTCTGTAGAATCATTACCATATGAGACATATTCTCCCCTTCTTGCTCATAGGGGCCCTTCCTACTGGGGCCAGGAATGGATGGCAGTTCTGCTAACTACAGAGTTGGAGGAGGAACAAAGCTAAACTCTTCTGCCCTGTCTTCTAAAGAGGTCATTCTTTCAAGCAGTAGCTTTAGCAATTCACTTCAGTTTGGAGGAAATGAGTTTTTGTTGCTTGACTGTCCTGTTCTCTGAAATACCTTTAGCTTGTCAATAGGAAAGGTCCATTTGGGGTTCAGTCAGTGCATAAAGGAGGTTTTTCAGTCACAGGAGAACCTTGCCTTTCAGTAGAGCTACTTTCCCACCTTCCCTTTCCCACATAATTCCCAGTCTCGATCTTAGAGTTGTATTGTTTGAAAACCATTACTGTTAGTATTGGTATGAGGATTGTGATCTAAAACTTGGCTGTAACTATTTCAAAGTGCTAAAGTTAGTAGTAATGCCACTTCAGTGACTAAAGGAACACCAGCTGAATTGAAATGTTCTCTTGTTAATGGGGGAAAAAAAATAAACTCTGCAAACTTCAAGGAGAGTGAGCAACAATGACTCTCACAATACTGAGAGCAGCAGGGAGTCCTTCTGTACATACGCGTTGAAATAATCATGTCTTGGTCATATTGGGAATGAATTTCTATTAAGAGTAGATGTGGGTCTTTATGCTGCAGGCTACTGGACTCTCAACAGGAATAAAAATGCCTCCCTGAGAAACCTGGGTGCCATTAGATAAAGGACACCTAAATGGCCAGGGGTGAGGATAGGACACATTTCCCAATATGTCAGAACAGAATCAGGATTTGGCATTAACTTCCAAATGGCACTAATTCGCAAACCAATTTTTAATCAACTTGGCTATTTCCATATATCTATTTTTATATTTCTTGCCTGTCACCCTAATTTGCAGTCACTTCTACAGGAGTGCTATTTTTGGATTCCATTTTTACTCCCTTTCTATGCCTTGTGTTCCTGTCTCTTTAATTTCTATTGTACTCGCCACTAGATATAAGAAAAACAGGCATACCAGAATGCGGTATACTGATTCTTGATTATTTTACTTCAGTGGCATAGATACCTCATCTATTAAATAATTATTAATCAATAGTGATGGAACTACTAAGGGAAGATAAATGATAATACTATATAAAAGTGAGCAGACAATATCTTTTCTTTTTTTTTTAAAGAGGGAGTGAGAGAGGGGGAGAGAGAGAGAGAGAAAGAGAGAGAGAGAGAGAATTTTTTAATATTTATTTTTTTAGTTTTCGGCGGACACAACATCTTTGTTTGTATGTGGTGCTGAGGATCGAGCCCAGGCCGCACGCATGCCAGGCGAGCGCACTACCGCTTGAGCCACATCCCCAGCCCCCAGACAATATCTTTTCAATTAAATTTTAGATTTTTATATAATAATTAATAATGAACTACCAAAATCTACTTAGGAAAGAATAAAGTCCCTTCCTTTTTTAACATATTAATTCTCATAGAGTCATGTAAGGTCTGGGAGCTCTATCCCGCACTGAAAAAAAATCCCATCTCATGATTCTTTGACAGTCTAATTCTGTAAAAAGTCAGTTTAAAATTGTATTGTTGAGAGGGTAAATTTCTGCACATATATTGAGCTATGCATTAAGTTCAATAAACATTCTTTCAAAATGAATAGTTTACGAGAGTTCTATCAACTTTTCACAAATATGTATAAGTAAACTTTCTCATTTTTATTTATGGATTTTGGAAGAAGTAATTGCTGAGTTATACAACTCACAATAGCTACGTCTCAGATTTATAGTGCATGCATATATCTTTTAGAATGCAAAGCCCTTGCACAGTGGGATATGTGCTCTGGGCATGCATCAAAAAGAATTTCCAAATTGTGTATTGGCATTTGGAAAGGGAGGGTGGATTATCAGTAATATTGAGTTATTAATTATTCAGCTTTACTGCCATCCATTATAAATAATGTATATGACATTCAACAGTAGAACAGAAATTCCTATCAGCATGCAATGCTTTTTAAACATATATTGGGACATCCAGGTATTCATAATATAATTAAATGATCCTGAATTTTAGTATGAGAACTTCATCTTCATCAGGAGTAGTAGGGGCAGTCCTCTATTTTCCTATACTTCTGATGTTAACCCAATAGCTAGCGTGATGCAAAATAAAGTCAGAATTGGAAAAATGGGGGGCTGGGGTTGTGGCTCAGTGGTAGAGTGCTTGTCTAACCTGTGCATATTCCTGGGTTTGATCTTCAGCACCACATAAAAATAAATAAATAAAACAAAGATATTATGTCCAACTACAACTAAAAAATAAATATCAGAAAAAAGGAATTGAAAAAGTGTGTTACATCTGTTGGGAGAAAGAGTTTAGATGATATTTAAACTGTGATCAGGAGCAAATTAAGGTAGAGTAAATGAGAAAGATAATATTTCTCATTTTTTCCACAAATACCATATGAGATACAAGGTCCTGCAAATCAATACAATTATACAGCAACTCCAACAGAGAGGCTATAACATGTAATTTACAGAACATAAATACTAAAATGTTATTAAGAATATTCAGATAGGCACAAGGTCACTAAACATCAGAAACATAAGAATGGAAATCAACAATGAGATATGAGCTTAAAACTATTTTCTTGGCAAAACTTTAATAGCTGGATATTTTAAGCATGATCAAGATTGTCAGGGCACAATGGTTTTCAAGTACTGGTGGTGTCACTGCAGGCTACAGAATCCTTACTGAAGAGCAACCCAGCTAGCACTGCCAAACAACTCTCATGCATACATATTATCCTGGCAATTCTGCTCTTGGGAATATATAATGCAGAATTTCTTATACAGCTCCAGAAGGGGGCATTTATTAGGATGTTTAATACACAGTGTCATGAAGTAGTAAAGAATTACAGGCACTCTGGGTGCCCCTCACTTAAAAAGCAGATGGAGAAATGTAGCGAATACACTCCAAATAGCATTTAGAAGCAAGGAATGAGCACACAACTATCAGAGCATAGAGCATGGCTGGATCTCATAAACACTGTCCTGAGTAACAGAAACAAGAAACAAAAACAAACAAGCACCAGAAAAAAAAAAGAAACCAGGGATGGAAACCAATATCTATATCTATATATTGTATATTGTTTTAGAAAACACAGAAACAAAAATATATGCTAAATATATAAGAAATACCTCTGTGTAAGGAATAACAGTAAAATGTCTGGAAAAATAAAAATAAAAGTGGGGAGGAAGAGAGAAATTAAAGGAGAGAGGGAGGGAGATAGTACTTTTAGGGAGGGGTCTGAATAGACAGAAAGCTGCAAAGACATGTACAAGTATCTCTTTCCCTCCCCCCTCCTAGTATTCGTTATTGATTAACATAGTTGTATGAAAAAAATTACAGGAGGCCAGAGCAGAAATGTTTAGAGGGAGTAGTTTGCACAAAGAGCAGGGAATATAGTGCCTGTCCCGACCAGCAAGCTTGAAAAATCCTATTACTTATAATTATTGGATAGAATACTAAGAAAAATCTTATCTTTGCACTGGAGAATAATTATCCCTAAGCCCAAACTGCTCTCTGTTCCTAGCTTAAAAACCTTAAAAGAAAGAATTTAAAGATCAAACTGTTTTGAAATAATTTAATTGCATATCAGAACAAAGCTCAAGGAACAAGAAAATAGGATCCACAATGAGAAGAAATATCAAACGTCTGAATTCAACTAAGAATTGTGACACATTTAAGAATTAGTAGAAAAGGACCTTCTAAAACAGTTATTAAAACTGAGTTCTGGGATTTCTCCACACGGAGAGAAGCAGTGCCTGGTTGGCGGCCGCCCCGTAGATGAAGTCTGGGACGCCCCCTGGTTGATCGGTGGCGAGGTTCCAGAGCGGGATTGCAGCGAAGTGAATTCTGGGGCTCCTGCCAGTGGTGCACTGGCCGCGCTGAGTGCTGAGTTCCAGCCTTGAAACAGAGGAGAGAACCGGTCCAGTTCGATACCAGACACCGGTCGGAAAACGGAGGAGGACAGCAGCCGCCATCATGGAGAGCTGATGCAATCATCCCTGTTTTCTACTGATCTCAGCTCATTCAACTACAGAACAGGTGATTCCAGGCTGGTATTTGCCTGCGTCGCGCAGATGGATCGCCCAGGCTCGGGACGGGAATACCTGAGGAGAATACTCTTCGGGCTTCACCCCTGGCAAGGCGGGCGCCGGACTTTGAGCGGCCGAATTCTAGTTCCCCGGGTTGCTTTGGTCCAGGGCGGGAGATCCGTCAGGGACTCCAGGCGGAGGCCAGTTACAAGGGGACTGTGTGCTGAGGGGCGGCGTGGCTCGGGCTACCGGAACAGTTTGGCCCGGGGCTAGGGAGCCCGAGGGAACTGCATCTTTGACCTTGCCCCTGGCTGAGCGTACACTGAGCTGGGAGAGATTGGAGCTGCCAAGCTCGGGCTCCCGGGGCCGCTTGGGCCTGAGGCTGGGGTACCTCTGTGGAGCCTGCACCTAGCAGAGTGAGGCAGGGATCGGAGAGGCTGGGTTCTGGCTCCCGTGGCTGTTTGAGCCCAGGGCCGCGGAGCCTGCGGGGACCGCGAGCTGAGGCCAGCCTCAAGTGAAACTTGCGACGAGGGGCAGCGAGACTCTGTCTCCCAGAACAGTTTTGGCCTGGAGCTGGAAAACCCGCGGGAAGTGCGTCTTAAACTCTGCCCACAGCGGAGCGTGCACCGAGCAGGGAGAGTCTGGTGCGGCCAGGCCTGGGCACCGAGCAGGGAGAGTCTGGTGCGGCCAGGCTTGGGCTCCCGGGACTGCTTTGGCCTGGGATTGGGGAACCCGCGGCGGTTGCTCTGAGGAGCCTACGCCTAGCAGAACGTGGCGGGGATCGGAGAGACCGGCTCCTGGCTCCCGAAGCGGCTCAGGCTCAGGGTTGGGGATCCTACAGGGTCTGCTTCTTGGTCCGGGTCCTGCTGGGTGCTGCGGGGGCCCGGGGGGCAGAGTGGAGCTGCCTCCTGCGCCCAGAGCAGGCTAAGGGTCCCGCCGGTGTGGTATCACGACACCCCAAATGCAGCTGGGGCCAAGGAGAGTAGCCGCCCACGCCTGGAACAGGACCAGCGACCAGACGGCAGGGTAGCCAACTCAACCCACTTGGAGTGGAGGCAGTGAAGAGCTGCTGTCTGATCCTGCAGGGTAGGCAGTCCTACATCCCACTGGCAGGACAGGCTCGGCAGCCTGCCAGTGTGGTGGACGAGTAGCATCAAGGCAGTCACGTCACACTGGTTGGAGTGGGGGTTGAACAGAGCTGCCGTCAGCGTCCGGAAGGAGCCCAGAGACCCGTTGGAGAGGCAGTTAGGTACCCCCACTGGGAGTGGGGGTTGAGCAGAACTGCCGCCCAGGCCCGCAGGGTGGGCAGATCTGAGACCCACCGGCGGAACAGGCTTGGAGGCCGACCAGCGTGGTAGACACGTCACATCAATTGGAGTAGGAGTGGAGAAGAGCTGCCACCCATATCCAGATCAGGACCAACGATCTGAGGACGTGGTAGGAACGTCACCGCAATTGGAGTGGGGCAGAGTAGAGCAGCCACCCGTGCCCGCAGGGCGGGCAGACCTACGACCAACCAGCGTAGTGGATAGATCACCCTGATTAGAGGAGGATCACAGCCACTACCTGCCCTACAAGAGAGATATCCCAACTATACAAGAGCAACATAAATAAACAGGGGGAAAATTTTCAAAAACACAACAGTTCCACCAAGCAGAAAGAAATGCAAGCAATATGAAAAGACAAGGAAAGAAAGGACCACAAGCATTGCAGGTCAACTCAACTCTAGAAGAGGTAATAGCTGCAACAGATGGAATGTCAGATAAAGAGTTCAGGATATACATGCTTCAGATGATCTGGACTCTCAAGGAAGACATGAGACAGCAAAATCAGACAATGAAAGATCATATTGACAAGGAACTACAGAAACAAATCCAGGAAGTAAAAGATCAATTTCACAGGGAGTTAGAAGTAATAAAAAACAAACAAATAGAAATCCTAGAAATGCAGGAAGCAATAAACCAACTTAAAACCTCAATTGACAATACTACCAGCAGAATAGATCACTTAGAAGATAGAACATCAGACAATGAAGACAAAGTATTTCAACTTGAGAAGAACATAGACAGTTCAGCAAGAATGCTAAGAAACCATGAACAGAACATTCAAGAATTATGGGATAACATTAAAAGACCAAACTTAAGAGTCATTGGGATACAGGAGGGCACAGAGCTCCAAACCAGAGGAATGAACAATCTATTCAATGAAATAATACGAGAAAACTTCCCAGACTTGAAGAATGAAACAGAATCCCATATCCTAGAAGCCTACAGGATGCCGAAAGTGCAAAATCATAAGAGATCCACACCTAGACACATTATAATGAAGATGCCCAACATATAGAATAAGGAGAGAATTTTAAAAGCTACAAGAGAAAGAAAGCAGATTACATTTAGGGGCAAACCAATCAGGATAACAGCTGATCTCTCAACACAGACTCTGAAAGCTAGAAGATCCTGGAATAACATTTTTCAAACACTGAAAGAAAATGGGCTCCAACCAAGAATCGCGTATCCGGCGAAATTAAGCTTCAGGATGGAAGATGAAATTAAAACCTTTCACGATAAACAAAAGTTAAAAGAATTCGCAGCTAGAAAACCATCTCTTCAAAAAATCCTTGGCAAAACATTACAGGAAGAGGAAACTGAAAATAACATTGATAACCATCAGTGGGAGGTAGGACAGTAAAGGGGGGAAAGTAATCAAAGAGGAAAACTATCAGGTTTAGTAACATAAATAAACAAATATGACTGGAGGAACAAACCAAATCTCAATAATAACCCTAAATGTTAATGGCTTAAACTCACCAATTAAGAGACACAGGCTAGTCGAATGGATCACAAAACAAGATCCAACAATATGTTGCCTACAGGAGACGCATTTGATAGGAAAAGATATACATAGACTGAAGGTGAAAGGCTGGGAAAAATCATTCCACTCATATGGACTGCGGAAACAAGCAGGAGTGTCCATACTCATATCAAACAAAATAGATTTCAAGCCAAAGTTAATCAAAAAGGATAAAGAGGGACACTGCATACTGTTCAAGGGAACCATACACCAACAAGACATAACAATCATAAATATATATGCCCCAAACAACGGTGCAGCTACGTTCATCAAGCAAACTCTTCTCAAGTACAAGAGTCTAATAGACCACCATACAATAATCATGGGAGACTTCAACACACCTCTCTCACCACTGGACAGATCTTCCAAACAAAAGTTAAATAAGGAAACTATAGAACTCAACAACACAATTAACAACTTAGACCTAATTGACATATATAGAATATACCACCCAACATCAAGTAGTTACACTTTTTTCTCAGCAGCACATGGATCCTTCACAAAAATAGATCATATATTATGTCACAGGGCAACTCTTAGACAATATAAAGGAGTAGAAATAATACCATGCATCTTATCTGATCATAATGGAATGAAACTGAAAATCAACGATAAAAGAAGGGAGGAAAAATCATGCATCACTTGGAGAATGAACAATAGGTTACTGAATGATCAATGGGTTATAGAAGACATTAAGGAGGAAATTAAAAACTTCTTAGAGTTAAATGAAATCACAGACACAACATATCGGAATCTATGGGACACATTGAAAGCAGTTTTAAGAGGAAAATTCATTGCTTGGAGCACATTCCTTAAAAAAAGAAAAAACCAACAAATAAATGATCTCATATATCATCTCAAAATCCTAGAAAAAGAAGAGCAAAACAACAGCAAAAGAAGTAGAAGGCAAGAAATAATTAAAATCAGAGCTGAAATTAATGAAATTGAAACAAAAGGAACAATTGGAAAAATTGACAAAACCAAAAGCTGGTTCTTTGAAAAAATAAATAAGATCGACAGACCCTTAGCCATGCTAACGAAGAGAAGAAGAGAGAGAACCCAAATTACTAGCATACGGGATGAAAAAGGCAATATCACAACAGACACTTCAGAAATACAGAAGATAATCAGAAATTACTTTGAATCCTTATACTCCAATAAAACAGAAGATAGTGAAGGTATCGATAAATTTCTTAAGTCATATGATCTGCCCAGATTGAGTCAGGAAGATATAGACAGCCTAAACAGACCAATAACAATAGAGGAAATAGAAGAAACCATCAAAAGACTACCAACTAAGAAAAGCCCAGGACCGGACGGGTATACAGCAGAGTTTTACAAAACCTTTAAAGGGGAACTAAAACCAATACTTTTCAAGCTATTTCAGGAAATAGAAAAAGAGGGAGAACTTCCAAAGACATTCTACGAGGCCAACATCACCCTGATACCTAAACCAGACAGAGACACTTCAAGGAAAGAAAACTACAGACCAATATCTCTAATGAACCTAGATGCAAAAATCCTCAATAAAATTCTGGCGAATCGGATTCAAAATCGCATCAAAAAAATTATACACCATGATCAAGTAGGATTCATCCCTGGGATGCAAGGCTGGTTCAATATACGGAAATCAATAAATGTTATACACCACATCAATAGACTTAAAAATAAGAACCATATGATCATCTCGATAGATGCAGAAAAAGCATTTGACAAAGTACAGCATCCCTTTATGTTCAAAACTCTAGAAAAATTAGGGATAACAGGATCATACCTCAACATTGTTAAAGCAATCTATGATAAGCCACAGGCCAGCATCATTCTGAATGGAGAAAAAATTGAAGGCATTCCCTCTAAGATCTGGTACAAGACAGGGATGCCCTCTCTCACCACTTCTGTTCAACATAGTCCTCGAAACACTGGCCAGAGCAATTAGACAGATGAAAGAAATTAAAGGCATAAAAATAGGAAAAGAAGAACTTAAATTATCACTATTTGCAGACGATATGATTCTATACCTAACAGACCCAAAAGGGTCTACAAAGAAACTATTAGAGTTAATAAATGAATTCAGCAAAGTGGCAGGATATAAAATCAACACACATAAATCAAATGCATTCCTGTATATCAGCGACAAATCCTCTGAAACGGAAATAAGGACAACTACTCCATTCACAATATCCCCCCAAAAAATAAAATACCTGGGAATCAACCTAACAAAAGAGGTGAAAGACCTATACAATGAAAACTACAGAACCCTAAAAAGAGACATAGAAGAAGACCTCAGAAGATGGAAAAATATACCCTGTTCATGGATAGGCAGAACTAACATCATCAAAATGGCGATATTACCAAAAGTTCTCTATAAGTTCAATGCTATCCCAATCAGAATCCCAACAGCATTTCTTTTAGAAATAGATAAAACAATCATGAAATTCATATGGAATAATAAAAGACCCAGAATAGCAAAAACAATGCTAAGCAGGAAGTGTGAATCAGGCGGTATAGCGATACCAGACTTCAAACTATACTACAGAGCAATAGTCGCAAAAACAGCATGGTACTGGTACCAAAACAGGCGAGTGGACCAATGGTACAGAATAGAAGACACAGTAACCAATCCACAAAACTACAACTATCTTATATTTGATAAAGGGGCTAAAAGCATGCAATGGAGGAAGGATAGCATCTTCAACAAATGGTGCTGGGAAAACTGGAAATCCATTTGCATCAAAATGAAACTGAATCCCTTTCTCTCGCCATGCACAAAAGTTAACTCAAAATGGATTAAGGAGCTCGATATTAAATCAGAGACACAGCGTCTGATAGAAGAGAAAGTCAGCTATGATCTACATACTGTGGGGTCAGGCTCCAAATTCCTCAATAGGACACCCATAGCGCAAGAGTTAACAACCAGAATCAACAAATGGGACTTACTCAAACTAAAAAGTTTTCTCTCAACAAAAGAAACAATAAGAGAGATAAATAGGGAGCCTACATCCTGGGAACAAATCTTTACCCCACACACTTCAGATAGAGCCCTAATATCTGGAGTATACAAAGAACTCAAAAAATTAGATAATAAGATAACAAATAACCCAATCAACAAATGGGCCAAGGACCTGAACAGCAACTTCTCAGAGGAGGACATACAATCAATCAACAAGTACATGAAAAAATGCTCAACATTGCTAGCAGTCAGAGAAATGCAAATCAAAACCACCCTAAGATACTATCTCACTCCAGTAAGATTGGCAGCCATTAAGAAGTCCAACAACAACAAGTGCTGGCGAGGATGCGGGGAAATGGGTACACTTGTTCATTGTTGGTGGGACTGCAAAATGGTGCAGCCAATTTGGAAAGCAGTGTGGAGATTTCTTGGAAAGCTGGGAATGGAACCACCATTTGACCCAGCTATTCCCCTTCTCGGTCTATTCCCTAAAGACCTAACAAGAGCATGCTACAGGGACACTGCTACAGCGATGTTCATAGCAGCACAATTCACGATAGCAAGATTGTGGAACCAACCCAGAAGCCCTTCAATAGATGAATGGATTAAAAAAATGTGGCATCTTTACACAATGGAGTATTAGTCTGCATTAAGAAATGACAAAATCATAGAATTTGGAGGGAAATGGATGGCATTAGAGCAGATTATGCTAAGTGAAGCTAGCCAATCCTTAAAAAACAAATGCCAAATGTCTTCTTTGATATAAGGGGAGTAACCAAGGACAGGGTAGAGATGAAGAGCTGGAGAAGAAGATTAACATTAAACAGGGATGATAGGTGGGAGGGAAAGGGAGAGTTAAGGGAAATTGCATGGAATTGGAAGGTGAGCCTCAGGGTTATACACAATTACATATAAGAGGAAAGGAGGAGTAGGATAAAAATTATATAAGTGGAAGAAACGATTTATAGTAGAGGGGGTGGAGAGAGAGAAGGGGAGGGGAGGGGAGGGGAGGGGAGGGGAGGGGGGATAGTGGAGAATGGGATAGACAGCAGAATACATCAGTCACTAGAAAGGCAATTTATAAATCAATGGAAATGTAACTGATGTGACACAGCAATCTGTATACGGGGTAAAAATGGGAGTTCATAACCCACTTGAATCAATCTGTGAAATATGGTATATTAAGAACTATGTAATGTTTTGAACAACCAACAATAAAATATTATAAAATATATATATATATATATATATATATATATATATATATATATATATGCAAGATAACAGTATTATATTGCAGATTTTGCAAAAGAGACCTAAATAACTTAATTTCCAGTAACATTTTCTTGCTTATGCTATGGAGACAATATTTTAATTATTTTTTTCTTTACATATTCCAGCTTTTATCCTGTCTACATAGTTTTTTAATTTTGTTTTGTTGTTGCAGAACTGGAGATTGAACCCAGAACCTCACACATGCTAGACAAGTTCTTTTTCGCTGATCTCCTTCCTCAGTCCTGTCTACATAGTTTTCATTTTATAGGTGATGAAAAATGAATGAATAAATAAATAAACTCTTTAAAAGAGTGGGAGTCTGGAAATCAGTAGATCCTTCTAAATACACTAAGCAATCTTGCATGACTCTTTTGGCTTTTAGGTCCTGAATTTCTTCTCTTTAAAATGTATATGGATTAGCAAATCCCTGTTACTTTCAGATCTATAATACTTGGATTTTGCTTCTTACATAATATATGAATTTTTATGCAAAAAAAACTGAGTTCTGTGAGTTCAAAAAGTTAAATAGTGGCATAAAATACCTTTGGAGAAGGAAACTAAATGGTCTGAGATTAATAGATGATAGATGGAACTAATGACAGATTAGAAATTGCAAAAGATGGGCTGGTGTTGTAGCTCAGTGGTAGAGCACTTGCCTAGCATGTGTGAGGCACTGGGTTCTATCCTCAGCACTACATATAAAAATAAATAAATAAAGATATTGTGTCCATGTACAACTAAAAAATATTTTTAAAAAAGAAATCATAAGAGAAAAAAGAATGAAATTTATTAAATATAAAAATGATTGAAAAAGAAACAGAAAGAGGAAAAAAAGAATTTTTAAACATTAAAAACACATATATGAGCCATGGGGCAATAAAGTTTTCCATTTATTCTTGATTTTGCTAAAAATTTTTAGTAGGTATGTTGGGCTTTGTCAAATAATTTTCTACATCTGTCATCTTAATAAACAAAATTGGATTTTAATTTTTAGTTTGTTAATATGGTGAATTGTATCTATTGATTCTTGAATTGCTCAGATTAATTGCCACTTAGTCAAGAGATATTATATTTATACCTACAGTTACATTTGATTGGCTAAATTTCATTTCTAATTTTTGCACTTAAGTGCATAAAGAATATTGTTCCATAATTTTATTGGTATTTTTCCAGTATGGGTATCAAGTTAATGCTTATCCTGATAGGATGAATTAAAAAGTATGCTCTTTAATTTTCTGAAAAATTGTATAAAATTGGATTAGTCTCTTTAAATATTTGTAGAAAATATGAAGGCAGCCATCCAAGTGTTAGGTTTTTTTTTTGTTTTAAGAGAGAGAGAGAGAGAGAATTTTAATATTTATATTTTTGTTTTTTGGCAGACACAACATCTTTATTTGTATGTGGTGCTGAGGATTGAACTCAGGCCCTACAAATATTGCTGTCTTGATAGATTTAAGGTTATTCATATCGTGTCTTCTTTTGTAGTGACACCCCCTTTCTCCACAGAAAAGTCTTAACTGGGCTTCTCCAGAAATCTTCACCATGGCTGATATTAGGACTGTCAACAAAAGTGTCTCTACAAAAGAGTTCAATGTAGATAAACTTCCTATTTTCATTTTTTTAAAAAATTTAATTGATTTTTTTAAAATACACAACTGTGGAATGCATTACAATTCTTATTACACATATACATCACAATTTTTCATATCTCTATTTGTATATATAAAGTAGGTTGACACCCAATTTGTGTCTTCATACATGTACTTTGAATTATTATATCCATCACATTCCACCATCCTTGCTAATCCCCTGCCTCCTCCCTCTCCCTCCCTTCCCTCTTCCCTATCTAGAATTTATATATTCTTCCCATATTCCCCCTCTCTACTCCACTATGAGTCAGCCTCCTTATATCAGAGAATACATTTGGCATTTGTTTTTTTTAGGATTGGCTAACTTCACTTAGCATTATCTTCTCTGATGCCATCCATTTACCTGCAAATGCCATGATTTTATTCTCTTTTATTGCTGAGTAAAATTCCATTGTGTATATATGCCACATTTTTTTTATCCATTCATCCATTGAAGGGCATCAAGGTTGGCTCCCCAGTTTAGCTATTGTGAATTGTGCTGCTATAAAATTGATGTGGCTGTGTCCCTGTAGTATGCTATTTTTAAGTCCTTTGGGTATAGTCTGAGGAGAGGGATAGCTGGGTCAAATGGTGGTTCCATTCCCAGTTTTCCAAGGAATCTCCATACTGCCTTTTATATTGGCTGCACCTATTTGCAGTCCCACCAGCAATGTATGAGTGTAACATTTCCCCCACATCCTTGCAAACACTTATTGTTGTTCGTCTTCATAATAGCTGCCATTCTGACTGGAGTGAGATGATATATTAGAATAGTTTTAATTTGCATTTCGATGATTGCTAGAGATGATGAGCATTTTTTCATGTATTTGTTGATTGATTGTATATCCTCTTCTGAGAAGGGTCTGTTCAGGTCCTTGGCCAATTTGTTGACTGGGCCAAAAACATGTGCTGGAGAAAAGATAGCATCTTCAACAAATGGTGCTGGGAAAACTGGAAATCCATGTACAACAAAATGAAATTGAATCCCTATCTCTCACCATGCACAAAACTTATCTCAAAATGGATCAAGGACCTAGGAATTAAACCAGAGACTCTGCATCTAATAAAAGAAGAAGGAGGCCCCAATCTTCATCATGTGGGATTAGGCCCCAACTTCCTTAATAAGACTCTTATAGTGCAAGAATTAAAACTAAGAATCAATAAATGGGATGGAATCAAACTAAAAAGTTTCTTCTCAGCCAAAGAAACAATCTGTGAGGTAAACAGAGAGCCTACATTCTGGGAGCAAATTTTTACCCCTCACATATCAGATAGAGCACTAATCCCTAGGGTATAAAAAGAACTCAAAAAGCTAAGCACCGAAAAAACAAACTTCTTATTTTTGTGTTGCCCTATCTTACTTGGCCACCAACCTGGAAGAAATCAGCACTCCAGGTGCTGGACACCCCCTTACTAGTTTTTCACAACCAGGTATCCAGTATAGTAGTTTGTAGAAATGTGTAAACAAGGCCTCTGACCTTGAGATGGAGCTTCACAGAGATGTCTACATTTCTAAGATAAGAGAAGTTACCAACTGGGCTCCATGGTAACAGCTGGCAGGGGGAGGAAAGAAAGGGGAGAAGAAGCTCTCCCCTTCTCAGGTGTTGTCCTTGACTGGTTAACTTGCCCAAAACAGTGAAAGAAAAAGGTGCTTTTATGTGAACTTCTGCAGACTGTGAACTTCTGAGCCCCTCCCCTTACATGCTGGTTATAAAATTCTGAAACTACCTGAACTCAGGGTTCAGGGGATTAATTATTACAGCAAAAGCTGTGCCCTCTGAACCTGGCTGCAGCCAAATAAAGCCATTTCCTGCTGTCTTTGGTGCCTTGCCTTGATTGTCCCTACAACACTTTAGGAAACCTTGCTTGGTAGCTTGTGTGTTCATGGAATTTGTTCCATTCATCACAAATGCTAATTGGATAATTATAAGTTATTTATAATATTGCTTTTAAGATCTTTGGAATCTGTAGGCATGTTCTTCCTACCATTCCTACTATACGTAATTCATATCTTCTCTTTTTCTAAATATTTTGTCTAGATAATTACCAATTTATTCATGTCAGAGAAACAACTTTTCATTTTAATTTTTCTGATTTTTTTTTTGTTTTCTACTTCATGATCTACTAAGAACAAGTTAATCATTATAATTTATTAAATTTAAATCTTCTCCTCTTTGAAAATCTCTGGGTGAAATATAACTCAAATACATCCAAAAGGCACATTTGAAAATCATGTATCTGATAAAGAACTTGTATATAGTATATAAAATAAACTTTAAAAACTCAAAGAATAAAAAAAAGCAATATTTAAGTGGCATAGAAATGGATGCTTTTCTAAGCCAATGCATAGATGGTAAATAAACACAGGAAAAAAATATTATTTGAAATAATGAGATAGGCCCATATTCCCATTATGATGATTAATATTAAAGAGAGTATCTTTACTTAGTGTTTACAAAGATGAAAACTGGAATTTTCATATAAACCCAGTGAGACCGTAAAATATTAGAGTCATTTTAGGAAATATTTTTATAGTTTTTAAAAATTGTTAAACATACACCTACCATAGAATGTATCCATTTTACCCCAGGGAAGTTAAAATAAAATATGTATACACAGATTTGCACATGAATGCGCATAGTCTCTTTTTTTTAATGAACAAAAGTTGGAAATAACCTACACATCTATTTACAAGTAAATAAATAAAAGTATATTGTTATAGCTATAAAATAAATTATTACTTACCCCTCAAAATTAAATTATTGATAAAACAAAATAGATGAATTTCAAAATGATTTTGCTGGAGGAAAGATATCTGAGGAATGGGGAAGGTATATATTTTAAGGCCACTTTTCTATTAATCCTGGAAAATTCAAAGTGACCTATTGTGGGTAAAGAAAACCATGGTTACTTGGGGTGGAGGGCACTCATGGGTGGTACACAAAGCAGGAGAGGGGGCTTACAAGGGGGAAGGAAGAAACTTAGGACAATGATAGAAACTTAGGACAGCTCATTCTCTACATTTTTTTGATGAGTTCACACACATATATATCTATGTCAATGCTTATCAAATTGTCCACTTAAATGTGTACAGTATTATTGTATGTCAGTCATACTTCAATAAAAATGCATTTTAATAAATGTGTACTAAAGACACAGAAAAGCACATGAAGGATACCATCCACGTGTTATGAAAGGGCTTCACTGAACTTGAGTAAAGTCATAGGTAAATCCAAACCATGCAAACAAAGTATGAATGGCTTCTCTACAGTTCAGCATGGGCTTGTCAAAGCCCCACTGCAGGTCATGTCTCCAAGGCCTGGAGTCCCTCATTAGCTTTCCCTCCAGCAGAGAGCATGAGGGCAAAAAATTTTTGACCTAAGTGATATTGTACTCACTTACCTTTTAACTTACTGAAACCACAGGTAGAGACTATATTTTATATGAAAGTATAAGAGCAAACTCACTTTCTATAAGCAAGAGATAACTCATTTTAATTTCAATGTAATTAAATACAAAATTAGGATTTTACTTGTGTGTCGACTTCCTATTTGTCAGGTAGAAATTTCAAGGAAGCCTGTGGGCAGCAGCAACAAAGCAAAGCAAAACAAAGGCCTGTGTGCCTGGTTTTGATCAACAAGGGTCATCGGCTCCCTTAAGAAACTTACAAGTTCATTTCACATGGTTACCTCAGTTCCCTCTGCCTGCCTGCCCTCCGCCTCAAAATCTTTGCCAAGGCTGGGAACCATGTGATCTTATTACTAGGAGTTCCTAATACTTCTTTGGGAAACCTCAGCCGAGCACATTAAAGGGCCCTAGTCCTAACCACAGGACTGCACCCCAATCCATATTCTCCAGGCTCCTAATTCCCTTTTTTAGCTTGAAAGTAATACCTTCTGTTCATGTTCTCTTCAGTCTCTTCCTCCTCCAGGGAAGACTGATTTTATCAGTGGATTTTGGTTTTAGAAAAGAAATGCCACTTAAGGAGAGTGGCATGCAGATGATGTCTACTCTTTCTTCCTGCCAAAAGCACCTGTTAAGAAACATGAAGCTCAGATTCTGTATCTGTAGGAAAAAAGGAAAGAAAGGAGGAATTGGAAGGTGGAAGAGCTAAATTGATACTTAACATCTCACAAGAATTCAAAGTCTTTAATTTCCAAATTGCTTTCATGGGATTTACAAAAATATATTCAGCAGTCCTGGCATGAGTGAAGAGGTATCTCCAAAGAAGCGTGGTCCCAAGTGTTCCTGGAGAGAAGGGGCAACTCAATTCAGCAAAGCAGGGTTCTTGGCTTATGAAATAGAAAAGAATTTTAGGACTTCACAATCAGAGGCATGGATGGGGGATATTTAGGAAATTAAATACATATTCAAGGGAGAATAAAGACAATCACAAGATAGAGATGCTTTGGGGAGTAAACCAAGAATTAAGCATTCAAGAGAGAATGTGGGCCATCTTGAGAGTGAGATATGCTATTTAGAGGTTACCAGCTCTTCTTTTAAAGGAAACTTAGTGAGGATGCACATGGAAAGGTATATAGAAATGATGTCGGTCTGGTCATCTCAATACAAATTCTGGTAGTCTGGTTGATCTTTGGCTTTTTAGTCTCTATGATTTTTGTTTTCTGATCACTAGACAGCACTGGAAAGTCCCCTAACACTCAAAATACTATATATCTATTTAATCAATTAGTCTGAGATCAAGTTAACAATGAACAGGTAATTTTACAGATTTTTGAGGAATTTGGGAGGTTTAGGCCTGGAAGGGAGACATAGTTGGGGAGTGACTGCCTGGAAAAGTATGTGGAACCTCTCGATTAAAATCCTCTTTTCTTGTCTTTACTCTGTGTCTCCTTTATACCTATTTCTTATTTCTTCTGTTTTACCCCAGTCTCTTCCAGTGAACAACTTAATGAAAGTTGCAGTGATTTACAAAACATTGCAGTTCCTTTGTATAAAAAGCAAGGCCAGTAGAACAAGCTTCTATTCTATTGGAAGTAAAATATACCACATGACTATTCTAAACCTGTGCTATATTTGTGAGCATGTGTAAGTGTATTTGTGGGTGTATAAGATATAGGGACAGATAAACAGAAAGCTATACTGTAGTGCAAGGTTTTGCATATGGAAGGTCGACTAAAATCTCATGTATTTGAAGGCTTGATCCCTAATGCAGTAATGTCCAAAGGTGGGACTTTGGGGAAGTATTTGGATTAGAATGGCTGTAAGCCCATGAGTGGATTAATTCACTTGATAATCTCATAATTTAAATGGACTACTGGGAGAAGTAGTAGAAATTAGGTATGTAGAACATAGCTGGTGTAAGTAAATCACAGTGGGGTATGTCCTTGAGGACCATATCCTATTCTTGAACTCTTCTTCTCTATGTCTTATGATCCTTGGCTGCCATGAACTGAGCAGATTTCTTCTGCCTTTCCCTTCCACCATAATGTTCTGCCCTAAGAAAAGGTCCTGGCTGGCTTAAACCTATGAAACAGTCAGTCAAATGTAATTTTTTCTCCTAAGTTCTTATCAGCTATTTTAGCCACAATGACACAAAACTGACTAATACACCTACGGTGTCCATGAAAAATACACTTTTAGCATAGTTTGCATACATCTGAAGGCTTTCTCAGACACTGGACTTTACTATTATCACTTTGGCCTGTGTAAGAAAATATTTTAAAGATCATTGCTACTTGAAAACAGACAAAATAGGCTTAGAGTTTTTTACAAAAAATAATAAAAATTAATGTGACAAAAGTGGAATTTGAAGCCAAGTTGTCAACTTCTCTGTCTTAATTCTCATAAAATCCAAACATTATATGAGAGGTATGGCTAGAATACTCATGATGGAACTCAATCCCCAATGGAAGAAAGTTAGCAGGTGGGACCTAATAGAAGGTGTTTGATATTGATGCCATTACAAAGGGGGGAATGCAGGAATTTCTTTCACCAGCAATCTTCTAAGATCTGTCATGTGCTAATGCAGCAAAAGGGCTCTCATCAGGTGCTGGCAACTTAATATCTGGACTTATCAACTTTAGGAAGCCAGTAAATTTATGTTCTTTTTTTTATTGGTTGTTCACAACATTACAAAGCTCTTGACATATCATATTTCATACATTAGATTCAAGTGGGTTATGAACCCCCAATTTTACCCCAAATGCAGATTGCAGAATCACGTCGGTTACACATCCACATTTTTACATAATGCCCTATTAGTAATTGTTGTATTCTGCTACCTTTCCTATCCCCTACTATCCCCCCTCCCTCCCCTCCCATCTTCTCTCTCTACCCCATCTACTGTAATTCATTTCTCTCCTTGTTTATTTTCCCATTCCCCTCACAACCTCTTATATGTAATTTTGTATAGCAATGAGGGTCTCCCTTCATTTCCATGCAATTTCCCTTTTCTCTCCCTTTCCCTCCCATCTCAAGTCTCTGGTTACTGTTAATCTTTTCTTCCTGCTCTTCCTCCCTGCTCTGTTCATAGTTGCTCTCATTATATCAAAGAAGACATTTGGTATTTGTTTTTTAGGGATTGGCTAGCTTCACTAAGCATAATCTGCTCTAGTGCCATCCATTTCCCTGCAAATTCTATGATTTTGTGATTTTTTATTGCTGCATAGTATTCCATTGTGTATAGATGCCACTTTTTTTTCCTAGTTCTTTTTTTTGTTGTTTTGATTTTAATATGATATTATATTTATTTATTTATTTGGAAAGCAGTTTGGAGATTCCTGGGAAAGCTGGGAATGGAACCACCATTTGACCCTGCTATTGCCCTTCTCGGACTATTCCCTGAAGACCTTAAAAGAGCATGCTACAGGGATACTGCCACATCGATGTTCATAGCAGCACAATTCACAATAGCTAGACTGTGGAACCAACCCAGATGCCCTTCAATAGATGAATGGATAAAAAAAAAATGTGGCATCTATACACAATGGAGTAATATGCAGCAATAAAAAATGACAAAATCATAGAATTTGCAGGGAAATGGATGGCACTAGAGCAGATTATGCTTAGTGAAGCTAGCCAATCCCTAAAAAACAAATACCAAATGTCTTCTTTGATATAATGAGAGCAACTATGAACAGAGCAGGGAGGAAGAGCAGGAAGAAAAGATTAACAGTAACCAGAGACTTGAGATGGGAGGGAAAGGGAGAGAAAAGGGAAATTGCATGGAAATGAAGGGAGACCCTCATTGCTATACAAAATTACATATAAGAGGTTGTGAGGGGAATGGGAAAATAAACAAGGAGAGAAATGAATTACAGTAGATGGGGTAGAGAGAGAAGATGGGAGGGGAGGGAGGGGGGATAGTAGGGGATAGGAAAGGTAGCAGAATACAACAGTTACTAATAGGGCATTATGTAAAAATGTGGATGTGTAACCGACGTGATTCTGCAATCTGTATTTGGGGTAAAAATGGGAGTTCATAACCCACTTGAATCTAATGTATGAAATATGATATGTCAAGAGCTTTGTAATGTTTTGAACAACCAATAAAAAAAGAAAATTTTAATTATAAACTACAATTACTGAAATTAGGAATTTAAATGTGGGTTGACTTACATATTAATATAGCAAAAAAATTATTACTTGATTGGAAGACAAACCAATAACATGTATACAAGATGAAACACATTCACAAAAAGGAAACACAAAAAGGGAAAGAATATAATTCTTATGAATAAATATAACATACATATAGAATACAGTTAAAACTCTATTTTATTTTTAACTGGATTTCCAATTACAAGGAGAGGAGATGAAAATTGAACACATCAATTTTGAATAGACAATGGCTGAGAATTTTTTTTTATATACTGGGGATTGAACTCGGAGGAATTTTATCACTGAACCCCATCCCCCTTCCTTTTTATTTGTTATTCTGAGACAGGATCTCACTAAGTTGCTTAGAGCCTCACTAAGTTGCTGAAGCTGGCCTTGAACCAGCTTGCCTCAGCCTCCCCAGTTCCTGGTATTGTAGGCATGATTCACCACACCCAGCTGCCATTTTTTTTAAGCCAATGAAAAGCATAAATCCAAATACTCAAAATTCTCTGACGGTTCAATCAGGATAAATATAAAGAAAAACATTGGGGCTGGGGTTGTGGCTCAGCAGAATAGCACTTGCCTAGCACATGAGAGGCAACGGGTCCAATCCTAAGCACCACATAAAAATAAGTAAATAAATAAATAAATAAATAAAGTACAAGGAAAGAAAGAAAGAAAAAGAAAAGCATTAATGAATTGAAGGGCAAAAAGAAAACCATAAAAGCAGTAAGGGAGGGTGGAAAAAATTTCTTTAAAAGGAAAAAAATAACAGTAAGACACACTTTGATTTTTTAACAGTATCTAGGAAACCAGATGATGACTGAATGGCAACTATTAAGTGCTGAAAGAAGATAACTGGCAAACTAAAATTCTTATGCCCAGTGAAAAATACATTGAAAATAAAAGAAATAGGGATAGAAAGAAGCTACTTCAACATCATAAAGGCGATATACAACAAACCCAAAGCCAACTTCATAGTAAATAGGAAAAACTAAAAGTATTTCCTTTAAAATCTAGAACAAGAGGGGCTGGGGTTGCAGCTCAGTGGTAGAGTGCTCACCTAGCATGTGTGAGACCCTGGGTTCCATCCTCTGCACCACATAAAAATAAATAAAATAACGGTATTGTGTCCAACTACAACTAAAAAATAAAATATATTTTAAAAATAAAAATAAAATAAAATCTAGAACAAGATAAGGATGTCCAGTCCCACCACTCCTGTTTAATATAGTACTAGAAATTCTAGGCAGAGCAACTAGGCAAGAGAAGGAACTAGAAGGAATAAAAATAGGAAAGGAAGAATTCATATCAGTACTGTTTGCAGATAATATGATCCTATACTTAGAAAATCCAAACATTGTGGGAGAGAAATGAAGAAAAGAACGAAGAGCATACAAATTTTTCAAGAAATGTATTGGCTTGACCCAAAACCAGAAAGAATAAACTTGATAAAGCCTGTGGACCTCAAGAGTTTCATACTATTTTAATTTGGTTCTTTGTTACAAAAGGAACTGGGGCAGGGGGGAAGCTGTCTGATTTCATTCCAATGTCAGGTAAGTTTGAAATAGTCCTCTTTAATAAAAATATATTTTCAGAGTTGACACCATTCTTTTGCCAACAAATACTGTTATTGTATATTAAAAAACAACACTAACTCAAATTTATATATTTTTTTAATCTCTTCAAATCATGTATTCAAATAAATTGTCTCCACATGCCCAGAAAGAAAAAAACAACTTTCTTTTATAGAATTTACTAGAGTGGTCAAAATGATGATTTCATTATCCTATGTCTACATGTATATATGGTTTAATAGCTTCATTTATTAATAAATACTTCATTGTTTTTCTAAAATGCGTTCCCCAATACTGAAGGAGGTGTATTTGAATAGCATCAATTCTTTCTTTTCATAAGGCATAATGCATTAGCTTGAATGTACCTTCATTTCTCTTCATTTTATTATGCAGTCTCCAGCTAAACTGTCATTTTTTAAATTTTATCATTGTACATGAAGTAGACTCAAATTTATATTTTTAAATGGAGAAACTTAATGATGATCAACTTTCTTCCTTTTAATTTTCCTTTCATCAGGCAAAAATTTGGTTAATTTCCAAATATTTAAGTCTAATACTTTCCTGGTTATAAATAAAACAACTCATTTATATAATAAACATTTTGATTAAAATCTAATTCATTAAACCTAATGCTATATCTTTTTATGGAAAAGAATATAACTTGGGCTGTATAATAGAAGAAAAAACAGATTAATTTAAATAGATGATAAAAATTATTTTAACTTCTTTCCCCAAGGATTATCATTTTTGCTGAATATATAAGTACATGTGTACATATATGTAAGTATGTATGTATAGGTAAATATATATCCATATATTTCTAACATATATTAAATATTGAAGTTAAAAATTTTAACACTTACTTTTGTGTGTGTATGTGGTGCTAAGGATTGAACCCAGGGCCTTATGTATGTGAGGTAAGCACTCTACCAATTGGGCTATATCCCCAGCTCTTAACATTTACTTTTAAGGCATAATCTGTATATATCGAAGCAGATTAAACTGAATTTCCCCATCCAAACTTTCATGATATCTCCCCAAAGAAACAAATAGTGGCCACAGATTCACATATGAAATTTTCATTTAGATGAAAACGCTCAGCTGTGGTGCTGAAAATTTTTTTAACTCTATTAATTTAGGGATTTAAGCACAATTTATGAGCTATGAACAATATAAGGACATGTATTTTCAATAACTCCTACCAAGTCATTAGTTCATCGCAGGATCAAATCAATATTCTTTTTTTAAAATTTATTTTTTGGTTGTAACTGGACACAATATCTTTATTTTATTTATTATTTATTTATTTATTTTAATGTAGTGCTGAGGATCAAACCCAGGGCCTTCCACGTGCTAGGAGAGCGCTCTACCACTGAGCTACAATCCCAGCCCCCAAATCAATATTCTTTTTTTTTTTTTAAATTTTTTATTGATTATTTAAAGCATTACATAGCTCATGATATATCATCTTTCATACATTAGACTCAAATTGTGTTTTGAACTCCCATTTTCACCCCAAATATAGATTGCAGAATCACATCTGTTACATATTCACATTTTTACATAATGCCATATTAGTGTCTGTTGTATTCTGCTACCTTTCCTAACCCCTACTATCACCCCTCCCCTCCCCTTCCCTCCCATCTTCCCTCTCTATCTCCCCTGCTGTTGTTCAATTCTCTCCCTTTTTTTTCCCTCCCCCTTGCCCCTCATAGCCTCTTGTAATTTTATGTATCCTTGAAGGTCTCCTACCATTTCCATATGCTTTTCCTTCTCTCTCCGTTTCTCTCCCCCCATTCGTCTTTGTTATCTGTAGTCTTTTCCACATGCTCTTCCTTCCTGTTCTGTTCTTAGTTGTTCTCTTTATATCAAAGCAGACATTTGGCATTTGTTTTTTAGGGCTTGGCTAGCTTCACTTAGCATAATCTGCTCTAATGCCATCCATTTCCCTGCAAATTCTATGATTTTGTCATTTCTTAGTGCTGCATAATATTCCATTGTGTATAGATGCCACATTTTCTTTATCCATTCATCTATTGAAGGGCATCTAGGTTGGTTCCACAGTCTAGCTATCCAAATCAATATTCTTAACAAAGGAAAATACTTATAGAATATAAAAGAATGAAAGTGCCATTATTATCAGAATATAAAATTATTGGTCTCATTGCTGCCTAGAATACAGAAAGCCTGGCTATGCAGTGCTCCATCCTACCAAAATAAACCATTACAAACACAATCATAACTTTTCCTGAAAGCATCAATCAACCATGGTTGAAAGGCAACCAAGTAGCCTGAAGTCTGAATAAAGAGTAACCCCTCTGGGCTGGGGCTATAGCTCAATGGTAGAGCATCTGTCTTGCATGTGTGAGGCACTGGGTTCGATTCCTCAGCACCACATAAAAATAAATAAATAAATATATTGTGTCCATCTACAACTAAAAAAAAAAAAAGACTTGCTCCTCCAAGTTCTGAAAGGCAGGCCCCTGTATCAGATCAGAAGCTCTGCTACCATACTAGCAAATGATGACAGCTAAATTTTTTAACTTACTGCTAAAGGCCAAGTGTGAGTGTATGAAAGCATAGAACTCCTGGGAGCTACAGACATAAGGGAAACAATTCATGCCCATGGGCTCTTCTCTGCCAACTTCCCCCCAGATGCTCAGAAGAAAGACTGGGGACGTGACCAAAGATGAGAGAGAGCTTCCCTCCCTGGTTTAGACCTACAGGAGGATCAACCACCACTGCAGGAAATTCTGAAGGTCCTGCCTCGAACCTTCTTCCTTACAGAACACAATACCCAAGCTGCCAGAGGGAGGGAATGCAAACCCAGTCACCCCATAGCATAGGAGAAAACCAATGGAAAAGGAGCACAAACAGCACTCTAGATCCCTGGAAGAAGGACCGGGAACCTCCCTCAGCTGACAGTTCCATATCAACATTAGTAGAGGTCCCCTGAGAGAGGGCCAGGAACTCTCTCTCCCACACAAGACCCCAAACTTTGGCTGCCACACGTAGGAGTTGCAGATTCAGAGAGAGCCCCAGACACAGGCATACCGAGGGCTTCCTGAAACTGAGGTTGGACCACAGCCAAAGAGAAAGTCCCTTGCCCTCATCCCACCCCACCACCAGGCTAACAAGAGCCACTGTGAGAAAATGGAGAGACTCCCTGCACTGTTCAGAAACAGAAAAGTCTAGAAGCTGATGATAGCATAGGAACCGTCTGGTGCCCTGGCCCCACCCTAAGCACAAAGATAACACCAGAGGAACTTGAAGGTGGTATTGTGCTGAAGCAAACAAACCCAACAACAAAACCCAACCCAGCTTCTCTCCTGATAAGATTGACTCAATACCCCACCATCATTGCCTCATAGAAGGAAGAGCAATTTATTTATTATTATGCTATTTATTTCAGTTTATGCTGCTGTAGACACAATATCTTCTATACCATTAAAAATTATGGAGGGCTGGGGTTGTGGTTCAGCGGTAGAGCGCTCGCCTAACAAGTGCAAGGCCCTGGGTTTGATCCCCAGCACCACATAAAAAAAATACAATAAAGGTATGGTGTCCAACAACAACTAAAAAATATTTTTTTTAAAATTGTGGAGTGCAAGGATAAGCAACAGAAAACAAACCATTGTCAAGAGACAGCTAATCATGGTGTCACACACCTGGAATGATTTGTTGCCTGGAACCCAAGATACCCTGCAGGCTGAGGCAGGAGGATCTCAAGTTCCAGGCCAGCCTCAGCAACTTTGTAAGAACCTTGTCTTAAAATAAAACTCTGAAAAAGGGCCAGAGGTGTAGCTTAATGACAGAGCACTTACCTAACATGTGAGATGCCCTGCATTCAATCTCCAGTACTGGGGAAAAAATGCATTTTTTTTTCAATCAAAAGTAATACTGGTAGGTGGGTGGGTCCTTCTGGGATGCTGGGAAAGTTTTCTTTCTTGCTCCAGGCTGTGGCTACATGATTGTCCTCTTGGTGATGACACATCAAGCAGGACTTTACATTTCATGCACTTTTTTGTATGGGTTAGCAATTGTAAAAATTTAAGATAAAAATTATCTCCCCGACCCCAACCAGCCTTAAGTCCTTAGATTCATCCTCTCCCCTTTCTCCATACCTAGTCTTGTGACTATGTAAAACATTACCACCTCCCGTCAATTGTCTTTGCAGTATTTCCCATATTTTTTTCTCTAGCTTCTCACAGACATCACACCGTCATGTCCCACAGTTGATCACCCATGACAGAGATTGGCATGGAAAGGAGCAAGATAGAGAAGGAGGAGAGCTCCATGCCATGGTCTGGTTAGGGTTGAGGAAGGTTCCCAGAAAGTCAGGTCTTCTCTGGACCTTACAGCCGCTGCTACTGAGCATTGAACCCAGGGGCATCCTTTTTATTTTTTATTTTGTGATCAGGTCTAAGTTGCCCAGGTTGACCTAGAACTTTCAATCCTCCTGCCTCAGCCTCCCAAGTAGCTGGGACAACAGATGTGTGCCACTGTGCATGGCTGATCTCAAGACTGTTCCAGCTATGCCCTCTCCAGGGCAGTTCCCTTCTGCCCAGTTGCCGGGTCACACCTTTCTGTTCCTATGAATATATTATATAAGAACACCCTGCAGTATGACCTAAACTGTATTTGCCAATATTATGCTCTTCTGCCTTTTGCAGATTTTCCTGTACTCTAGCATTAAATTCTCCACCCCCGACCTCTCAACTAATTTTTTTCTAATTCTGTCTTAAGAATCAGGCCAAACTGGGCATGGGGGTGCCCACCTGTAATCCCATCAGCTCAGGAGGCTGAGGCAGGAAGATCCCAAGTTCAAAGCCAGCCTTGGCATCTTAACAAGACCTTGTCTCAGAATACAAAATAAAAAGGGCTGGATATGTAGCTCAGTGGTAAAATGCCCCTGGGTTCAATCTCGGTACCAAAAAAAAAAAAAAAATCAGACCAACTATCATCCATTACTTCTGTAAAATCAAATAGAATCAGGGCAAGAAGCAACTTTGCTTATATTGTAAAGGAAATGTTTTTGGTTCATGTATACTATTAGTTTCTGCTTTTATTTTTTTTTATTTTTTTTTTGGATTTTTTTTATTGGTTGTTCACAACATTACAAAGCTCTTGACATATCATACTTCATACATTAGACTGAAGTGGGTTATGAACTCCCAATTTTACCCCAAATGCAGATTGCAGAGTCACATCGGTTACACATCCACAATTTTACATAATGCCCTATTGGTAATTGTTGTACTCTGCTACCTTTCCTATCCCCCACTATCCCCCCTCCCCTCCCCTCCCTTTACTCTCTCTACCCCATCTACTGTAATCCATCTCCCTCCTTATTTATTTTCCCATTCCCCACCCAGCCTCTTATATGTAATTTTGTATACCAATGAGGGTCTCCCTTCATTTCCATGCAATTTTCCTCATCTCTCCCTTTCCCTCCCATCTCATGTCACTGATTAATGTTACTCTTTTCTTCCTACTCTTCCTCCCTGCTCTGTTCATATTTGCTCTCATTATATCAAAGAAGACATTTGGCACTTGTTTTTTAGGGATTGGCTAGCTTCACTAAGCATAATCTGCTCTAGTGCTGTCCATTTCCCTGCAAATTCTATGATTTTGTCATTTTTTATTGCTGCATAGTACTCCATTGTGTATAGATGCCACATTTTTTTTATCCATTCATCTACTGAGGGGCATCTGGGTTGGTTCCACAGTCTAGCAATTGTGAATTGTGCTGCTATGAACATCGATGTGGCAGTATCCCTGTAGCATGCTCTTTTAAGGTCTTCAGGGAATAGTCCAAGAAGGGCAATAGCAGGGTCAAATGGTGGTTCCATTCCCATCTTTCCCAGGAATCTCCAAACTGCTTTCCAAATTGGCCGCACCAATCTGCAGTCCCACCAGCAATGTACAAGTGTACCCTTTTCTCCACAACCTCTCCAGCACTTGTTGTTGTTTGACTTCATAGTGGCTGCCAATCTTACTGGAGTGAGATGGTATCTTAGGGTGGTTTTGATTTGCATTTCTCTGACTGATAGAGATGGTGAGCATTTTTTCATGTACTTATTGATTGATTGTATATCCTCCTCTGAGAGGTCTCTGTTCAGGTCCTTGGCCCATTTGTTGATTGGGTTATTTGTTATCTTATTGTCTAATTTTTTGAGTTCTTTGTATACTCTGGATATTAGGGCTCTATCTGAAGTGTGAGGA
The DNA here is from genome assembly GCF_964194105.1 of Spermophilus citellus. Lineage (NCBI taxonomy): Eukaryota > Metazoa > Chordata > Mammalia > Rodentia > Sciuridae > Spermophilus > Spermophilus citellus. The sequence continues at coordinate 19,339,151 of NC_138199.1, read as the reverse complement.
GTAAAAATTTGTTCCCAGGATGTAGGCTCCCTGTTTACCTCTCTTATTGTTTCTCTTGCTGAGAAAAAACTTTTAAGTTTAATTAAGTCCCATTTGTTGATTCTTGTTGTTAACTCTTGTGCTATGGGTGTCCTATTAAGGAATTTGGAGCCCGACCCCACAATCTGTAGATCGGATCCAAATTTTTCTTCTATCAGACGTAGAGTCTCTGGTTTGATATCAAGTTCCCTGATCAATTTTGAGTTAACTTTTGTGCATGGCGAGAGAAAGGGATTCAGTTTCATTTTGTTGCATATGGATTTCCAGTTTTCCCAACACCATTTGTTGAAGATGCTATCCTTCCTCCATTGCATGCTTTTAGCCCCTTTATCAAATATAAGATAGTTGTAACTTTGTGGATTAGTCTCTGTGTCCTCTATTCTATACCATTGGTCCACCCACCTGTATTGGTACCAGTACCATGCTGTTTTTGTCACTATTGCTCTGTAATATAGTTTGAAATCTGGTATCGCTATACCACCTGATTCACACTTCCTGTTTAGAATTGCTTTTGCTATTCTGGGTCTTTTATTTTTCCATATGAATTTCATGATTGCTTTGTCAATTTCTACAAGATATGCCGTTGGGATTTTGATTGGCATTGCATTAAATCTATAGAGAACTTTTTGTAATATCGCCATTTTGATGATGTTAGTTCTGCCTATCCATGAACAGGGTATGTTTTTCCATCTTCTAAGATCTTCATCAACTTCTCTCTTTAGGGTTCTGTAGTTTTCATTATATAAATCTTTCACCTCTTTTGTTAGGTTAATTCCCAAGTATTTTATTTTTTTTTGAGGATATCGTGAATGGAGTGTTTTTCCTCATTTCCATTTCAGAAGTTTTGTCGCTGATATACAGAAATGCCTTTGATTTATGCGTGTTGATTTTATATCCTGCCACTTTGCTGAATTCATTTATTAGTTCTAGTAGTTTCTTTGTAGACCCTTTTGGGTCTTCTAGGTATAGAATCATGTCATCTGCAAATAGTGATAATTTAAGTTCTTCTTTTCCAATTTTTATGCCTTTAATTTCTTTCATCTGTCTAATTGCTCTGGCCAGTGTTTCGAGAACTATATTGAATAGAAGTGGAGATAGAGGGCATCCCTGTCTTGTTTCGGATTTTAGAGGGAATGCCTTCAACTTTTGTCCATTCAGAATGATGCTAGCCTGCAGCTTAGCATAGATAGCTTTTACAATGTCAAGGTAAGTTCCTGTTATCCCTAATTTTTCTAATGTTTTGAACATAAAGGGATGCTGTACTTTGTCAAATGCTTTCTCTGCATCTATCGAGATGATCATATGGTTCTTATCTTTAAGTCTGTTGATGTGGTGAGTAACATTTATTGATTTCCGTATGTTGAAACATCCTTGCATCCCAGGGATGAATCCTACTTGGTCATGGTGCACAATTTTTTTGATGTGTTTTTGTATTCGATTCGCCAGAATTTTATTGAGGATTTTTGCATCTAGGTTCATTAGAGATATTGGTCTGTAGTTTTCTTTCTTTGAGGTGTCTTTGTCTGGTTTCGGAATCAGGGTGATGTTGGCCTCATAGAATGAATTTGGAAGAGCTCCCTCTTTTTCTATTTCCTGAAATAACTTGAAAAGTATTGGTTTTAATTCTTCTTTAAAGGTTTTGTAAAACTCCGCTGTATACCCATCCGGTCCTGGGCTTTTCTTGGTTGGTAGTCTTTTGATGGCTTCTTCAATTTCATCCATTGATATTGGTCTGTTCAAATTGTGTGTATCCTCCTGACTCAGTCTGGGAAAATCATATGACTTAAGAAATTTATCGATGTCTTCACTATCTTCTATTTTGTTGGAATATAGGTTTTCAAAATAATTTATTATTGTCTTCTGTATTTCTGTAGCATCTGTTGTGATATTGCCTTTTTCATCCCGTATGTTAGTAATTTGAGTTCTCTCTCTTCTTCTCTTCGTTAGCATGGCTAAAGGTCTGTCGATCTTATTTATTTTTTCTAAGAACCAACTTTTAGTTTTGTTAATTTTTTCAATAGTTTCTTTTGTTTCAATTTCATTGATTTCCGCTCTAATTTTAATTATTTCTAGCCTTCTGCTACATTTGCTGTTTTTTTGCTCTTCTTTTCTAGGGCTTTGAGATGAAGTGTGAGCTCATTTATTTGTTGTTTTTTTCTTTTTTTGAGGAATGACCACCAGGCGATGAATTTTCCTCTTAAAACTGCTTTCATTGTGTCCCATAGATTCCGATATGTTGTGTCTGTATTTTCATTTATCTCTAAGAATTTTTTAATTTCCTCCTTTATGTCTTCTGTAACCCATTGATCATTCAGTAACATATTGTTCATTTTCCATGTGATGTAGGATTTTTCCTTCCTTCTTTTATCATTGATTTCCAGTTTCATTCCATTATGATCAGATAAAATGCATGGTATTATCTCCACCCCTTTATACTTACTGAGGGTTGCCCTATGGCATAATATATGGTCTATTTTTGAGAAGGATCCATGTGCTGCTGAGAAAAAAGTATATCCATTTGATGATGGTTGATATATTCTATATATGTCAGTTAAGTCTAGGTTGTTGATTGTGATATTGAGTTCTATAGTTTCTTTATTCAATTTTTGTTTGGAGGATCTGTCCAATGGTGAAAGAGGTGTGTTGAAGTCACCCATAATTATTGTGTTGTGGTCTATTTGATTCTTGAACTTGAGGAGAATTTGTTTTATGAATGTCGCAGCACCATTGTTTGGTGCATAAATATTGATAATTGTTATGTCTTGTTGGTGAATGGTTCCTTTTAACAGTATATAATGCCCTTCTTTATCCCTTTTGATTAACTTAGTCTTGAAGTCAATTTTATTTGATATGAGGATGGCCACTCCTGCTTGCTTACGAGAACTGAGGGCGTGGTATATTTTTTCCCATCCTTTCCCCCCCAGCCTGTGTATGTCTTTTCCAATCAGATGTGTCTCCTGGAAGCAGCATATTGTTGGATTTGTTTTTTTAATCCATGATACCAGCCTATGTCACTTTATTGGAGAGTTTAGGCCATTAACATTCAGAGTTACTATTGATATATGGTTTGAACTTCCATCCATGTTTGATTGTTTATCATTTTTTTTAAATATTTAGTTTGTTTCTCTGTGATTATCTTTCCCCTCGCCCTCTGTCTTTACTGAGGCACTTCCCACTGATGGTTTTGGTTATTGTTTTTCATTTCTTCCTCGTGTAGTGTTTTGCTCAAAATGCTTTGCAATGCAGGTTTTCTGGCTGCAAATTCTTTTAACTTTTGTTTATCATGAAAGATCTTTATTTCGTTGTCATACCTGAAGCTTAATTTTGCTGGATACAGAATTCTTGGTTGGCATCCATTGTCTTTCAGTGTTTGAAATACATTGTTCCATGACCTTCTTGCTTTCAGTGTCTGTGATAAAAAGTCCGTTGTTAACCGTATTGGTTTACCCCTAAATGTAAACTGTCTCCTTTCTCTTGTAGCTTTTAATATTTTCTCTTTGTTCTGTATATTGGATATCTTCATAACAATGTGTCTTGGCGTTGGTCTACTGTGATTTTGTGTGCTCGGTGTCCTGTATGCATCTTCAATTTGTATATCTGTTTCCTTTTTTATTTCTGGAAAGTTTTCTGTAATTATTTCATTCAGCAGGTTTCTCATTCCCTTGGTGTGAATCTCTGTACCTTCTTCTATCCCGATGACTCGTAAGTTTGGTTTCTTCATGTTATCCCAAATCTTTTGGATGTTTTTCTCGTGATTTTTTACCAGCCTTTCTGTGTTGGCTAGACTCTTTTCAAGATGGTATATTTTGTCTTCATTATCTGACGTTCTGGTTTCTACTTGTTCCACTCTGTTAGTGATACTCTCAATTGAGTTTTTAATCTGGTTTATCATTTCCTTCATTTCTAGAATTATTGTTTGATTATTCTTTATAATCTCTATCTCCTGATAAAGATGCTTAACTTCTTCTTTTAGGTGTTTATGTAACTCATTCTCAATGTGTTCTTTCGCTGCTTGAATTTGCTGTTGTATCCTCTTTGATGTTCCATTCCATCTGTCTAAGGTGTTCCTTGAGGTCTTTATATGACCATTTTTCTGATGACTCTAGGTCCTCCTGAATATTTAGGCTATCCTGCATTGTTTGTACTCCTTTTCTTCCTTGTTTCTTGAAGCTGCTCATGTTGCTTCTTGTTCTGATTGACTGCTGAGTTACTGTTTATTCCTATAAATTTATTTGATGCTAGGGAGGAAAGGTATTAGAAGGGAAGGGAAGAAGTCACTAAGGAGAATGAGAGTAGGCAGGTAGAATTCAAGGAAAGGGGATAAGAAAAATGAACAGACAAAAGAAGAAAGAAATAGGAACTAAAAAAGAACAAATATTAAAAAATATTAATAATAATTTAAAAAAATTAAAATTAAGATTAGAAGAGAAAGAAGAAAAAAAGAGAAAAGAAAAAAAAACAAGATAGAAAAATGAAGATGAAAGAAAAACCCCAATCAAGAAAAAAAAAAAAAACCTAATAAACGCCGTCTTAGAGTTTGATTAACTTCTCTTCCACTAGGTGGCGCCGTGCCCACCAGGTCAAGTCTTTCCCGTCAGTACGCGGGAACCAATCACTGTGCAGCAGCTCCTCCCAGACTGGGTGAGTCTCCAAACCTGAGTGCCTAGGGCCTCCTCTTGTGTCCAATCCCTTCCACTTTTCCTCTAGCCAGGCCCCTCTCACCACAGTACTGGCTACAGGCCAGGTCTGCTGCTCCCGGGAGCCCTGTTTTCATGAACGACTGGGCTCACTCCTCCAGATTGCCATTCCCTCAGACCCTAATTTTGTAGAGCTTGGTGCTGAGAATCCTCAGCGAATTTTACTTGCCCTCCGGTAGCCACACCCCCGTAGCTGGTGCAAGAGACCTCAGCAGTCAGCCCTGGCGGGAGCGGCAGTCCCACACCACCTCTGACTCCCTTGGGCTGGCTGTAGCACTCACGGGAGAGCTGGGAGGGGCTCTTAAGTTTTCCCCGATGCGTGGAGAGGGAAAGCCAGGGGTCCACACACCTGTAGCAGCAGGCTTCAATGAAGTTATCTCCTGCGCTGCAGCCCTGCGACTCCAGCCCTCTGCCACAGTGGTGTCCTCCGCAAACGGCAACAGTTCGCCTCCCCCTGCCGGGCAACCAACGCCACGGGCGGGTCCCCACTGTCTCCCAAGCCCCGCCTGGACCCTGCGGCCACTACCCACGAAGGCCCGGCAGGCATCCACCTCCGCAGGATGAGAAGGGCTGACCAGCCGCCTCGGCTGGATGGCTTAATGCTGAGTCGCGGCTGTCAGTCTCAGCTTTTCAGACGCGGCGGTGCGGGGCGCGGAACACGGAGAGGCTTACTCACTTCCCGCCGCCATCTTCCTCTTCTCGCTATTTCGGGATGATGGCGGGGTGCTGGCTCGCTCTCTCCGGTGTGTCTCTGCCTCAAGCTCCCACGCCTCTCTCCTCCACGGCCTCCACAGCCAGTGCTGCCCTGGTCGCTCTCTCCGCCCCCGGCGTTCCCGGCTTCTAGCCAGCCGCGCCACGTCCCGGTCCGTGTTTTTCTGGCTCGCGCTCCAGCGGGGCCGGGGAGGCGACGGCCGGCAAGTACCACAGTCCCCGGGCCCCGAGTCCCAGCGGCCACAAACCAACACTTCTAATAGACCTACCAAATCCCGGCAGGACCCCTCTTCATGGAATTTTGCTAGGAGTTCCTCAGTGTGAAGACTGCCACTGTTCCAAAGGGTCTTTTTTATCTCGTTAATGTGGAGACATTAGAGTCACTGCTTCCTCGTTGGCGGCCATGTTCCCTCCTAGTTTCTGCTTTTAAATGGATGGTTACAGATTATTATTATATGAAGAAACAAAACTCCCAAGTTTGTTTTTCCTAATTTTACCCACATACAGAGTTGAATTTCCTTGAATCCTTGTTGTACTCACTAAGACAATCAATAGATTTTTAGTATTCTTCCTGTGAAGTATGTTAATTTTGAACTTTCCAACTGATAAACTGCAAATAGGTTAGAGAGATGAATCCCTCAGGCTGAAACCTGAGACTAAACTTCTCCAGAGCATCTTCTTAAATTTGACCAGCTTACCTTCACTTATCATTTTCTAAGTGAGTCATAAAATGAAAATCCTGAGTGTCGACATTTTTTTTTTAGAATCTCTGTGTTAATGGTTTGCATTATAGTATGTGTCTGGCTTCAGGACACATGCTAAATCCTATCCAGTAAAAAAAAAAAAGAAAGAAAAAACATTTTTGATGCTTTATATTCTTTTGGCAATACTTTATTTAAAATAGCTGGGTGTAAGCTCTTTTCTATCACTAGTGTAAAACATCTTTTGCTGTTATTAAAATTTAGGTTCAAAATCAAATTCAATTCATAAAAGGTGTCGTGCAATATATGCTATCACTCTATCATATTCTTGAAATAGTTTGTAAAAGGTGGCTATTATTGGCCCTAGAGGAGATCTGAATGGTAAGCAAAGAAGAGAGGGAGGGAGGAAAAGAGGAAAGAATAGAGGCACCTAGATGACACATCTAAAATGAAATGTGTTCCAAGGGGCAGAGACAAGGGAAAGGTTACATTTGGGAAGGGTGGCTGTGGTTTGGGCAGAGGAGAGCTAAAACAACCAAAAGCTTGGGACACTCATATGGCCACACTATTTTCCACCAGGCTGGGTCGAAGGTACTCATAGGGTATGTTTAGGTTTTCATTCCGGACCTCAATTTCCTTGTCCAGGACAGCCAGCTCCTCCCTGAACCTCTTCAGCACAGCCTTGGGCCCAGGAGTTGAAAAATACTCCTCCTCATGCTGGCCTAGAGGCACCTGGGATGGAGAGGAAAACAGCTTAGAACCTATGAGCCCCGTTCAGGGCACTACACCTCCCCCTTTGCCTCCTTCCCCAGGCCCTCAGGGCATCTGGTTCTCACCATAATGGGCTGGCGTCTGCCAAGTTGCCAAATGATGGACATCTGGAGAGTAGCCTGATTAACAGTGGGCAGTGTGGCCATCACTGTCTCCATAGTGGCATCCTTGGTAGTTGGTGGGGGCAGCCTCATGGTGCAGGGTGCATTAGGGATCCAAGAGAACCAATCCAACTAAATAGGAGCAGGAATCTAGAATCAAGGCCTGCTAAGCATGAAAACCCTTTGGCTCACCTGTATTCAGCTCCCTCCCCCCACTGAAGGCCACAAATTCCGGGTTGTCCAGGTTAACAGTCAAGGTTAAGTACCTGGCCCAGGTGAATGGAAGAGTGCTGCCCAGTGCAGGTGAAGATGCACATGGTGACAAAGTGGCAAGCCTGGGCCCGAGACTGGAGAGAGGTGGGAAACCCTACAAGAAGTGGGGAGAGTTAAAGTTGTGGGGTCAGGCATAGGAGCAGAACTGAGAGAGATAAGGCAAAGAGAGGAGAAAAGGGTAGTAAAGAGGGATGCCAGCAACTCTCAGTGACCTGTGGAAATTGACCTGAGAGCTGGTGCGGGGCAGGGGATGGAGGACCTCTGCTGGGAGGATCCCAATCAGTCGGGTGCTGGGGCTGGCTCACAAAGATGTCAACTTCTCAACTGTTCAGCATGCTGGTAGCCACAGTGAGGATATTTATGTCACAGAAATGGGCAAATGCTACCAGGCAGGGCTCTTTTTTCTGGAGAGCCAGTTGATAAACATTTTTTAGCACTACTCCTACTGTGTCTAGGAGGCTTTTGGATTTTATATGGGTTGGAAATGCTTCTGGAAGATTCTACATAAGAAGAGAGGATTCTGGAGAGGTCTCTTAGAACTTTTGTCTTAGTTCTGAGGACAGGAACTCTGATTACCTCGGTCCTGGGCCCCTAGCAGCCCAATTTCAGTGATCTCTCGACACCAGTTCTGCAGCTCAGGGTCATCTCTCACAGCCACATCTGTCTTATAGTACAGATCCATAATTCCTTCCACATACCTGCCAGACAAGAGGTCAGGGCAAGAAGAGCTGAAGCTCTCAGCTCCTTGTTCACATGGCCAGTTCAGGGCATGCAGCTCCCCAACCAAGACACAGCCCTCCTGTTCTCCCAGCCTTCTTCTCCACCCTCACCCTCATCCCACCTGCCCTGCCTCCCTGCTTGCCTTACCGACGGATGATTTCCCAGAGCCGCAGTGCATCTTGAGCATAGTAGGAAGACTTGACTTCCAGGAGCCCCCGGTCAGCTAAGTCGTCAGGGGGACATAATGAGCTATAGGTCAGAAGACCTCCAGCACGCCTCAGCAGATCCAGATGGCCTCCCCCACCTACGCTCACCACCTGAGGATTGAGGAGAGACAGGCAAGTCAAGCTGTCTGAAGCTAGAGCCAGCAAGGCGAGTGAACCCAGAATCCGAATCCCCGCTTCTTTCCCCATACCTGGTCAAAAATTCCACAGTCTGAGACCAGCCCATTCCTGGCCCGAAGGTTAATTTCCATGGTGTATCGCAGGTGAGGAACTATAAGCTAAAAGAAGAAAAGCAGGCAAGGGCAAAGTCAAAAGAGATCTGTAGCAGGACCCTGCAGAAACCAGCATGGAAAGGGGAGGAAAGAACAGGTCTTCAGGAAAAGCACAGACCTGGGGCTCAGTGGCCCCTCAACACCAAGAGTTTGCTACTAATCTGCACTGCCTAATTCCTTCCACAAACCACTGGCTTAGTGCTTTTTGATAACTGAAAGAAATCACTCTCCTTTTCTTCTCATATTCTTTTCATAAGTCTAGGTGAATATTCTTCAAAATTTTTTATTAAAACCCCCATAAGAATATTTTTGAGACATTTTTTCCTAATCTCACATTCATCCAAGAAATGTCAATGCTACAAACAGACTGTGTTTCTGTGCTATAATATCTATGCTTTATACATGAAGATAATATTTTTCACACACACACACACACACACACACACACACACTGATTGTCACACACACCCTTGAGGGGAGTAACATTCCCCTTCGAGAAGGTCTGGTGAGACCTACACCTGCCTCCAGAACCTTCTGATTCCCTCTCCCCTTGTCCACCACACTCCCCTTCTTTCTGTTCTTCAGACAAGTCAAGGTCATTCTATGTCAGGGTCCCTGCACAGGCTGTCCCACTATCCTGGAACACCGAGGGCCCTTGACCATTTCATTGGCTGGCTTCTTGTTTTCTCACCCTTTATGTCACCTCCTTGAGGGAACCTTTCCTGACATCCAATCTAAACTCACCATCACACCACCCTGTTCTGATTCCCTCTGTCGTACTTGTCACAACCCCTATATTGCAACACAATCTTTATAGTCTGCCCTCATTGGAGATGAAAATCCCAAAAGATCAGGACATTGTCTGATCCAGATGTTACCACTGGCATCTAGAATGATTCTTGCACCCAATAACCATTTTGAATGAGTGAATGTGTTACCCTAATTGCTGGCTTGAGCCCCTTTAACTGGCCTATGTTACTATTTTAGAACTTTTCAAATCTTTTATGTGAAAGTCTTTTATGTTATTTGCATGGTCCCCTATGGATGGAATCTTTAGTCATTAGCCTGCACGTATGAATATCTGTGCTTTATAGATTTTAAAAAAAACAGTAATATTTTTTACTCCTCTCCCCAGGAAACATGTTCGACCCCTTGGGGAGGTGACAAAAGCAATTGAAAATGCAGGACAGGCCCTCTCCCACTCCCTAGCTCTCTTATTTTCCATTGCTGGTTCTCACAAAGCACTGAGATGTCAGGTGAGAATGTGCAGTGAGGTGGAAAGAGAAGCAGGCAAGAGAGTCGAGTTGGGAATAAGGTATTACCTTGAAGACAGGATGTACTGATGGAAGGCACCTCATGGTGGCCACAGCAAAGACCTCAGCCATCAAGTGTCCTCTCAGAAGATGAGACTGCAGCTCATGAAGCTGGAATTCAGAGCTACGGACCCAGCATTTGGCCAAGAGCCAGACCACTGGCGGATCCGTGGGCAGGAAAAGGGGTGGCGGAATAGATCCGATCTTTGGCAGTTGGAGCTGAAGCAAAGACAAGGAAAAGTTGGAAGAGGGGCTGAGTGTCAGGTGCCCAACCATTTCCCCTCTCTTGCATGTTACCTGTCCCTTCCTCCTCCACATTTGTCTGTCTTTCTCCATCTTCCCACTCCAGCTACCATTTCTCCCCCCACCACCCTTCTCTTATCCATTCAGAGCAGTGCATTGATTTTGGACAAGCCTCAATGTGCTCAGTCTTCAGCAGAAACCGAGCCTTCTCCAGCCTCCACTTCCCCTTTCAGTTCCCACAATGTGGACAGGAATCAAACCCTTCATCCCACAGTCTTGTTCAGAAACCTCAGCCTCTCTCTGATCTTCCTACATCACCTCTGCACAGAGGACTGAGTCTCCAGTTCTCAGCTGCCTGCTAGACAATTTGAATGTTTCCCCATTGCCTCAAAATTGACAAGTCAAAACCCTACCCAGGCATTTTTTTCTTCTTTACTGGTATGGACTGACACCCCCTTTTTCTCTCTTTTGGAATCCAGTTGAATCTCCCTCTGCACTCCTATCCATCTTTCCTCCCCGTCTCTATCCCCAGGGGAGTCCTTCACCTCCCAGAGCTATAGCCTGAGACCCCAAACCTGGCACTAAACACAACTTCCCCTCTAGTGTGCCCACAACATCTTTCACAACAGCCATCCCCAGCTTCCCTTATCCCTACTCCTTAGCTTGGCTTAGGTTTTATCCTCTCACCTCATATTATTCGCCCACTCCAATCACAGAGAATCTCCTGACTTCTCTACCTCGGCCTCTCTGCCCAACACATCTTGCCCCTGGGGAAAGGTCCTTCCTCTCCTCCCATTTGTCTAAGTCCTGGCCCTCTTGCAGGGATTCCTTTCAGACTGTCTCTGACTTTAGTATTGTCTATATTTCCAATGAGGCTGCAAAACCTTTAAAATCAAAGACTTCATCCATTGCTTCCTTTAATGACTCCTCCAGTATCTCAGAGAGTGGGTCCTCAGTGAACTTAAATGAGGGGCTGATTTGAGACGGCCAACCAACAAGGAGCAGAAATCCCAAGTCCTCTCACCTGAATGGCCATGGGTAAGAGTTGCCCATCAGGCTGCAGCTTCAGCATGACCAGAGGGGCAGCCAGGTGCTGTTGGTGATTACAGATGACATTGGCCTTGATCCCATCAAGTAGGTAAACATCAGCTTCAAACAAGGTGCCTTCCTGGGTGGGGGAGAGGGCAAGGGCTTCTCTCAGCATAAGGTGTCTTCTTCCCACGCTGATTCCCCAAATGGAGAAGAAAGAGAAGGAAACTGACTTGTCTTCATCACCTACTTTGTACCAGTAGTGGATTATGTGCATATTATCTCATGAAATTCGTATATATTCTACTTGAATCATTCCCAGTTTTACAGAAAATGAAATAGATAATCAGAGAAGTTGGGTGTTTTGTCTGAGTTCACACAGCTTACAAATAGAAGAGCCAGGATTCAAATCTAAGTCTGCCTGACCCTGTAATCCTATGAATTTTCTCTATCAATTGTCCCAGATTAATAATCCTCTGGCCCTAATTGTTCTGCACACTCCTTGAATCCATAGCACCAAGGCTCAGTCCCATTTCCTCATTTTGACTCAGTCTATCAACCATCCCACCTCATACACCCCACCCTTCACAATTGCACCACTCTCATGTGGGAAGAAAAGCCAAGGGGAGCTGTACTTCTCAGGATTGCTCAGGATTTCTGTAAGAGTCCTTCTTGCCAATCAGCCATAAGCCAGGCCCATGGTGAACCCTACTGCAGCACAGTTGATGCTAACACCACTCCCATTTCACTGTTCCATCTCCTTAGGGTTCATACCTTGAGCTCCTTCTGCAACTGAGCCTGCAGTTCCTCCATCCCTGGAGGAAACACTAGGCGTTCAGGAAGCTGAATGGAGCACCTCAGCAGCATGGGGTTGGCGCCATTGAGAAACTGATACCCAAAGAAGGCATCCTCCTTCCAGGACTGCCGCACTCGCTCTGGGGAATGGCAGTAGAGCATGCTATGAGACCTGATCTCCTGGTCCTCCTGACCCTCACCAAACCATCCTCATTTGACCCCAGCTTATCAGGGGATCTAAACCTCTGGTCTCCCAACCCTGATTCTTTCATTAACCCAGACTGGGTGGGATCTAGGTGATAAAAGGTCCAGGGAGAAGTACTGGGGTAGGTGGAACTAACCAGCCAGCTTGCTGTAGCCGCACCAAAAAATCCGGTTATAGTCATCCACATCATTCCAGTTACTCAGAATATTCACAGATCTTTTGACAGCCAGGTCAGCCAGCCTTCAGAGAAGAATAGGGCAAACAGACACTTATTCGTAGACGAAAACACTACAGCCACAGGCACCTATCTTGGACTGGTCAGTCCAGGGCAGTACATAGGCCTATTGGCCTCCACTAGATCAAGATTCTCACCAGGACCCCCTTGGTCTCACCCTACGGCCAGTGAAGCTTCAAAGTCAACTCTCTTGTTTTCCAGAAATCGCTCATCTTCAGGGAGGTCAGATAAACTAGTCCCAGCCACATTCAAGACTAAGCCAGCCTTCCAGTTACCCCACCTGCGGGGGCAGAAATAAAATCAGGCATTGGTATTCCAGAGAATAAACCACTCATCATGAGTCAGGGGATGGGCGACTGTTGGGGTTTTTAGCCCTCATTCCCTCCCAACCTACAACCTGCGGGAGAGATGGGGAGAGCTCGCCCCGACTGGACAAGCCAAGAAAGGAGAGGGTCCCTCGCCAGAGGACAATCAGATAGATGCATCAGGGAGACCAATCAAAGCAGGAGCTGGTTTATTGAGAAAACACACACAGCTAATATAATGTACAGGAGCCAATCAGGATAAAGGTCAGCAGGGTGGGGAGAGTTCATGTGTATACCCATCCTACAGGGTATATGATAACGGGTGACACGAGCTGTCCACCAGGGCAGAAGGGTTCTGAGCCTATCCTAGAGGCGGTCCGATTTTTTGTCACAACCCACGGCTGATTGCCAGGCACCATCGTAGCCATGTATGGCCCCAGGACCAGGAATCAGTTAGCAGCCAGCAAGTTAGGTTTCCTCTTTTCTAATGCAACATGCCCCACATGTTACATCATGCCCTACAGGGGACTGACTAACTTGTACAACTTCCTTCTCTCTTCCAGTTCCTCTTCCCTGTGCTTCTTGAAAAGTCCTTGAGAGTCTTCAACAACTGTGCAGCCTGAAAGTAAAGGAGGGCATGGTATGACTTCACTGAGGGCCTGACCCTATCCCTATCTTCTTGGTCCTTCTAGCTGGCCCCTACAGCTTCATGTCCCTCTCCTGTCTCCTTGACACCTGTGCCAGTAGCCTTCTGTTTTGACAATTCCCAAACAACTCCTGCCCTCCAGGTTCTAGCTTCCACATCTGTGTGCACAAGCGCGCGCGCGCGCACGCACTCTCTCACACACACACACACACACACACACACACACACACACACAGACCTTCAGCCTCTCTTGTGCCTTCTCACACACTTGTCCCTGGTGCTTACCAGTGCCCTCAGCAAGGCTCAAGATGTGGTTGCCCTGCACCCAACGGTAACAAGGGAACCTGTACTCAGGCCCTCCACCTCCAGGGCCCTGCACAGAGATCCAGTTGCAGAACCAGTTGTCATCCTTAATGAGGTGCCTTTTGCGCACTTTCACAAACAGCAGGGACCCCAAGTACTCTGAGACTTCCACCTTGAACTCCTGTTCCTGTAGGCGACAATTCAGCATCCATGCTGAGAGGTTCAGAATCAGTGGGACCCACAGGATGGTGTACTTGGGCTGGGTCTTGCTTTCCCTGGACTGCTTTCCCCGGACTTCAGGGAAAGGGGAGCGAGATAAAGGGAGTCCACATTGAGCAGGGGCCCCCAAGACCCTATTCCGAGATGCTAAATAACTCAACCCACAGTGAGAAGGTAAAGGACGGGAGATGGAAAGGTGCTCTCTTTCCTTACTAATTTCCTCCCTATTTCATCGATTGGGTCAAGCGCTGGCAAGGATCAGGCACTGGGAACCCTGCGCTGCAGGCTGGAGAGCACACTGGCAGAGGAGCTCGATCCAGCAGTTACAGCGGTGAGACCCCAGCCAAGGCTGAGGGCGGCCAGGCACCCCGCCCCTCCTGGAGGCAGGTTTCCCAGAAGACATTCTATCCAAGCGGAAGCCTGGAGGTGGACAGGGCTTAGGCAGCTAGGAGTGAGAGCGAAGCAAAGGAAAGGAAAAGGCGTTCCAGCTAGAGTCCACGGAGACAGCAGGCGGAGAAAGGCTCCAGCTCCATGGAACTGGAGCACAGAGCGCCAGACGCGCAAGATCCGATGGTGAGTCTTAAAAGTTAAGCCAATGTTTTGGATTTGGTCCTGAAAACAAGCGGGAGCCATTAAATGTTTTCAGCAGGGGAATTTTGTTTTAAGGTGGGGAATATACTGGGGGCAGAAATTGACTGGCTTCAGAAGGGTTAGAAACAGAGGTGGGGAAGCCAGCTAAGAAGGTGAAGGTAACACAAGGTTAAGGGGATACTGGTGATCAGGGTGAGGCGGTTATCAGAACAGCGATGGGGGAGATGCCCAAGAGACAAAAGACAGGGGAGGGTTAATAGTGGGAAAGGGGGACATCTCCTTTCTACACATTCCACTGAAACATCCTTGGGACAAGCGTTCGGATCTGAAAGGCTGGGAGACAGATGGATGGATGATGGGAATTTGGGAGTCAGCAGGTGAAAAAAAGTAACAGAAACGGCAAGAACACCGAGTAAATGTCGGGAAATTGAGAGTTCACAGGTCTTGCCTCCTTTCTCCCACCCTTCCCCCATCCCAAGTCCCCAAGATCAGAGATCTAGCACCAGTAGAGAAAATTTGAGAGAGCAGCTTTTAAAAACAGGAAAACAGGATAGACGGCTGCTCCGGTGACCGCAGTGTTTGGTGACAATAGAACTCTGTGGAATGAGGGGTGCGGGGGAGCCAAGTCAATTCCAAGGAAGCCAGGAGCGAGGACAGTTATTGAAACCCTCTAAGAAACCCTCTAGGGCGCTGCACGCGGCAGACTCCCTGGAGCCGTAGGCTCACACGCTCAGCTCGGATAAAGAGAAGGCGGGCTGGGACGCGCCTCGTCACCGTCACCGGGACTTGACACATCTCAGGCCAAGGGCGCAGCCCACCCACCCGACTCCCTGCAGCGCACCTGGTCTCTGGCTGGCCTTAGCAGCACGCAGAGCGCCGCCTCCCCGTGCTGGCCGACCAACCACAGTTGCACCTGGTTAGCGGAGCCCGCGTAGAGAGAGGTACCAGTGGACACGCGGACGCGATAGACACCCATCTTGCTCAAAGCCGCTTAACGGGTTCTGAGAACGAAGAAGGGTGGAAGCATTAAATAACAGAGCCCGAGACCCCGCCCTCTCGGAAGTCGGGTCGTCAGTGACACTTCTCCAGCCGACCTCGCCAGAATATGATCAGGGGCCCCCAGTTCTATCAGTCTAGAGCTCAGCCCCAGTCCCCAAAAGGCGGGGCCCTATTGGGGGCAGGGCGTACAAACCATTATGTTGATGGTAGGAGGAAGCAGAAGAGGATTTGAGCAGAAAGCCTACAAGAAGGAATCAACACCTAATCCGGGAAAACCCAGTGAGAAGAGTGAGCCTAGGGCGGACTTTGGGGCAAATCCGGACGACTGGGAAGTCCTCCTCCACCTAAACAAACACGAACTCCTTGCAAATTGCTTCTCCCAGGCCATAGGACGCGCTTAAGGTTGCAGTGGAGAGGTAGTGGGCGAGGAGACACGGTCTTCCGCAGCATTTGAAGGATTCTATCAATTTTTGTACACTTTGCTTTCTTTGTGCTCATTACTTTGGATCTTAAAAGCGTCTGCCTTCCTTGTTACCTGCAGATATGAACCTTCTTGATATTCAACACCCATGTTATCCCCATCTGCCCTCCTTCTCCTCATCCCACAGCATTCCTTCCTCATTGCCTGGTCCTCCATATTGGACTGAGGCCATGTGTTCCTCAGAATGCCCCATGCTCTTCTCTCCAAGAACCTACTCCTAGAACATTCTGTGTATCCCTCCAAACTCTGATTAAACTCCAGTTTTTCAGCAAAGTCTTCCCTGGCAATTCTACCCCTCTCACTGAGCCAGAGCAAATCAACTTTCCCTCTATGACTTTCCCTCTTGTACATATTCCTATTATTGCACACTTCATAATGCATAGTGGTAATTTATATATCTATAATCTCCCACTAATGTGAGCTCCTCTTAGGCAAGAACCACATTCTCCATACAATTCAATTTTGTCTCCCCTGGCATTAGCACACTGTCTGGGGTTGAGGATGTCAGTGAGCATTTTCTGAAACACACTGAGCTGGAAAAAATCAATTACAAATAAATTCTTCCTTTTGGGGACATAAGGTAATCAAATAATTATTAGGCAATGTAAATAACACACAAATATTAAAATAAACTGGTGCCACCATGCCATGGAATACTGCACACCTAGTAACACTAAAGAAGTTGATGGAAATATGTTGGTAACGCATATTTTCTGATTCATTTACTTTTTGGCAAAAGTACATTCACATGATTCAAAATTCAGAATGTACAAAGTGATATTCACTAGGTCCTTCCTCTCTGCTAGTTCCAATCCACCCTGTTCACACTGTTGCTAGTGTCTTCTGTGCACATTCCCAAGCAAATGTATACCTATAATTTTTGTTCTTTTCCTGCACATGGTTGCACATTTTATACACTGTTCTGCATCTTGTTTTTTCCATAGTGCAACATAAATCAGGAAATCATTTCATATTAGCATTAAAACATTAAAAACTTCCTTGTTATTTGTGAAGGTAGCTACAGTTTTGCCGTATACACTCTGCCAGTCCCTTATTGGTAGACTTTAAGTTATCAACAATCTTTTGTAACTTTTGTTGTTGTTGAAAGGAATAAATATGGTGCATACATCATTTCTTTTGTGTAACCATATCTGTAATACAAAATCCTAGAAATAGAATTTATAAGCCAAAAGCAAGTGTAAATTTGGCAGAAATTGATAAATTTCCTGCCATAGAAAGTTGCACAAATTTATTCTTCCACCAGTAGTCAAGATATGAGAATGCCTGTGTCAATGGTGTGATAATAACCACTCCTATTGATAGGTAAAAATTGCACCCCCATTTTAATTTAATTTGCATTTTTATGATGGCTACAGTTGAGCATCTTTTCATATTATAGGAGCTATTTATGTTTCCTTTTTTGTGAACTGGCTATTTCATTTTTCTGTTGGGTTTTGGTCTTTTTCTTATTTACTTGTAGCAACTATTTATATAAGGAAAATTAACCTTTCCAACTCTATCACTACTAACAGGGTCCAAAAAGACATGATAGTCCTTTTTTTTTTTACCTACATCAGCTTCTCTCTTTTTTAATATTTTTAGACATTGATGAACCTTTATTTTATTCATTTATTTATATATGGTGCTGAGAATCGAACCCAGTGCCTCACACATGCTAGGCAAATGCTCTACCACTGAGCCACCACCCCAGCCCACCTACATCAGCTTCTTAAAGCCCTGATTTTGTTCTACAATATTATTCTCCACTAAAAGAAACTTGGACCCTTGGAGGATAGCTGATCCCACATCTTTTGGCAGGTCTAAACAACATAGAATAAGCCCAGAACATACTGCTGTGGTTAAAAGGTAAGGGTTCTCTCAAAAAAGTCACAGACAGTATTAAGAGGTCTTAATGTCCAATTATAAGGGCTCCCACTAGGCACATTGTTATATTTTGAGTAGCAAAAACAAAACAATAAATAGGGTTCATTAAAATAGATATGTGGGGCTGGGGTTGTGATTCAGCGATAGAACACTAGCCTAGCATGTGTGAGGCCCTGGGTTCAATCCTCAGCACCACAGAAAAATAAATTTTAAAAAAAGGTACAGGGGCTGGGGTTGTAGCTCAGCGGGAGAGCACTCACCTAGCATGTTCAAGGCCCTGGGTTCGATCCTCAGCACCACATAAAAATAAATAAATAAAGGTATTGTGTCCAACTACAACTAAAAAATAAATATTAAAAAAATTTTAAAAAGATACAATACCTTTGTGTCCCACTACAACTAAAAAATAAATATTTAAAAAAAATAGATACGTGTGTCAGAATACTTTTGATTGCAACTAACATAAAAATTCAAAATGATTCAAACAATTGGGAAAAATTAGGAAATAAGAAGTTCATAAGGTAGGTTGGCTGTAGGGTTGTTTGGGTCACTGGTTCAACAATATCACCAAGCAACCCAAGGTATTTTAGGGGGCTTTCTTTTGGGTTTACCCTGATCTTTCCATTCTGTCATTCTTCATCAGTTAGTTCCTCAATAGTTTACCTCTTTAATTATGCTATCGTTCCAATAATCCCATATAGACACAATATCTAGTGGGAAAAGAGGGACCATTTTGTGCTTTCTTTTTAAGAGCCGAGAAAGTTTTCTCAGAAACCATCCAGCTGTTTCCCATCAATCCAAAATGAGCCACAACAAACAAACAAACAAAAAAAAACAGCTCTCCAAAACACAGTGTTGATTCAGGAACAGTAGGGGACTGTTCCTGAATCCTGGATATGCAAGTCATAGCAACTCATAGCCAGGTGGGCATAGAAAGACAAAGACTGTAATCCCAGAGACTCGGGAGGCTGAGGGAGGAGGACCACAATTTGGAGGCCAGACTTGGCAATTTAGCAAGACCCTGTCTCAAAAAATAAATTAAAAGTGCTGAGGCTATAGCCCCTGTGCTCAGTTACCACAAAGAAAGAAAGAGAAGGAGGGTGGGAGACAAAGGTTTTTAAAGGCAAATGAGGAGGATTACATAAGCTTTTTGAAATAATAATCCTAGGCTACAAAAATTAATTTTAAAAAAAAGTAGTATCAGTCCAAGACTGAATAGGCTACTACTAGACAGACATTTTTTTTAAATGGCCTCAGCAAGAAAGTTGCAGTTCCAGAGTCTCTTTTTCCTGACTCTCTTTGGTTAGGGTTTGACATAAATGACTCCATTTTGAATCTGAAAACATCACATTCCCCTTATCTCTTTTCTCAAAACTGAGTGTCAAGCCTGAAACCATTAAATGGGCAAAGGAGATGGAACCACTGTGATTCTCTTGACATAGTAAGAACTTAGCCCTGACTTAATTGCTCTTCCTCCCTGTTCTGTTCTTAGTTGCTCTCATTACATCAAAGAAGACATTTGGTATTTGTTTTTTAGGGATTGGCTAGCTTCACTAAGCATAATCTGCTCTAGTGCCATCCGTTTCCCTGCAAATTCCGTGATTTTGTCATTTTTAGTGCTGCGTAATACTCCATGGTGCATAAATGCCACATTTTTTAATCCATTCATCTATTGAAGGGCATCTGGGTTGATTCCACAGTCTAGCAATTGTGAATTGTGCTGCTATGAACATCGATGTGGCAGTATCCCTGTAGTGTGCTCTTTTAAGGTCTTCAGGAAATAGTCTGAGAAGGGCAATAGCTGGGTCAAATGGTGGTTCCATTCCCAGCTTTCCCAGGAATCTCCATACTGCTTTCCAAATTGGCCGCACCCGTTTGCAGTCCCACCAGCAGTGTACAAGAGTACCCTTTTCCCCACATCCTCACCAGCACTCATTGTTGTTTGACTTCATCATGGCTGCCAATCTTACTGGGGTGAGGTGGTATCTTAGGGTGGTTTTGATTTGCATTTCCTTGACTGCTAGAGATGGTGAGCATTTTTTCATGTACTTGTTGATTGATTGTATGTCCTCCTCTGTGAAGTGTTTGTTCATGTGCTTGGCCCATTTGTTGATTGGGTTATTTGCTTTCTTATTGTCTAATTTTTTTAGTTCTTTGTATACTCTGGATATTAGGGCTCTATCTGAAGTGTGAGGAGTAAAAATTTGTTCCCAGGATGTAGGCTCCCTATTTACCTCTCTTATTGTTTCTCTTGCTGAGAAAAAAACTTTTCAGTTTAAGAAAGTCCCATTTGTTGATTCTTGTTATTAACTCTTGTGCTATGGGTGTCCTATTAAGGAATTTTGAGCCCGACCCCACAATCTGTAGATCAGAGCCAACTTTTTCTTCTATCAGATGGAGAGTCTCTGATTTGATATCTAGCTCCTTGATCCACTTTGAGTTGACTTTTGTGCATGGCGAGAGGAGGGGATTCAGTTTCATTTTGTTGCATACGGATTTCCAGTTTTCCCAACACCATTTGTTGAAGATGCTATCCTTTCTACATTGCATGTTTTTAGCTCCTTTATCAAATATAAGATAGTTGTAGCTTTGTGGATTAGTCTCTGTGTCCTCTATTCTGTACCATTGGTCCACCCGCCTGTTCTGGTACCAGTACCATGCTGTTTTTATTACTATTGCTCTGTAATATAGTTTGAAATCTGGTATCGCTATACCAACTGATTCATACTTCCTGCTTAGCATTGTTTTTGCTATTCTGGGTATTTTATTTTTCCATATGAATTTCATGATTGCTTTATCTATTTCTACAAGAAATGCCATTGGGATTTTGATTGGCATTGCATTAAACCTATAGAGAACTTTTGGTAATATCGCCATTTTGATGATGTTAGTTCTGCCTATCCATGAACAAGGTATATTTTTCCATCTTCTAAGATCCTTTTCTATTTCTCTCTTTAGGGTTCTGTAGTTTTCATTGTATAGGTCTTTCACCTCTTTTGTTAGGTTGATTCCCAAGTATTTTATTTTATTTTTTTTTTTTGAGGATATTTTGAATGGAGTGTTTTTCCTCATTTCCGTTTCAGAAGTTTTGTCGCTGATATACAGAAATACCTTTGATTTATGTGTGTTGATTTTATATCCTGCCACTTTTCTGAATTCATTTATTAGTTCTAGTAGTTTTTTGTAGACCCTTTTGGGTCTTCTAGGTATAGAATCATGTCATCTGCAAATAGTGATAATTCAAGTTCTTCTTTTCCTATTTTTATGCCTTTAATTTCTTTCGTCTGTCTAATTGCTCTGGCCAGTGTTTCAAGAACTATATTGAATAGAAGTGGTGATAGGGAGCATCCCTGTCTTGTTCCAGATTTTAGAGGGAATGCCTTCAATTTTTCTCCATTCAGAATGATGCTAGCCTGAGGCTTAGCATAGATTGCTTTTACAATGTCGAGGTAAGTTCCTGTTATCCCTAGTTTTTCTAATGTTTTGAACATAAAGGGATGCTGTACTTTGTCAAATGCTTTTTCTGCGTCTATCGAGATGATCATATGGTTCTTATTTTTAAGGCTATTGATGTGGTGAATAACATTTATTGATTTCCATATATTGAACCATCCTTGCATCCCAGGGATGAATCCTACTTGATCATGGTGCACAATTTTTTTGATGTGCCTTTGTATCCGATTTGCCAGAATTTTATTGAGGATTTTTGCATCTAGGTTCATTAGAGATATTGGTCTGTAGTTTTCTTTCTTTGAGGTGTCTTTGTCTGGTTTCGGAATCAGGGTGATGTTGGCCTCATAGAATGAATTTGGAAGAGCTCCCTCTTTTTCTATTTCCTGAAATAACTTGAAAAGTATTGGTATTAATTCTTCTTTAAAGGTTTTGTAAAACTCCGCTGTATACCCATCCGGTCCTGGGCTTTTTTGATTGGAAGTCTTTTGATTGCTTCTTCTATTTCATCTATTGATATTGGTCTGTTTATGTTGTGAGTATCCTCCTGACTCAGTGTGGGCAAATCATATGACTTAAGGAATTTATCGATGTCTTCACTATCTTCTATTTTATTGGAATATAGGTTTTCAAAATAATTTCGAATTGTCTTCTGTATTTCTGAAGTGTCTGTTGTAATATTGCCTTTTTCATCCTGTATGTTAGTAATTTGAGTTCTCTCTCTTCTTCTCTTCATTAGTATGGCTAGGGGTCTGTCGATCTTATTTATTTTTTCAAAGAACCAACTTTTTGTTTTGTTAATTTTTTCAATAGTTTCTTTTGTTTCAATTTCATTGATTTCTGCTCTGATTTTAATGAATTCTTGCCTTCTGCTACATTTGCTGTTGGTTTGCTCTTCCTTTTCTAGGGCTTTGAGATGAAGTGTGAGCTCATTTATTTGTTGTTTTTTCCTTTTTTTGAGGAATGACCTCCAGGCGATGAATTTCCCTCTTAAAACTGCTTTCATTGTGTCCCATAGATTCCGATATGTTGTGTCTGTATTTTCATTTATCTCTAAGAATTTTTTGATTTCCTCCTTTATGTCTTCTGTAACCCATTGATCATCAGTAACGTATTGTTCATTGTCCATGTGATGTAGGATTTTTCCTTCCTTCTTTTATCATTGATTTCCAGTTTCATTCCATTATGATCTGATAAAGTGCATGGTATTATCTCTACCCCTTTATACTTACTGAGGGTTGCCCTATGGCATAATATATGATCTATTTTTGAGAAGGTTCCATGTGCTGCTGAGAAAAAAGTATATCCACTTGATGATGATTGATATATTCTATATATGTCAGTTAAGTCTAGGTTATTGATTGTGATATTGAGGTCAATAGTTTCTTTATTTAACTTTTGTTTGGAGGATCTGTCCAATGGTGAGAGAGGTGTGTTGAAGTCACCCATGATTATTGTGTTGTGGTCTATTTGGTTCTTGAACTTGAGGAGAGTTTGTTTTATGAACATCGCAGCGCCATTATTTGGTGCATAAATATTGATAATTGTTATGTCTTGTTGGTGAATGGTTCCTTTTAACAGTATATAATGTCCTTCCTTATCCCTTTTGATTAACTTAGTCTTGAAGTCGATTTTATTCGATATGAGAATGGCCACCCCTGCTTGCTTACGAGGGCCGTGTGTGTGGTATATTTTTTCCCAACCTTTTACCTTGAGCCTGTGTATGTCTTTTCCAATCAGATGTGTCTCCTGGAGGCAGCATATTGTTGGATTTGTTTTTTTAATCCATGTTACCAGCCTATGTCGCTTTATTGGAGAGTTTAAGCCATTAACATTCAGAGTTACTATTGATATATGGTTTGTACTTCCTGCCATGTTTGGTTATTTATTTTTTTTTTCTAATTTAGTTTGTTTCTCCATGATTGGCTTTCCCCCCGTCCTCTGTCTTTACCGAGGGACTTCCTGCTGATGGTTTTGGTTATTGTTTTTCATTTCTTCCTCGTGTAGAGTTTTGCTCAAGACGCTTTGCAATGCTTGTTTTCTGGCTACAAATTCTTTTAGTTTTTGTTTATCATGAAGGATTTTTATTTCATTGTCGTATCTGAAGCTTAATTTTGCTGGATCCAGAATTCTTGGTTGGCATCCATTGTCTTTCAGTGTTTGAAATATGTTGTTCCAGGATCTTCTCGCTTTCAGCGTCTGTGATGAAAAATCCGTTGTTAACCTTATTTGTTTACCCCTAAATGTAATCTGCCTCTTTTCTCCTGTAGCTTTTAATATTTTCTCTTTGTTCTGTATATTGGATATCTTCATAACAATGTGTCTTGGCATTGGTCTACTGTGATTTTGTGTGCTCGGTGTCCTTTATGCATCTACAATTTGTATATCGGTTTCCTTTTTTATTTCTGGAAAGTTTTCTGTGATTATTTCATTCAGCAAGTTACCCATACCCTTGGTATGAATCTCTGTGCCTTCCTCTATCCCGATGACTCGTAAGTTTGGTTTTTTTAAGTTATCCCAAATCTCTTGGATGTTTTTCTTATGATTTTTTTACCAGCCTATCTGAGTTGGCTAGACTCTTTTCAAGATGATATATTTTGTCTTCATTATCTGACGTTCTGGCTTCTACTTGCTCCACTCTGTTAGTGATACTCTCGATTGAGTTTTTAATTTGGTTTATCATTTCCTTCATTTCTAGAATTATTGTTTAATTTTTTTTTATAATCTCTATCTCCTGATAAAGATGCTTAACTTCTTCTTTTATCTGTTTATGTAATTCATTTTCAATGTGAGCTTTAAGGTTCCTTTCCATCTGTCTAAGGTGTTCCTTGAGTTCTTTATATGGCCATTTTTATGATGACTCCAGGTCCTCCTGAATATTTAGGCTGTCCTTCATTGTTTGTACTCCTTTTCTTCCTTGCTTTTTTATGCTCATGATACTTCTTGTTCTGTTTTACTGCTGAGTTACTGTTTACTCTTATAAATTTATTTGATGCTTGGGAGGAGAGGTATTAGAGGGGAAGGGAAGAAGTCACTAAAGAGAGTGAGTGTAGGCAGGTAGAATTCAAGAAAGGGGGAATAAGAAAATTGAAAAGAAATGAAAAGACAAAAGAAAAAAAGTGAAAAGAAAGAAAGAAAAAACGAAAAAATAAAAATTTAAAACAAAAAAAAATTATAATGATAATAAACAAATGGGGGAAAGCAGCCTTCAATTTGTGATCTTCTTGCCTCAGCCTCCCAAGCCACTGGAATTACAGGCACGCGGATAAAAATTTTTGTTACGTTTAAAAAAGTAAAGCAATCTTTTTTTAACGTGGTGCTGGGGATTGAACCCAGGGCCTTGCACATGCTAGGTAAGCACTCTACCACTAGCCACATCCCCAGCCCCAACCAATTGTATTTTGAGGCTCACTTCTTTTCTTTACAGCCAAATGCCAAGATGGGTTAAGTATTCACTTTTTCCCCTCAAAACTAGACAAAAATTCAATTAAAGCACATAAATAAGAAGAAGCCAAAATTGAGGACATAGAAAATGAGGCAACAAGAATGCACAACATTTTGAAATAAAACAAATATTATAACCTTGAAGAAAGCTTATTTTTAAAAACAAGGCATAAAAATGTTAAGAGAAAAAAACAGAACTTAAGTATAATCATTTCTGTTTTCTTATTTTTGTCTTTGTTTTTGTTTTCTGATAATTAAAAGTTGTACCTGTTGTCTTTGTAAATAATGGGGATTTGTGTATGGTTTTCAGTCAAACTGTGAAAAGAAAAATATAATCCACCTGTTCTAGAAGTGAGACATTGAACAACCCCACTACACTTAACAGCATTCAGTCCCACCAAGTTAGTGTCCATTGTTTAGGTAGAGAGCCCTCTAGGGGCAAGCTGCAGAATAACATGACTTGCCCTTTGGCTGAAGTGAATCAAGGGAGAAATGAAAGGGTGATCTTGAGACTCCAGCTTCTAGCCACAAGACGCTAGAATATGAATTTAAAGATTGTTTATCCATTTCTTGACCCTTTCTCTTGCCATTCATAGTGGCCAACGTGTCACATAACTTCAGAAGAAATCAGAGTGCTCACTCTTAGAGTTTTGCAACAAGGCAGCCCTAGCAGAGGCACAGATGGACTGAGCAAAGATTTTATTAATGTCAGCTCAAAGTAATCTAAGATTACTGATCTAAGATTACCGAAGTTGTCTTGAATCTGGTATAAAAGGAGTAGAGATATTAAAAAAAAGAAAAAAATAGAATTATCATGTGATCAAGCAATCCCACTTCTGAAGGTAATATTCCAAAAATCCTTGCTCAGACCAATGTTATGGAAATTTTACCCTATATTTTCTTGCAGAAATTTTAAATTTTCAGTTCTTACATTTAAATGTTTAATCCATATTGGATTGATTTTTGTGCAGGATGTAAGATAAGGGTCTAAATTTCAATCTTCTCCATGTGGATAATCAGTTTTCTCAACAGCCATTATCAAGTAACCTGTCATTTCCAATTGTTTTGGCAATTTTGTTAAAAGTATTGACCATAAATGTACAGGTTTATTACTGGGCTTTCTATCCTGTTTCATTGGTTGGTGAGTCTGTTTTTATGCCCACAACATGCTGTTTTGATTAGGATCACTTTAGGATATTTTGAAGTCAGATTGTGTAATGTCTTCAGTTTTGTTCTTTTACTCAAGATTGCTTCGGCTAGTTGAGATCTTTGGTGGTTTCATATGAATTTAAAGGTTGTTTATCCATTTCTGTGAAAAATGACTTTAGAATGTTGATAGAGATTGCCTTTTGGATCAGCAAATCAGTAAATTAATTTTAATAATCAATTGTTCTGATCCATAAACACAGGACACTTTCCTTTATTTGCAGTTTCTTCAATTTCCTTCATCAGTGTTTTATGATTTTCATTATACAAGTCATTCACCTACTTAACTAAATGTTTACCTAAGATTTTATTTTATTTTTTGTTGCTATCATGAGTGGAATTGTTTTCTTTTTTAAAACTCGATGTACAAAAGTTATACATATCTCTGGGGTGATGTTTTGATACATGTGTACATTATGTAATGTTCAAATCAGGGTAAGTATATCTGTCTCCTCAAGTATTTATCATTTCTTTGTAGTACAAATAATCAATATCCTTTCTTCTAGCTATTTTGAAATATACAGTACATTATTGTTGTCTATAGGCACACTACCCTGCAATAGAAGAGCAGAAACTTCTTTTATTTAACTGTAACTTAGTATTCATTAACCAAATTTCCCCTTCTCCCCCCTCAACACATACATTCTCCCCAGCCTCTGGTAACCACTAGTATACTATCAACTAATACGAGATCAACTTGTTTTTATTACACATATAAGTGAGATCATGTAGTATTTTTCTTTCTGTGCCTGGCTTATTACACATCATTTAATGTCTTCCAGTTACATTCATGTTGTCATAATTTAAAGGATTTCATCGCTTTTATGATTTGATATTATTTAATTGTGAACATATGCTACTTTTTCTTTAAGTATTAATCAGTTGACAGGCACTAGGGTTATTACCATTTCTTGGCTATTGCAAATTGTGCTGTAAAAAAACATATAAGTGCAGATGTCTCTTCAACATACTGATCAATTCCTTTGGATATATATCCAGTAGTACAATTGGCGAATCATATGGTAGTTCTATTTTTAGTTTTTGAGAAACCTCTGTACTGGTTTCCTTAATGTTTATACTAATGTACATTCCTGCCAACTATGCAAAAACTATAAC
Organism: Spermophilus citellus; assembly: GCF_964194105.1. Taxonomy (NCBI): domain Eukaryota; kingdom Metazoa; phylum Chordata; class Mammalia; order Rodentia; family Sciuridae; genus Spermophilus; species Spermophilus citellus. The sequence goes on along the minus strand of NC_138199.1, from coordinate 19,312,178 downwards.
TATCCACACATCCTTCCCAGAACTTGTTTTATAAAAAACAAGTTGTTATAAAATAGCCAGTCTGGAATCTTATCCTTCAGAATACTTGCCAGTTACAATGTCTTGAAGCATTTCCCTTATGTTTTGTTCTAGTAAGTTTCATATCTTACATTTCAGTCCTTAATCCATTTTTAGTTTATTTTTTTTTCCAAATGGTGTGTGAGAGAGATGTCTGCATGTGGATAACCAGTTCCTAACTCCATTTATTGAAGAGACTATTCTTTCCTTGATGTGCATTCTTAGCAGCTTTGTCAAAGTCAGTTGACTATACATGGCTGGGTTTACCTCTAGGCTCTTGATTCTGTTCCGTTAGTCTGTCGGGTTTCATGTTAATATCATGGGTTTTTTTTTAAATTACTTTAGTTTTATTGTATATTTTGAAGCCAGGCAGTGTAATGCCTCTTACTTTGATCTTTTTGCTCAGGATTGCTGTGGCTATTCAGATTTTTGTGGTTCCATATGAATTTTAGTAGCTTTTTTTTTCTAGTTCTATGAAGAACTTAATTGGTATTTTGGTAGAAGTTGCACTGAATCTTTAAAATGCTTTGGGGTATTTGGACATTTTGACAATATTGATTTTTCCAATCCATGAACAATGGGATGTCTTTCCATTTGTGTATGTGTGTGTGTGTGTGTATGTGTGTGTTTTCATGTTTTTCGTTTCTGTTTTATACGTTTTATTGTAGAGATATTCACTTCTGTGCTTAAATTTATTCCTGAGCATTCTATGGGTAGAATATTTTCTCAAATACAAGAATAGGAAGTAGAGTAAAATTTTAAGCTCAATTTTGTTCTCTGAGTTATCTGTTTTGTAAGTCATCATTTATTCCTCTCTCCTCCTCCTCCTCTTCCTCCTCCCCTCCTCCTCCTCTTCCTCTCCTCCTCCTCCTCCTCCTCCTCCTCCTCCTCCTCCTCCTCCTTCTATTTTTTATCTTGGTCTTGCCTCTTTGTGGTGTAGTTTTCCTAACCACCTGGTGATCCTAATTGCCTATTCATATTTAACACTGAAGCTAAAATTTATAGATAGAACTTGTTGATATGAGGGCTCTACTTTAGGGTTGTGGCTTGTTACTCTTTTGTATTTGCTCATTTGCTGAAATAAGGATACAGTGGCTGAAACAGGTGGAAACTTATTTCTCTTGCACATAACACTGTAGAATAGGAGAGCTGCCCATAAAGTAAACAGCTCTGCTCTCCAGAGTCAATAGGGACCTAACTAGTTTACAAGTTTGATGTTAAAATCTCAGCCCACAGGAAAGGAGACAGAAAACAGAGAGGACAAGCAGCTCCTTTTAGAATTCATATCAACTTCTAATTATTTGCTATCAGTTAGATGTTAGCCCTTGTGGCCATACCAATCCGGAGAACAGTAAGACATGTAGTCTCTCCTTTGGTGTGTGTGGACTTGATCCCTTACTCTGCTAGCATTACTTGTTGTTGTTTGTTTTAGTTTTTGCTTTTGTATGTTTGTTTTTTGTCTCTAGGGAAGAGGAGGAGATAGAGAGGTCAATTATATTCTTCATTTCAAACTAGAAACTTGGTCATTATGTTTCTACATTCTTAGACATAATGTCTTATCAACAGGAAATCGAGCTCTTTACTAAAAATCTTAACAAGAACAATTTTACAGGAGGAAAAGTTTATTTGGTACTCATGGCTTCAGAGGTCTTAGTCCATAGATGGCTGGCTCCATTCCTGGGCCAAGATGAGCAGAAGATCATGGTGGAAGGGTATGGCAGTAGAAAGCAACTCAGGACAGGATAATCAGAGACAGGAGGGGGCAGGGTGCTCCCCTCGATAAGGACAAATATATACCCCAAAGGCACTCCCCTGGGGACCCACCTTCTCCATCCAATACCCTACCTGCCTATAGTTGTCACCCAGTTAATCCCTATCAGGGAGTTAATTCACTGATTAGGTCAAAACTTTCAGAACCCAATCATTTTACCTCTAAACTTTCTTGCATTTTCTCACGTGAATTTTTGAGGGATACCTCATATTTAAACCATAACACCCATCAAGACTTGTTTCATGAAATAAGCTAAAAGAGGGAGTTATCTTATGTATGAGTAGCTAAAAAGTATGGGGTAATCCCCTGAAAAGAAAAAGCACTAGAAGGAATTGAGTGGGGTCCAGGGGATCTAGTACTAAAAGCACCGTTTAAAGAATGTCCACAAATTCAGTTCAGCACTCCAGGAAGTACAGGATCAGGCGCCCTAGAAAATGTTCTCTGGGTATGATCAGAAGCAAGTTCCAGCACTGAAATCTATGCAAGATTAGCCAGGACATGAGTCTGCCCAAGAAAAGGGCAATTTTGCTGGGTTTGAGCTTCAAGATGTCATATTCCTCTCCCAAATGGTGACTTCACTTTTCTGGTGCTCTTAAAATGTTACCTGCAACTCATTAGGATCAATGCCCTGCCTGTGCTTTGAGATCTCAAATGCCCAATCACTTCTATGCCACCCAAGAATGCCTCCTAGCAGCATTGAAGGATACCCTCAGGCTCTCAGATAACCCCCTAGCAAGATGAAGGGAAAGTTCCCATACATGTGCCTTGTGGCCACACTGACTCTAAGACTAAAGGAATAAATACGAGTTCCCATGTGGGTTTTTGGTGAAAGTACATGGTAATTGTATTTGAACCCATATATTCTGATTCCAGAGCCTGTACTCTTAGTCTGTTTTGGATAGTGTCTTCAAATAGTAAATCTTCTCATCTAGGAAACAAAGGTTTGTCCACTCATTAAAATCTTATTTTGGCCTGGTGTGGTGGTGCACACCTGTAATCCCAGTGGTTCAGGAGGCTGAGGCAGGAGTATTGTGAGTTCAAAGCCAGCCTCAACAACTTATCAAGGTCCTAAGCAATTTAGCTTAGGACCTCAGAATAAAAAATAAAACAGATTGGGGGTGGGGCTCAGTTGTTAAGCACTCCTGGGTTCAATCCCTGGTACCGTCCCTCAAAATCTTATTTCATATTCTTCGAATAATTTTCTAGGTTTCCCCAAAGATAAGTTTTGGTTTTCTTTCTTTTTAATTCAGAGGTCTTACCTACTAAGCTCTATTAATTTATATTTATTTATTTCATAAAGTGTCACCAAGGAACACGGAATAATTTTTCACTTCAATGTCTAGCTGGCTATTAGTATAATGAAAACTATTCTTTTTTTTTTAAAGAGAGAGTGAGAGAGGAGAGAGAGTGAGAGAGAGAGAGAGAATTTTTAATATTTATTTTTAGTTCTCGGCGGACACAACATCTTTGTTGGTATGTGGTGCTGAGGATCGAACCCGGGCCGCACGCATGCCAGGCGAGCGCGCTACCACTTGAGCCACATCCCCAGCCCCATGAAAACTATTCTTTATACTTACTTTGTATCTTGTTCTAGGTACTTGTTTTATATTCTTTTATTAGTTCTAATAATCTTTGATTGAGTTATTTGAACTCTCTAGGAATATAATTATGTTCTTTCAAATTATGACCATTCTGTTATTTGTTTCCCTAACCTTAAGTACTTCTTTTTCTTTCCTATTGCACCAATGGAACTCTCCTAAAGAATGTAAAATGATGACAAGGATAATGGTAATCTCTTTCCAGTTTCTGATTTTTAGTGTAATGGTTTTGGTCAATGTAACATTTGCAGTTCTTATATATATTCTTTGTCAAATCAAGGGAGTTTTCCTTTATTTTTCTTCCTTTAGAGGTTTTTTGAAGATGAACATATAAATTTTAAAAAGCTCACTTTTGGTGTCTAGTGACACAATCATATATTTTGTCTTTTTCTTTATAATTTAATACATCATTTTAGCAGAGTTCTTGATATTGCCCCTTGTAGGCTTCTTTATTCCCATAAGCTTGTGGTAAGTTTGACTTGTAGTTTCTTTTGGCTGCAAACCAGAGTGCTGGAAAGGTAAAGGAGGACTGTCTTTTTGCCTCTATCGACAGGCTTAATGTGAGATCCCAGATGTCTGGGTTCTATTCCCCCTGCCATAGCCTGATCATTCCTTATCTGCCTTAGAATCACTGGGACTTCTACCTCTGAGTCCTTTATCTCCTATTTACAGTTACTACAAGCAGCACAGGTCTCCATTCCATCTCTCACTCTTCCATATGGAAGTTCTCTACATCTCCTTTCAGGGCCCCATCAGTGACCCCTCCTATGTTATTTGGTGAAAGTACATGGTAATTGGATTTGAACCCAAATATCCTGACTCCAGAGCCTGTACTCTTATTAATTTCTTCTGGATAGTGGCTTCCAATAGTAAGCCTTCTCATCTAGGCAACAAAGGTTTCCTGTGTTATTCAGCTTTTCATCACTGTGACCAAAATACCTGACAAGAACAACTTAGAGGAGAAAAAGTTTATTTGGGCTCACAGTTTCAGAGGTTTCTGTCTATGGTCACCAACTCCATTGCTCTGGATCCAGGGTGAGAGAGAGCATCATGGCAGAAAGGTAGGATGGAGGAAAGCTGCTCAGTTCTGGTGTTCAAGAAAGCTGCTCAGCTCATGGCATCGGGGAAGCAGAAGAAGAGGCAGGAAGGGGCCTTAAGAGGAAAGTTTCTGGGACACACCCACAGCGATCCAACTCTTCCAGCCATGCTCCACCTGCCTACAGTTACCACCCACTCAGTCCCTTCAAACTGGGATGGACTGATGAGGTTACAACTCTCACATTCAATCATTTCACCATGAACATTCCTGCATGGACACAGGGACTTTTGGAGGATACCGTATCCAAACCATAACACCTCCCCAACCCTGAAATTCCACCATTGTGCCCTCTGGACTCATGGATTATCATCTGCCAAACCCCAAATATTATTAATCTTTTCTCCAAACATTCTTATGACTTCCTTATTCTTAATGAAACATGTCTCTCCTCTGAGCACACTATTTCCCTATAGCTCTCAAAAAGGGCATAATTCCCCCCACATCCCTTATGCTAGTAACTCTGGAAGTGAATTAGGAGTCCTTATTCCTTACTGATATTCATAAAGGTATCCTCCCCCTTCCAAAAAACAACCACCTCTGAATGTCTTCACCAATTTCTGCCAAATACAATTTCTCCTTGTGATAAATTGTGTATTTATCCTCCATATATTTACCATAGTTTCTCAAAGGTTTAGGTCTTAGGTCATAGTCATGATTCTTTAAAATCACCACTCCTGGTAAGCCAAAAAATTGTGTCAATATATTCCACCTTATCCCTTGTTACTGTAGAATAAATAACCACACTCCTAATAAAGCCTCTTTCTTATACTTATGAATTAGTATCTCTATTTCTTGCCTACCAAAGACAAACAAATTATGATAGTAATTTTCCCTGGGCATCAACAATTTTTCTTCCCTGATGCATCTATCTCATCAGAATTCAAACATGCTGTTAATTCTTTTTATCTTAGGTGAAAAAATTGTTAAATATTAAAGAAAAAAATTGATCAAATTATGTTATATGCATATATGAATATGCCACAATGAAACCCACTCTCCTGTATAGTTAATATGCACCAATAAAAGTTCAAAAGAAAAGATAATTCTAATTATAGATAGGATACTCTTTTAAAAATAGCAATAAATAAATAAATAAATGAGGAACACTATCCAACTCACTACTGAGTAATTATAGCCACTCAAAGATAATATAAGAAAGGGTAATCATACAGATGAATACAAAGGCAAAATTTGCAAACTAAATCTTGGCACTTTTGGAATTCAGCAATGTATAAAATGATACTGTTGGAATTATCTCAAAAATACAAAGCTTCCTTAAGATTATAAACTTTATATAACTGCAATGCAATTCTAATCAAAATCACAACAGATTTTATTTGTGGAACTTGGCAAGCTAACTCTAATATTTACATAGAAAGTCAAAAGTCCAAGAAAAGAAGACACCTTTAAAGGATAAATCGTATTAATATGTCTCATGAAATAGTAATCTGTGTTGATTATAAAGCTATAGTAATTAAGTCAGTGCAGTACAACATAAGATGATCATATGAGTGAAATAATATAGTCCCATTTGTATATGGCAGCTTGATTTATGTCAGCATTATAGATCAGTGAAAGAAGATGGACTTTTCAATGAAAAGTGTTGTGATAATATCTAGATGTTAAAAATAAAATCAGACCTATCTTTAATGTCACATTTAAAAATCCATCTAAAATTATTATATAGGAAATGGAGAAGACAAATTTTTTAGGGACAGGAGAAAGCTACCTGATGGTTGATTTCTGTAAGGAATGTGGTTTCAGGTTAAAGATCATTGTCTTAGATTACCTGGAAATGAGAGCAAGGCCTCAGACTAGAGACACATTCAGGTAGGGCACTCAGGAAAGAAAATACAACTGTGGAAACTCAGACACAGGAAAACATAAAACTCAAGAGAAAATGATAACTATAATGGTGGCCCATGGTTTTCAAAGGGGCAAATATTTGAGCACATTCAGGCTTAGATAGCGATACTGTTCTCTATGCAACTAGGTTTCAAGTATTCATAGGGAAGGTCTAGTTTCTCATTCCGGCCACAATTTCCCTTTCCAGTTTATCCAGATCTGTTTGGAATTGTCTTAGCACCGCCTTGGGCTCAGGGCTTGAGAAATAGTCTTCTCTGTGATGTCCTGGGGGCAACTGTAGCAGAAAGAATGGATGCATTAGCTCCTAGTTCCAATAAAGAGGGACCCAGAGTCCAGCCCCTCACTGCAATGCTTTTCTTCAGTTTTCCATACCCCTGGAGTTCCAAAGAGCCCTTCTCACCATGTCTGGCTGCCATCAGCCCAGTTGCCGCAGAAAAAAGCATCTGAAGACAGGACTGCTGGACATTGGGTAGTGACCCCATGTCTGTGGCCATTGTTACACCTTCCTTGGTAGTGGGTGGGGGCATCCACATTGAGCATGGGCCATTAGAAACCCAGTAAAACCAGTCCAGCTTGAGGGGTGGCGGGGAGAGAAGAATCTGGAGTCACTCAAGGACTCTGAACTTCAGGACCCCAAGCTCCAGTTTTCCCCTTCAAGCATCCCGCTAGTCTAGGCACTTGGTTGCACCCACCTAGACCTCAGGGACCGTTGCTGTCAGTGGTCCCTACCTAACTATTATTGATGGCTGCGTGTTGGGCAGTGCATGTGAAGATGCACATGGTAAGGAAATGACAGAGTTGAAGCCAAGACTGAAAAGAGGCAGGGAAACCTAGGAGAAGAAAAAACAATTTTTAGAAACATTACCCAGAGGGGATAAAGAAACACAGACTTAGTTATTAGTATGTGTTCATGAATTCATTTATGCATTAATTCAAAAACCCTGGAACTCTATGGACCAGGCACTGTCAAGCCATTGGGACTACACTGGTAGGTACAACACATCAATATCCCTGTCCTCTTACAGCTTAGATTCTAAAATGGAAGGAAAATAAAATAACAAAATTATGTTAGATAGTGGTAAGATTAGAAATAAAACAGGGAAAAGGTACATGAAAACTCAGGAAGGGTTTTTCATAATTTGGTTAATATATATATCATGGAAAGACTATCTGAAGATCACCTGTGACGTAGGGAGTGCTGTGGTCCAGAGCACAGGCTGTGGCATAAGCCCTGGGTCCCAGTCCTGGCTCTGCTGCTGACCAGTTGCATCAGTTGGACCAATTGACTAACTTCCTTGAACCTTAATATTTTTCTCTGAATATGGCAATAATAATAATCAACTACAACAATAATAACAATAATTACCTTATTAGTGAGATGATTACATAAATCCCCTCAGTACATAGTAGCTATTGCTCTTATGGTAAGATTTGGAGAGTAAGGAGGTAGAAGAGGTTCTTGGTCAAATATCTCCTTTTATAAAAATGGTTAAAAGTCAGTAGGATGAAGACAGATAAATCTTAGGAAAATGGGCAAATACTTGAAAAGGCCTTTCACAGAAAAGGATATCCATATAGTTACTAATTCTATGTAAAGATACTCAGCTCCACTAGTCATTGGGGGTAATACAACTTAAATATACCCACTAATATGGCTAAAGAGGAAATAACAGAATTCTCTGTGGTACACTTAAGAGAAAATGAAATGGTTATAACTTGTCCTATACTAGAAGGAATTAATATTGGTACAATTGCTTTCCCAAACTGTCATAAACTATTTAAAACAATTTCATTTTGTTGATATAAATTTCCAGTTTTCCCAGCACCATTTGTTGAAGAGGCTATCTTTTCTCCAATATATGTTTTTGGTACCTTTGTTTAATATAAGATGACTATATTTATGTGGGTTTGTCTCTGTGTCCTCTATTCTGTACCATTGGTCTACAAGTCTATTTTGGTGCTAATACTATGCCATTTTTATTACTAGTTTAAGTGAAGCCACCTGCTTCACTCTTTTTGCTAAGGATTGCTTTAGCTATTTTGGTCTGTTTATTTTTCCAGATGAATTTCATGACTGCTTTTTCTCACCATGCACAAAACTCAACTCAAAGTGGATCAAGGACCTAGGGATTAAACCAGAGACCCTTCACCTAATAGAAGAAAAAGTAGGCTCAAATCTCCATCATGTCAGATTAGGTCCCAAATTCCTTAATAAGACTCCTATAGCACAAGAATTAAAATCAAGAATCAATAAATGGGATGGATTCAAACTAAAAAGCTTCTTCTCAGCGAAAGAAACAATCGGTGAAGTGAATACAGAGCCTACAGAATGTGAGCAAATTTTTACCCCTCACACATCAGATAGAGCACTAATCTCTAAGATATATAAAGCACTCAAAAACTTTAACACACACACACAAACAACAACAACAACAATAAAAAAACACAAATAAGCCAATCAATAAATGGGCCAAAAAACTGAACAGACACTTCTCAGAAGGTGATATACAATCAATCAACAAATATATGAAAAAATATTCAACACCTCTAGCAATTAGAGAAATGCAAATCAAAACTACTGTAAGAGTTTATTACATTCCATTCAGAATGGCAGCTATTAAGACTACAAACAACAATAAGTGTTGGTGAGGATGTGGGGAAAAGGAACACTCATACATTGCTGGTGGGACTGCAAATTGGTGCAGCCAATATGGAAAACAGTATGGAGATTCCTTGGAAATCTTGGAATGGAAACACCATTTGATCCAGTTATCCCTCTCCTAGGACTATACCCAAAGGACTTAAAAACAGCATACTACAGGGACATAGCCACATCAATAGCAGCACAATTCACAATAGCTAAACTGTGGATCCAACCTAGACGTGCTTCAGTAGATGAATGAGTAAAGAAAATGTGGTATATATCCACAATAGACTCTTACTCGGCAATAAAATAGAATAAAATCATGGCATTTTCAGGTAAATGGATGGAGTTGGAGAATATAATGCTAAGTGAAGTAAGCCAATCCCAAATCAAATGCCAAATGTCTTCTCTGATATAAGGATGCTGATTCATAATGGGGCTGAGGGAGAGCATGGAAGGAATAGACGAACTTTAAATAGGGCAAAGGGGAGGGAGGGGAAGGCAGAGGGTGTGAGGATAGAAAAGACGGTGGAATGAGATAGACATCGTGACCCTATGTACATGTATGAAAACATGATCGGTGTGACTCTACTTTGTGTTCAACCTGAGACATGAAAAATTGTACTCTATTTATGTAATATGAAATGAATTGAATTCTGCTGTCATATATAGCAAATTAGAATAAAAAAAAAAGAAACTATTTCAAACAAAACATGCATGTACTCTATGATTCATTAATCTCTCTCCTAGATATGTACAAAGAAAAAACCTACTCAAAAGTGTTCACAGCAGCATTAAGATTAATAGCTACAAACTGGAAACAACAACCATAATTTCTATCAATAGCACAAATGAAAAATAAGTTGTACCATATTCACATAATAGAATATTATACAGGCGTGACAGTGAAAGAAGTCCATGCTATATGCAACAGCATGTGTAATTCTCACATTATTCAGAGAATGAAATAAGTGAGTTCAAGCTCATATTTCGATTTATATGAAGTTACAAAGAAATCAAACCAACCTGCATTGTGAAAAGTCAGGATGGTAATTGCCTCTGGATGGGTATGACAGGAGATTTTGAGAGAGCTGGTAAAGTTCTGACTCTTGATCCAAGTGGTGATTATCCCCCTGGGCCACCTTAGTAAAAGTCCTTAAGTTGTATACCTATGACTTAGATCTTTTTTTCCTCTTGGTCTATTTGATTTCAATAAAATTCACATCCCCCTAAACAAACACAGAAGCATGCTTTCTTATTTCCAGGCAGTTCTTATAGATGACTGAATAATAATGCTAGGAAAAGAGAAGTTATTGTCTCATTTCAGACACAGGAAGTAGCTCAAATGTCAGCTATCTCACTCCACTCAATTTACAGGTGAGTATTTGAAATATAGTTTCATTATTTATTTTAGTTTAGTTTTTAAGTACTGGGGATTGAACTAAGGGGCACTTTACCACTGAGCTCTGTCCTCAGCCCTTTTTCTTTTTTATTTGAGACAGGGTCTTACTAAGTTTCTGAGGCTAGCCTCAAACTTGTCATCCTCCTGCCTCAGCCTCCTAAATTGCTGGGATTACAGCTATGTGACACCATGCCCAGCTATTTTCATTACCTTTCAGGTATGATGAGGCCAACAGACAAGAGATTAATGCCATTGAAAAGATGGTTTATTATACTTATAGGTTCCAAATGAAAGGTACTTGCTATACCTTAGGGGGCCACACAAGGAAGCACAAGAGCCTGCCAGGGAACAGAGGGAGTAGAGGGCAACTGGAGCAAGAGCCTCTATTATGGTTTTCACAATAAGGAATGAGTAAGATAGAATAGGCAGGCTTAGGACTGGCTGTTTTGGATAATTCTGTCACATTTGAGGTACCATCCCACCTGTCTATCAATGCCTCTGGAATTCAGGCCTAGAGTGTGAGAGCTCCCTAGAGGAAGTGATTAGGGGTATAGACTCAGAATTTAGGCCTGGAGTGTGAGAGCTCCTAAGAGGAAGTAGTTAGGAGTGTGGGCTCTCAGATGGTTGGTTAGCACAGGAAAGACATGCACACAGGAAGTTAGCTAGCCCTGGGAAAGGCAGTACCTTCAGGGTCAGCAAATCCCCAAGATGTCAAAGCATCAAAATTACAGAATAAAAAGATAAAATTAGTACGGTGAGTCAGGGTCAAAAAACTTAGTGATCAGCCCAAAGTCATCTACTATCTGTCAGAGCCTGGATTCTCCTGTTCCATGCTGACCACATTGGGGAGGTATTTTTTGATGGCGTGGAGCGTATGATTAAACAACTCACAATATGCAGTAGACACATTTTGGCATTGTCACACATTTCATTTGCATCACAAAAGTTCGGTGAGGTAAGTGGTGAGGAGGGAATGAAAACAGTATATGCATTTTAGAGATAAATAAACCAAAAGTCAACGAGAAAAAAGAATAAGTAAATTGTTCAAGGTTGCATAACTAGGAAGAGGAAGAGACTGAAATTAGTACTTTAAAATTTGTTTAGTACATAACATTTAACTGATGAGATACAGAGAACACTGAAAGATAAGGGGGAACAATGGGTGAATCAGAAGTTAAAAAATATATCTAAGTGTGTATTGTAAACCCTCTATATTTCATGGAAAGAAGAGAGCTATGGAAGGGAAGAAGGATCTTGATCCAAGAGGGGTGGACAAATTGGCCAAAGAAACCTGAGTCCCAAGGATAAGGGAATTGAGTCAGGTTTGAGCCAAAGCATGCATGGTACTGAGGTTGCATCTGGAAATGCCCTTGCACTCTGGCCTGGGCCTCTCTGCATGGTGGATAGTCACAGACAGGAAGAGAGGGGAAGCCAGAGGGGGTCCTTATAAGCTTTGGTGTGAAAATTTTCCTGTTTATTTCTTCAGGCAGGAAAACAGGGGACCATGAAGATAGAAGGTGAGACCCAGCATGAACTGGACAGAATCCTTCACTGGCTTTGGCCTGGTTGGGTCCCAGGACATGGTAGGTTATAGGCATCTGTGACTGTGATGGGGATAGGAGTAGGCTTGATGGTCAGGGTCTCTGAGGAGACAATCCTTGGGATCTAGAAGTGTTCTGAGTCTTAGGGGGTTATGAATGGAATTCAGATGCTTTCAGGTATGGTGGGAGTGGTGTCAGGAGAGGTTGGGGTTCTGTCTCAGAGGAGCAGAGCTGGGAAGAGGTTCTGGCAGAGTCTCCAAAGCGCTCCTGTCTCTGAGATGGATCTTACCTCTGTCCTGGGCATGGCACAGCCCCACCTCCATGATCTCGCAACACCAGGCCTGCAGCTCAGGATCCCCCCTCACAACATCATTCCTCTGGTTGAAGAGGTGGATGATCCCCTCCACATACCTACTCAGAGAAGGGAGCTGAAATCTGTGATCCCAGAAGGCTCCAGCCTCTGACCTCTACTATTCTAATCATGCCACTAAACCTGGGTCAGGTCCTAGTAGACTTGCCTTTTGGAACATCCCCCAGGTTTATGACACAATTGTGTAAAGGAAGTTGTAAGTCAAGAGTTCCAGGAATTCCCTACACTGCACATGGTTGCCAGACACTCTTCTTAACATAATCCCCCATGCCACCAGATCCTATGGTTTACTTACTCACAGCTCTCCTACCATCTTTGCTTTTGCCCTATGCTGATCTCAAGCCAGAACCCCACCCTCCTTCTCCCACTCCCACTCCCCATTTCTTAGCTGCTTCTCATCTACCGGTCAAGGCATCATGAACATAGAGAGCACTTGGGATTCCCAGAAGACCCCGGTCAGCCAGGTCATCAGGAGGACAGAGGGAGCAATAGGTCAGCTGAGTCATTGCCTGACCGGCCAAATCTGGATGACCACCTCCACCTGTGCTCACTGCCCAGGATGAGAAAGTTAACAAGGCTTGAAGAACAGAATAATTGCCTATTATACAGGGATTCAGAAATGGGGTTGTTCAGATTTAAAGTCATCTATGTGATGGAACAGAGCTCACGAGTTTAAGGATCAGGCCATTCACGCAGGTTGGTCTGGGGTCTTGAGGATGTCAAGAAGTTATAGAGAAGTGGATGATTAGGCAGACCCATGTTCAAGTTCCTCTTTACCTTTGCAAATATTCCTTCATCTGAGTTAAACTGGATCCGGCCCCGGGTGTCGATTTCCATAGTGTTGTGGACATGGGGCGCCAGGAGCTGGGGTGCAGGAGATTGGAAGGGTGGTTAATGGAGGCCATGCTTGGGTCCTTTCTTGTGGAGTCTGGAACACAGAATGGTGTCCTGCTCTATTCTTGATGCTTTTGTCCCTGCTGCTACTTTGATAGTCTGGTCCCCTGCTCCTCTAACCACTCACTCCCATATCCTCCAGCTTCCATGACAGTTGGGCTTTGGAGCCACACAGAGTGGGGTTTGAGTGCACATTTCACTACTCACCTTGATACCTGAGCAACATAATGAACCCTCTAAGTGTCAGTCTCCTCATCAGTTACCAGGGGCATGATGGGGTGTCTTATCGCAGGTGCTGCAGTACTGCTTCTGAGAGTGACTGAGCAGCAGGTTTGGAACACTACCTGGCACACAGAAGTTCTTGAGATCTTTGCCTTTATTATATTCACCTTGAACACAGTTGTATTTTAAAGAATTTGCCCCTTAACTTATGATATAATGTGTTCTTTCTCTATATTTCACATCATCATAACTTAAACAAGCCTGTGCTTATTTCAAAACCACACATCTATCTACTCATCATTTTCCTTTTTTATTTTTAGGTCTTAATCAGGATTAAAGATGTCACATCAAGCTACCTGTTTAAGCCATTCCTAATTAGGCCCTATATGTCCCCTAATGAAGGCCACTTATCATTGACACATGCTTATTTTTATGCTAAGTGGTGGTTCCCCCATTATAACTTGTTCGATATACAAGATTCATATAGTTTTTTCACATTTTGATTGTTTGATACTGGGCCAAGGGCAAGATTGAGGTGATACTTCTGGTTTTAAGGCATTAAAGCCCCTCAATACTGGTCTTTTCAGAAAATTCATGGAAGGATATTGGCATCACAGAAAACATACGACCTCCAAAATAAGGGAATAAAGAACCCAAATTAGAGTCCCTAACAATAATGAGGATAATGATGATAATTAATTATAATAACCCGAAGAATAAAACAAAACCAATACTTTTCTGTGACACCACATTTTATCATTTAATGCCTTAACAACCTCATGATGGAGATCCTATTATCTCCATTCAGAGATGAGGACCCCAAAGCACACATCTGAGTAAGCACTGAGGCCAAGATTCAATATTCAGATGCTGGTAATCTGCATGCAAAACCTGCCTATATGACCTTTAATGATACCTCTGGTGGGTCCTGATAACAATGCAGCTGTTTGCCATGTGATGAAGTTGTTATATTGAGGTTAGGGAAATATGGAGGGGGCCAAGCTAGTAAACAAGGATTTTAAAGTATAAAAATATACTTAATAATTTAAGTTAAGAACATGGTGATGCAAAATATCATAAGATCATCAAATATAAGATTCCATGAACTATATTAATAATTACTTTGCTTTTGTAACCCTAAAAACCAAAATTACTACAGCCCAGATTAGGATTGGGGTGGGAACTCCAAGCATCAATACAATTCAGTTTTCTTTGTTTGTTTTTGTACTGGGGATTGAAATCAAGGGTGCTTTACCACTGAGTTATATTCCCAGTTCTTTTTATTTTCTATTTTGAGACAGGGTCTCACTAAGTGGCTGAGTCTGGCCTGGAATTTGTGATCCTCCTGCCCCGGCCCCAGAGTTACTGGGATTACAGGCATGTCTTACTGCATCCACCTACAATTCTGTTGTTCTGCCTGCCAAGTACTCACTCGCATATCTGACCAATACTTCAAACTCCCTGTATCTAAAACTGAAAAGCTCATCTTGGTCTCCAAACTGGCTTCTTTACCTGACTTTGAAGTTTCTGATCATTGCTCTGATGCCTAAGTATGCACATGTTTGCTGCCTTCTTGGCTATGTTCCCTGTTTCAAAGTGACATTACGATTTCCAAAATTTTTTTTTTTTTTTTGCCACTAGGTGACATTTTAATTTACAAATTGGCATCATTTTGGTCGACAAATATCCAGATACTATTCTTGTCTGCCAACAAGAGTTGAAGAGGAAAAAACCTAGCATGACTTCAGATTTTAATCACACATTTCTTCTGGAATTTCATGTGGATTAAGTATGCCAGGGACAGACATTTGAAGTTTATGTTTCTCTTCCTGGGCCTGTCGAAGGGCTGTTTCTCTTTCTTCCAAAAACAGATCAGATGTGTCTTCACCTGCAAATTCCTTTATCTGTACTAAGAAATCCCTTAGATGTTCCTTGAAAGCAGGAATATCCTGATTTAAGCTGAAAAGCCCCGTCACAAATAGCTTTACTTGAGCATCTTGTAGATGAGGGAATGCAGACTTAAGGAGTTTAGCCACATATTCCTGAATAAACATTTGGTTGTTAACAGGATTTCCAGGATTTAGTGGTGTACTTATTTTTCCTTCTTCAACCAAATTAAACATATATGCAAGAATTGATGCATGCATTGTTAAACCAGCAGTATGTGAGGTGTCTGTCACAACCGAAAAGATATGCTGCAGATTATCACAAAAATAAGTTTGATAGAAACTCTGAGCTGCAGCTTCTTCTTGTGCAACATTTTGTAAGAGTGTAAAAAGTATCTGTAAGCCTGTATCTGCAACATTCCTCACCGTGTGTTTGAAAGCCCAAATAATGGAATCCAAAACAAGTTTAAACTGTGTTGGTGGAATAGCTAGGAAGGCTGGGAAACAATGAGAATTTACAGCCTGAAGAAGTAAGAAAAAGTTCGTTCTGTGTTCAGGATATTCTTCAAAGTCCTTATTTATCATATTCAACGTGCATTCAAAAACAGCATCAAATATTTGAGGTATCTCAGCTGTTATATGCCCCCCTAACTTGTTGACAATAATGGCCATGGTACTAAGCACTTCCGGTTCTCTAGCAGCTGGGACATTTCTCTGGTAATCAATGAGAACTGCATCCAACAGAGGAGGAACAAAATTTTCAGCTACCGTCTGTGGATCATTGGATCGGCTCACCCAACCAGATAGTAACTTTAAGGTTTCCCTTTTTACTGTTCTCATACTTCTAATCAGTGGTTGCTTTGTAACCATCTCGCCATTAGCCTGGATAGCTGCAGAAATATTTTCACTGAGGCACTTATATACATTAAGCATATCTAAATAAATTCTTCCAAGCTGAATTACAAAGGGATGTCCAACAGCTTTGCAGGCTCTCACATTTGTTTTTAATATGCTACCAAGCTGCTTGACTGTTTCAGGATCTTTCAGTATATCCACATTTTTGGTTGCTTGCTGGATTATACTATCCCACACCTGATTAGGGAGCAACATGTATTTTTCTATCAAATGCTCTTGAACTGTTTGGTCTGTTTGTGCACCAATCATGTATCCCACAGCTTCATAAAATGTATGAACCTGTTGAGGCTGAAGATCACAAATTATAGTGTTAATGTTGTTCAGAATTTCATCAATAAATGGCATTACTTCTCCAACTTGAACCTGAACAAAATGTCTGCGGCATTTCTGAGCTATTTTTATGAAAGTGTCACAAGCCATGTCCTGGACTCCATCATGGGTCTCATGCATGAATTCAAACAGCTTGTTGACGACTGTCTTCAAAAATTTCCAGTGAGCTCTCAAAAACCTTGGATATTGACCTACTATATACATGATATTTGATGCAATAATAGCTTTATTATCTTTGCCTCTTTTCTGTTCACATAATCCTAATAGATCCTTTATAACAGTAACAAGAAATCGTTTCTCATCCTCTTCATGCATTGCTCCACTAATGGAGCCTATTGCCCAGCACAATGTATTCAAATTTTTCCATGACCACTCTGTACCATTCACTTGATTGTGAAGTTTCTCAGTCATTATTCTTTCTGTATCTACATAATCCAGATGAGTAAGATAAACTAATGTTTCTCTCATATTCTTATACAAATTTATGGAATCTGTATCCTTCATGAATTCTCTCACAACTTCTCCCTGATCATTTTCTACAACCAATACTTCCTCTGGTTTAGCCATACGACTAACCATCAATAAACGAACCTTTGATAACACAGGCAAATACAGCTGTCTTCTGGGAGGAACATCAAAATGTTGACTTCCAGATAGTAACGGAGAAGCAGATGCAGAAAATGGACTTTCTCTATAGAGTTCAGCTGCCAAATGATTCCAGTACTTGAGACAAATCTTAACTATTTCAGTTTCTTCCACTTCAGATACCAACAACATATAGTGAAGGGCCTCCATGAGTGTTTCCCTGAGATTTAATCTTTTTTCTATAAGTTGACCATGTTCCTTAAGAAAGGTGCAAAGAAATAAACTGAGATTTTGAATAAAGTTCTGCTCATCATCTTTTCCATTTGAGTATGCAAGTCGAATGTTAGTATTTAAAGGAAGCATCTGTTTTAGCTGCATCATCGTCAGTGTAAATAGTGTTACAAATTGTTCCTCATATTGGCTTACACTCACACCAGCAATCTCAGTGAGGCACTTCAGAGAGACATTTCTAAACATTGGAACATTCAGGAACTTATAAATTAAGGTGCTGATCAACTTTGTTTCAAAAATATATCCCAGTGGAATCCAGTTCAGAAATCTCAGCAAGGTTTCCAAGGTTGCGTGTACAAGTGGAGCATTTTGAGAATTTTCCATCACAAACTGACACAGCTGAAATATCTGTGAGAACTCATTGCACATGCTGTCTTTTAAATGCTTTGCTTTCACTTGCGTTATCTGTCCACTAGAGAAATCAAACACTTCTTCACTTAAGAGTTTGAGAATCACCATATTATTCTGACAAAGACTTTCACTGGTTCTACTTGCTCCAACAATGTCACTGATAAAAGTGGGCCAATGCTTGGGCCATTCTTGTTTCAGCATCTGAACAAGAATCATATTTAATTTCCCGATATAAACCTTTTCCTTCTCTACACAAGTTGGATCAGATGATGTCTTGATAATGAGGCCAACAACGTATTTTTTTATTCCTTCACACTGGTTCCTTGGAAGAATCTTCCACCTTGTTTTTATCACATTTTCCAAAATTTGTAGTCCATAATACTGTTGCTTTCTTTCTGTTCCTCTAATCATCTCATTTTTCACAAGACAAATTTGAGTTTTTAAAAATATTTCGTGTTCATATTCTGTGAAAATTCCAAAATTGTGTCAACTCTTGTCCACGCATCAGGATGCTCCTTTAAATGTGTCAATACTTCTTGAGCCATTCTTTGCTGGGCTCCTTCTCCATGGTATAAGCAATTCACCACATTGTCTAAAAGGTTGATATCCAGTGGCTGAAATCGAGCAGCTGATGAGCTGCATGGTCTGCTAACATTGTCATAATTGCTGGCATAGATTACTATTTTTTAAGAGAATCCATTATTAGGCTTTTATAGCCCTAAAAATTGATAGTTAACAAGTCTTGATGGCAAATTTTTAAGCATGGATTAGCAGACATGGCTTTTTTCTTCTAAGTAGGATCTTCAGGGTAGCTCAGTATAAGCTCCCTTCAAATATCTTAATTCTTAAGATATGCCAGAAATTGAACCAACTGCTTCTTCCTTCCTTGTCGGGGTTTAGGGCGAGGGAAGGTGGGGAAGGGGAAAAGGGGAGGAAATCAAGGTGGGTTTCAGTTTTCCCACCTTAAAAAAAGGAAATTAAAAAACGGAGAGAAGGGCAAAAAAGCTCAATATTTACTATTCCAGGGGCACCTCCCCCCAACACACCCCCCGCCCCCCCCCAAAAAAGGGGAATTAATCTGAGGGATAAATGCTCCCGCCCGGCTGGGGAGTGAGCAAAGGGGGAGGGGAACGGGGTCAAGTCCCAAAGATTCAGCCCCAGGGAGACCCTCCAGCCACAGGCGGCAGCAGGAGCGGCAGGAGTAGGGGGTGTAGAGTCCACATGGTCGGGGGAAACGCTCTGCTGCCAGTTGCAGTCCGACTCCCCCCTACCAAAACATGGCTCCTACTCTCACGCGGCTCCGGCGCTGGGCCCCCCCACCCCGGCTCGCCTAAACTTTCCCCCCTTCTCTTGCTCCTCAGCGACTGGTGGTTCCCCCCTCCCCCTCTGGGTGGTTGCACGGACTGCAGCAGCAAAGACTGGAACAAGCACCGCCGCCGGGGCTGTAGCTACTGTTGCTCTGGCTGATGCTGTAGCTCCCGCTGCTCCTGCCGCGGCCGCTGCAGCCGCTTCTCCCCCTCCTCCTAGTGCCTCAAACTCGGAACCGGTTGAAACCGGTTCAGACTGGGAGATTCCATCTCGGTTGAGTTTTTTCGATTTCCAAAAATTTTTAAAGCAAGTTTTACACATCTTTTTTTTCTGCATTATGCCCAGCAATAAATAACCAGACTCACTCTTTTAAAAATAAGGTCTGTACAACTCACCCATATTGAGGACTCCCAGGTGTTTCAGAAGCACAGACCTCTGACCTTGCCTCTCCAATTTTGCACTCAGGCATGCTGCAGTTACGGTTTCCCATGATCATTGGTGTCCCTCCTTCCCTCTCTTCCTCCCTTCCTCCCTTCCTTTCTTCCTTCCTCCCCACCTCCTGATACCACCATGCAAATGCAGCTCTTTATCCACCTCACTCTTGGCAGGTTCAAGAGATCTGTCAGGCTTTGCTCTCTCTCTGCTCTCTTTAACTCTGTCCTTTGATTTTCTGCTTATCTGACTACTTCAGTTATGGTGGAACATCTCCACCAATACTATAGCACCTCTCTATGTCTCTCTAATTCCAGAAATTGCTGTCTGACTTTCCACACAAATGATAAATCTCCTAAGGCAGAACTAACATTTCGCTTTAACAAATTATATTCCTACTCTATTCCTGACCCATTGGCAGAGAATTTCAGAGAACTGACTTACAATGTGTACTTAATTAATCCAAGTATTTGACTTCATAGGATAGATGAGATCACTCTGTATTATTTCTTAACTTGTGTATATCTACAATTTTCTCAAAATAAAAAGAATTTAAGTATTAAAATAAAACCAAGGTCAAGGTCTTGCAATAGTTATCTGTCTCCTTTCTCTCCCTCTGTTCATAAGACACTATGAAGATTCTGTGCTGTGACACCATACCTATGCTTGTTGAGTGCCAATCATCAGTGTCATGGTCATATCTTGAAGACTTAGGCTTTTAAATCCCATACAACTGTTGGGTTTTTCCTCTCTCTGAGGTACAAGATGGGACCTGGAGGGTGGAGCCTGTACCTTGAAGACAGGGTGCAGTCCTGGGAGGCACCTCATGGTGGCAACAGCAATGTCCTCACCCAGCAGGTGAGTGTTCAGCAAATGATACTGGAACTCATGCAGTTGGAAATCTGAATTTTGGACCCAGGACTTGGCCAGGAGCCAGCAAGTGGAGGATCAGAGGGCAGGAACAGTGTTGGGGTAGGAGAACTGGGGGTGGGAGTTTGGAGCTAAAAGAAAGAGGAATCAAACATTCATTGACCTCTTGCCACATGTAAGACACTTTGCTCTGTATTTTGAGGGAAATGGAAATGACTGAAATCAAGTAATTGCCTCTGAGAAAGTGAAAACCAAGTAGGAGGAAGTAGGACACTTCCACATTGTCTGTCACTAGCCATGACACCATGTAAGTGTCATGAAAGTTTGTGTGAATGCAGGTGAAATGGAAGGAAGGGATCAGTATGGCGGCTCTAACAGTGGTTTGGGGAACACAGGACGGGCGTCTGAGCTTTGGTGGTAGAATGGGAAAAAGAAGGTGAGAATGAGAAATTGATATTATGTATCAATGACTGTGCAAACAGTAGTGAAAATATTAAAATTAAGGAAGAAAAGATGTTTAAGAAAGAAGAGATATTTACCGCATTGAAAGATCAAAAGAGATTGAGTAACTTCAGCATGAAAACCAAGAGAGGCCATTGTGATTCTCAGGTATGCCCAGATAAGTAGTGACCAATCTGAAAACTAGAAAGGAGCGATCAGATAGATATGAAGATAGTTCTCATGCAGTGAGGTCAGGAGTAAGGATGGAAAGAGAGAAAGAGCCAGGTTTCTCTGTCCTTGGACAGGTAAGATGAACAGAGAACAGTGTTAGGAGTGAGATGCTCAGGGTACCTCAACTGGTTGACCATAGGTAGCAGCTTCCCATTGGGTTCCATCTTCAGCATGACAAGGGTGGCATCCAGGTACTGCTTCTCTCTTTGGATCACATTGGTTGGAATTCTATCCAGCAGGATAAAGTCAGCCTCAAACAGGGAACCATTCTGGGGAAAGGAGAAATGTATGCATGGTTAAGATCGGAAGACTGGGGCTGGGGTTGTGGCTCAGCAGTAGAGTGCTTGCCTAGCATGTGTGAGGCTCTGGGTTCTATCCTCAGTATCACATAAAAATAAAATAAATAAAATAAAGGTATTGTGTCCAACTACAACTAAAAAAAAATTGGAAGAATGCCCCCACAGCATCAGAGCAAAGGAAAAGAAATGTAAAGATGTTCAATCTGTCTTCGTGCCATTATCTTGGGAAGGCTCCCTAGGAACAACCCTTCATTGTGCAGAGGACCATACCTGTCCAATCTACTGTGAACCACAGGCACACTAATTTCAGGAGCCAGGCAAGTGGAGGATCAGAGGGCAGGAGCAGTGTTGGGGTAGGAGAACTGTGCGAATATCCAGCGTCCGTTTCCCATCATATCCTAAACACCTGCTACCTGTATTTAGCTCTCACCAGTGTCAAATGTTTTTTCCTACATATTTTATTCTCTTAGATCTTCCCGGCATAGTGCTCTACACCAAGGACAGCAGGTTAAGACAACATTCCTCCCTCTGACATGCATTTGGTCTCTTAACATCACTACATCTCTGGGCCACATTGCCAAGGATAGATCAACTGAGTATGGGAGGAAGTACCTGGAGTTCTTTTTTCAACTGGGCCCCAAGTTCCTCTGTCCCTGGGGGAAGCACCAGCCTGGAAGGCAGAGAAGTAGAGCATCTCAACAGCATGGGGTTAGCACCATTGAGGAACCGGTAGCCAAATAGTTCATCCTCTTGCCAGCGTTGATGAACTTTCTCTGTGGGGTGGGGATGCAGAATGGGAGGAAAATAGTTACCTGGATATTCCTCTCTTGCAGGTTCTATCCCAAGAATTCAGGCATATGATCATACCCTACCCAGCCCTCATGTTTTCATCCTCAGGCCTTTCTGAGATGGCGAGTTATAATTATTTCTCATCTGGCAAGAAGATATGGGAGACTCTCAAGCGCCATGGATGACTTTGGAGAAAAAAAAAGACCTCAAGGGGTCACGGAGGCCTGGGGGAACCACTGACCAGCCAGGGCGCTCTTCTGGCCCCCAAAATATCTGATCAAATTCTCCCAGGTGGGTCCAGGATGTCAGCAGAGTGTAAATACATTTGAAAACCACCTCCCGGGCCCTAGGACAGCATCAGAGGAAACAATCAACTAACCAAATCCCTCCTGATTTGCGATCCACTAGCCCCCACTCCATTCTGACCTTCTCCTTACTCTGTCTTTGCTGTCCATTCATAGTCCAGCCTCTTGCCCTCATGGAATCTCATGTCTGGGGGCAGATCATTCTCCGTGTCTGCAGCTATTTTCAGGGGTATCCCTTCCTTCCAGATGCCCCAACTAGCAGATGGGAAAGAGTTGAGGAAGAAATAGGATCAGGAATGGAGCAGGAGATAGGAAGATGTGGAAAAATTGGGAGGTATAAGGGTGGGTGTTCACCGGTAGCTATGCCTGTCTTTCCTCCAGTTCTTTCTTTCTATGCTTCTGGAAGATGTCCAAGGCATTGTCTCCTGCCAGGCAAGCTAGGGAGATGATAGATCACACAGTTTTGTCCAAACTGGTGCCATTCTTGGTTTGTTCTCATCTCTATTCTTAATTATATTACAGCATGCTGTCACCTTTTTCTTTGGCTCCTCCTCCCCTGATTTGTCTGTGACATCCTTTATCTATTTTTATTCACACCTTATTCCTGATTTCCACCAATCTCAGTGAAAATTTTCCTAAAGCAAATATCCCATGTTTACTATACTTTCTTGTTCTTTAATTCACATTCATCCTCCAGTCCCTACTCATCATTATCTCTGAATCCTCTACTTAATCTCTTGTCATGTCCACACTTAGCCTACATAATCACATATTACTTTGGTACATTTAGCCAGTCCTGGCCTTTCCCTGTCCTCATCTTCCTCTGTCTTCCAAATGACATATTTCATGTTAGCTCTACTTATATACACTACCCTTCTCCACCTCCACCCTCACCTGTTCCTGATTAAAAGAATTTCTGTGCACATTACTTTCAGCCTCTTATCCTACCTAACAAAAGGTTCCAAGAGTCTATCAGTCTCCCCATCCCATAATTTATATAAACCTAATTTGTTTCTATTCTCACCTGTATTTAACTTCACTTGTTCTTCAGAAGTACATAGTCCATGTTTCTATTCTTACCATGTCCATATCCCTAATTGTGTCACGATGTTTTTCTCCTTTTTTCCCATGGTAAGAATTTCAGCATTTGCTGTCCTCATTCATCCCCATCTTCTACCGTGTCTCCACTCGTCACAGTTGAATTCCCTGTTATGCCACCCAAACCAGCTCTCCAACATCGTTGTCATTTGTTTCCATAGCTGTGTCCTGCTCACAAGTTACTGACCACCTTATTCCATGAGCCCCTTACCTGCTGCTGCCCTAACATAGAGGAATCCTTTCTACTGTGTTTCTCTGTTTTCCTTCATTGCTGCATCTCCCACTCTCTATCTTCACCTTTTTGGAAGACAGAATCTCCAGATCACTTATCCCTCTCCAGCCTCACTCGCAGCATCACTTATTCTGGGTAAAACTTTGGGACTTCATAACTTCTTCCCTTTTCCTGTCGTGCATCCTGGAATCCCTGCACTCCACGTGCCTCGGGGTCCATCCTTTCTCTAAGCACCACCAACCTTACTCAGTCCTTTTCTGCTCCTCTGCCCCCAGCACTTCCTGAAGAGGCCTTGCTCCCACTTCCCCAACGCTGCCGGCTCACCAGTGCCCTCGGGCAGGCTCAGGACGCTCTTGCCTTGCACCCAGCGGTAGCACCTGAATGCGATCTCCACGGAGGTTCCCGGACCCTGCACGGTGATGCGATCGCAGAACAATGCGTCGTCCACCAATGAGTGCTATTTGCGCAGCTTCACGAACTGCAGCGGCCCCAGATCCTCTGGAGTGTCCAGAGCAAACTCCTCCTCCTGTGGGGGTCAGACTCGCCAGACTTAGCTGAAGGACCTGAGAAGCCATTATGAGGGCAGAACGGGCCCTTGGTGGAACTTCAGTTTATCAGGGCCTCGGAAGACAGCGTGCACCTCCCTTCCTCCTCTGCTTGACCTGTCCCAGGGGTCTCTGTTAGGCTCCATTTCAGCGCGAGCAAGCGGGGGCCCCCCGCAGTGCATTGCAAGCAGTGACTTGAACTGACGACGGAGCATCATCCTTCACTGAGCTGTCACCGGGATCGTGCTTGCAGGAGCTTCAAGGCTGACCACTGGTGGCATAGTTACACTGACTCTGGGGTCATTTGGAGATGGAGTTGGAGGCCGCCAGGACCAGGGTCGGAGAAATGAAGAAGGGGGTTGAGCCTAATCCGGAATTATGACTCCTAACACTACCCGCTTCTCCGCGAACCCCCTTTCTCCCTACGCTGCGGGAGTACCAGCCCGCGCTGTCCCGCTGGAACTCTCCCCCAGTCTCCTACTGCTCGCCCACATCGCTCTGCAATCCTAGCCTGGCTGATGGCGGGTATCCCGGCTCCCACCCACTGACCTCGCCTGGCCTGGGTCGCAGCTGCAGCTCCAGCTCTGCCTCCAGCTGAGCCCCCACCAGCCACAGCTGCACGCGGTTCTGCGACCCTGAGAAAACTCAGACCCCAGTGGCCACCAGGATGCGCTAGCGGCTCCTGGCGCCCCCTGCCTGCTGCCTCTGTAATAGCTGTCCGTTAATAAGGCTTGGGAAAGGTCTAGGGGACCTGCTTTTGATGCGTTGCCTGAAGCACCAGCCCCCAGCTTAATAAATCAGGGTTTTGTGTGTCCGCCCACTGTAGGATTGGGGCGTTTCAGGTACCCACCCCAGACAGGCCTGAACCTGCAATTATCCCCATGTGGGGGTGGAGATGGCTGCTCCTCTTTGTGGAGAAGAGCGACTTTGAGGAAGGTGAGGGGCCAAGCGAGGGGGCACGAAGAAGGGAAGTGGGGACAGGCTGAGTCCATCAGAGTTTCTCTCCAGGCCTCTCTCTTCTTCCCCTCCTGTTTTAATACTGAGTAGCACAGAGTGAGCATTTCCTGAAAGATCTTGGGTGCCAACGTCCGTTCTTTACAGCCTTACCTTGTGCCCATGTCAACTGAACCCACCTTCCTTTCTTCTGCCAGATCTTGCCTCCTGAAGGGCATTGGTATTGTCCTTTTTGGTCACAGAAGGCTCCTTTTGAGGGACAATCAAGAGTTCAGGGGGAAATTATAGTCTTCACTGTAATATGATTTTATATGTTGATCCACTTAGAGAGTAGCTCATTTTAAAATTTTCTTTTATTTTCTATCCTTCATACCCACTCCAAGAGAAGTCATTTTTTTCAGTAGTCCATTTTGATTCCTTATTTCCACTCTTTCCTGTTCATAGAATTATTTATATGTTGTTTTATATGGAAACATGAGGTAACATAATTTTTTTTTCTTGGAACATGCTTTTCACAGTACATGATACAAATAACAACACATGATGGGAGAGAAATCCATGGTGGGAATATTCAGATCATTAGGTAGAGATCTAATTATTGTTTTCACTAACTTTTAGGATTCTCCTTTTGGTGAATCTTTATGGTGTTATTAGTAGTTACAACCATGATGAATGCTTTAAAGCATTCATACATATGTGTGTGTGCACACACACACATATTTACATATATATATTCTGAATACACAGAGCTTTTATATTATAGGCTTTCAAAAATGGTATCACTGAGTAATATAGTATCCACATATTTTATGCTCATATTGTAAATTTGTTTTCCAAAAAGGCATCATGGTATCAAAATGTTCTGAGGGGGTATGGGGGGGTAGGAAAGATGGTGGAATGAGATGGACATCATTATCCTAAGTACATGTATGAAGACATGAATGGTGTGACTCTATGTACAACCAGAGATATGAAAAATTGCACTCTATATGTGTAATATGAATTGTAGTGTATTCTGCTGTTACATATAAAAATTAAAATTTTTAAAAAATGCAAAAAGTTTTTTCCTAGCATCTTTACCAAGAAGGGGTTATCACATTTAATTTTTACTTGGTAAAAAATGAACAATTAGTTGGATGGAAGGGTCTGTAATTTTACCACATTTATAAGCTAATGATTTCATTAATGGGTTAGCCCATTACCAGTTGGAAGAGGCTGACAAAAGACCCAAGACCCCTGGTTCAGAGAAAAAGGATTGAATTATTCATTGCTTCATGTTCACATCAGCTCCCCCTGCCCGCAATTCCATGGGGTGACACAGATGGGCCTAGATGATCTGTGTTAAAGGAGAGGACCACTGAGTTTGAGGGACTTACTACTTTTGTAGTAAATAGAAGCAAGTCTTTCTGTGTCTGGGAGAAATCACGTCATCCTCCAGGTTTCTTGCTGCAAACACAGCTCTTAGAAACATCCTGAATAAAGTTGACACAGGGCATTGCATTCCTGGCACCATCAAAAAAATATGCTGACTTGAAACTTGGGAAAAGGTGCCACTACCCATATAGAATCAACAAAGGATCTTGAGTAGGGGTGATGGGAGATGGAGAAAAACACAAAGAAAACACAGAGACATTTTTAAGTAAAAATGGGGCCAGGTGGGACATTGTCCTCTGATGGAGGAATAGTGACACAACCTATTCTAAGGATTGAAACCATTTAGGTCATTTAATAGCTGTTTTGCAAAATTGGCAGGAGATGACATAGGAATCTTACTTTTCTGTATGACTTGGATGTAGTGGTGCAGTTGTAAGAGATTTAAACTGTCACGTTTCTCACAACTAAACACTCAGGTTCACTCCAGGTGAACTGGACTGGCACGAAATAATCATACAAGAGACAGAGATACCTTTTTCTTTGGGGGTCCTGTGATGGCTCCTCTGACCTTAAGGGTTCACAGAAAGAGAGAAAAGAGCACTTGCTGAACCCTTTTATTGAGGAGAAGCCATTCAAATGAGGCAAAAAGTCAGGTTTCAGAGGGTTGAGTCTAGCCTCCTGATGTCTGCTGTCTGCAGGTTGACTGATATCTAGGAAGGCCACATCCAAAGGCAGAGCAAGAGAAGGGGACACACAAAGGGCATTTCCATGGAATATTCTATCCCAAACAGGGCAAAGAGGTATATACAAAGGAACAGGTGAGTGTTGCTCCTGAAGACATGCCTTCTACTTCCTGGGCTGGGGCAATGCCCAAGTTACCACGAAATGTAGTGATAGGTCAGAGCCTCTTGCTTCAGGATGGAAGGTGTGAGTCATTCATAGTGGCTCCCCACACTAAACGAACATTGTTATGATTCTAAATTCCTAATAGATGCATCTTTGTGTTTTTCCAATCCCATTGAGAGCTATTGTATAAACAGGTGTTACACAAATAAATTTATAAGAAACATGGCATTATAATTGTTGTCTGACCTTAAGACTCTGTATCTGATTGCCTAAACGTATTACAGTAACTTCTAAAGCATTTAACTTAGCCCCAAGTTTACTATCAATGGCCTCTTGATTTTAAAAGGTTTCTTGGCGTAGAACCTAATTGATTATCACTTTTTAAATTTTTTTCCTTTTAATTTTTTAATTTTTATTTATAATCAGCTATCTGTCCTTTGTTCTTATCTCATTGTCCTGAATAGGGAATCCTTACTGTTTTAAGGGGAAATGGGTGATGATGGCTCTGGCTGCTTCAGGTTGAGAGGGAGTGACATGGGGCAAACAGTTTTAGGAATATTTTGGATCAGTGGCAAAATTTTAGTTCAAAGTGAACAGGTTGTAAAGTCATTGTAGAGATGGGTGCTTCTGTGAGAGAAACAAAGAAGACATGAGTATTGGATTAAGATTAATACAAAATAAATGTCACAGCATCTAGAACATGTCAATGAATATCATGATGATGATAGAAACCAGTAATTCTTTTAACAGGAGATGCAAGAGCTAAGAAGTTGTGCCCATGACAGGACCAATGTGGACATGGCCTCTATTTGGGAATGTAAATCTTTAAGGATATTAGTTACATTGTCAGAGTTATCCAAAATGTAAACACAACCCTTGATTTTTATAATGCCACAGATGTCCCCATAAGATGTAGTTAAGATATTTAATCTCACCTGATTTTTGTAAAATACCTTTTTATTGGTATAACCTCTGTGTTTAATAGAGATCCCTTTATTCATGTCATGTAGGGCTAGATAATCATACTAGCAAACACAGATGAAGTCTGTCGATGTAGGAGATTAGGAAAATTTATAGGCCTTAAATTGACCAAAATAAACTTTTGAC
The DNA here is from genome assembly GCF_964194105.1 of Spermophilus citellus. Taxonomy (NCBI): domain Eukaryota; kingdom Metazoa; phylum Chordata; class Mammalia; order Rodentia; family Sciuridae; genus Spermophilus; species Spermophilus citellus. Next base: position 19,283,525 of record NC_138199.1, on the reverse strand, counting down.
CCTGATAATCTTTATTGATAGTTATTAGGCACTCCTGTCTAAAAATTCTTTTTTTTTTAAATTCTCCAGCTTTATTTACTCTTGGCGGGGCTGACCCAACTGTATATCTTAAATTACATTAAAAGAAATATTGCCTCTCCTTTTAAATGTTCGGGTGTGACTGTAGTTTGGTTATAACTAGTTTTGCTAGGTGTTTAAGACCAACTGATCAAATTGACCTTATTCCTATCTATAGTTAAGAGTCAGTTGAGTTTTCTTAGGGGGATGTTCTTGGGAACCTGTAATCTTCAGCGATTTAGGAGGCTGAAATGGGGATTGCAAGTTCAAGGCCAGACTGAACAAATGAGCAAGATCCTGTCTCAAAAAATAAAAAAAAATTAAAAGGATTGGGGATGTAGCTCAGTTGTGCAGTGTCCCTGGATTCAATCCCTAGTATGAAAGAAAAGAAGAAGAGAAGAAGGGAAGGAAGGAAAAGAAAGAAAGAAAAAGAGAAAGAGAAGGAGGAGGAAAGAGAAAGGGAAGGGAGAAAGAAAGAAATTAATAAATAAATAAACATGGGAAAGGAAAAAAGAAGGTAATGCTTCCAAGATCTGTGTGACAAAATCAAATGGTTTAAGATATTTGTAATTAGAATCCTTCAGGAAAACAGAGAAAATAAAGCAGAAAAAAACATTTCGGCTGATAATTCCCCAAGAAGTTTAGAGATACCCAAGCAGAATACATATCAAAGAACCCACACCAAGACACATAGTAATTAAATTTCAGGAAACCAAAGATAAATCATACTGCAGAGGAAAAATTAGAACTGATAATTGTATACCAGCAAGTGGAGGTTCTGGAATGATACTAGAAACTGAGATCTCCAAACATATTAGATTAAAATTAGCTCAGGACAAATTATTTACTTGTCAGTGGAAGAAAGCAGCTGCTTCAATCATACTTTCTGTTCCACTCTGCAATTCTAAGAATCACAGAAAAGTCAGGTCAGGAGCTGATTAGAGTAAACAGGACCTTGATATCCATCAGCTGCTGGTGCTCTTGCTACCTGCAAGAGTTAGAAATCCAAGCCCTTAGTTGGTTATGTTACTCAGAAATAAAACCTCTTTCAACCCAAATTCACAATGCAAACTGCAAACAAAGAATATACTTTTGTTCCTTTTGTGCAACATGTGACTGTTTTGGAAATGTGCATTTTGAGGTGAAAACCATTAATGAAAAGCTTACAATTGGTAAGGTTTTGAAATATTGGTCAGGATTTGTAAACGATATCTTTACAAATGTCCACGCTTTGGAATACACATTTCTACAGACCTAGATGTGACAAAGCAGCAATGATTGGTGCTTTTTTTCACTTTGATTTTATGTTCTTTGAACATTCACTAACTGGATTATAATAAGTAAGATGGTGAAAACAATAAAATATGCAGAATGTATTTCAATATACCTTGAATCCTTGATTTCAGATCTGAATTGCTTGAGATCTTTCTTTTTAATAAAAATGTTAATTATTATATTTATTAAAACATAATTTAATGAGGCAAAAAAGAAAGTCTTTCTAATAGAGGAGACAATGCTGAAAATAGAATCTCAGAGCTGGAGGACAAAGTGTTTGGCCTTGAACATTCAGATGGTATTAGAAAAGAAAATAAGTAACCATGACCAGACCATATAAGAACTCTGGGACAACATTAAGAGACCAAATTCAGGAATTACTGGAATTGAAGAGGTTTATGAGATGCAGGCTAATAGATGACTTCTTCAGGGAAATAATAATGCAAAATTTCCCAAGATGTTGTGGAAAAGGGACAGTAGCAGAGGTATGCAGGGTTGGGGAAGTCACACAGAAAATGTTATTGCAGGTTGCCCAAGGGACATATGATTGAGGATTTAGAGAAATCTCAAGCTAAACATCACTATTAAAAGCCAGATCCCTCAGCCCCATGGGGCTCAGTCAGCCAGAACTTTTGTCATTCTGCTACTTTCATATTCAATAAAGAAGACTTCAAGCCAAAATTAATCAGAAGAGACAAAGAAGTCACTTCATACTGGTAAAGGGAAGAGTCTAACAGAAGATATAATGATAGTAAATATTTATGCACCAAATGCTGGTGCACCTAATTCCATAAAACAGACACTACTTGAATTAAAGACTCAGAACCCAGTACAATAATATTGAATGATTCCAACACACCTCTCTCACCAATAAATAGATCATCCAGACATAAACTCAGTGAAGACTCTTTGTGTGTGTGTGGGGGGGGGGAGTACTGGGGATTGAACTCAGGGGCACTTGACCACTGAGCCACATCTCCAGCCCTATTTGTATTTTATTCAGAGACAGAGTCTCACTGAGTTGCTTAGTGCCTTGCCATGACTGAGGCTGGCTTTGAACTAGCAATCCTCCTGCCTCAGTCTCCCAAGCTGCTGGGATTACAGGAGTGTGTCACTATGCCTGACTCAGTAAAGACTCATTGTACCTAAAAAATATTATAAATAAAATGAACTTTACAGTCATCTATAGAATGTGTCATCTAACAATAGCAGAAAATACCTTCTTCTCAGAAGAAGGTATATTTCTTCAAAATATACCATATTTTATTCCATAAGGAAACTCTTAGCAAATACAAAAAACACAATTCCTTGCATCTTGTCTGGTCATAGTAGAATAAAATTAGAAACCAACACCAAAAACACTATACAAACACACATAGATTGAACAATATGCTTTTGAATGATGAATGGGTGATAGAAGAAATCAGGGGAGAAATTATAAAAATTCTTAGACTGAAACTTGAGTAATAATATAACATACCAGAACCTCTGGGACATGTGATTGAGAATTTAGAGAAACCTCAAGCTAAACATCACTGTTAGAAGCCAGATCCCTCAGCCCCATGGAGCTCAGTCAGCCAGAACTTTTGTCATTTAGCTACTTTCATATTCAGTCAAGAAGACTTCAAGCCAAAATTAATCAGAAGAGACAAAGAAGTCAGTAGGAAGGTGGTTCTAAGAGGAAAGTTCATAGTTATGAGTGTCGCATGTGAAAATCTGAAAGATCCCAAATAAACAACCAATTGATGCATCTTAAGACCCTTAAAAACATGGGGAAAAAACCTATAAAACCAGTAGAAGAAAGGAAATAATATCAGAGTCAAAACCAAAATTCAGAATTAAAACAAATAATAATACAAAGGATCAATGAAACAAAGTTTGTTCTTTGAATTGATAAACAAGATTGATAGATCCTTAGCCAAACTAATGAAAAGAAATAGAAGATACAAATTAATAAAATTCAAAGTGAAAAAAGAGAAATCACCATACATATCACTTAAATCCAGAAGATCACTAGGAACTCTTTTGAAAACTTTTACTCCAATAAAGTAAAAAACCTAGGAGGAATGGATACATTTTTAAGACATAAATGATCTGCCAAAATTGAATCTAGAGGACATAGAAAACCTAAACAAACCAGTAACTAGCAAAGAGATAGAAGCAGTAATAGGAAGTCTTCCAACAAAGAAAAGAATCCAGGACCAGATGGATTCTCTGCTGAATTGTATCAGATCTTAATTTTTTTATTTTTTGGGGGAATTGTTCTGCTTTTTTAAGATTTACTCTTTTAATGGAGAAATACATAATCTGCTTACAAAGTAGCTCTTGAAAAATATAAGGTGTATAGATACCATAAAACAAAGCAAACTCCAGCAACAATAATCATGCAAAAATGAAAGGCTGATTTCCAGTTTGTGAAAACTAGAATTAAAAAGTCACTATACAGAAAAGGTCCAAGTTGTCAGCCAGGAAAACTTGGATGCAGTTACATAAAATATTTAGTAAACTGAATTTCCCCCTAATGTGTAAATAAAATGAAGAGATTAAATCTGGGTCTGGAAATTTCAATCTAACTCCGATGCTGCACAAAACACGCAGACTCCTTGTGCACTTCACTTGTTAGTTGACTACCATTTTTTCCTTAGGTGGTGGGAGGAAGGGCAAGGTAACTGTATGGAACAAAAATGTGAAAGGTAGAAGTATTACAAAGTAGACATTATAAAGTCATGGTGAGAAGAAAGCCTCAATTAATGCATCGCTTAAAGGTGGAAAGACTATACTCCAACTTTGGAAAATTAATTTAGAAGGATATGGGAAGAGTTTAAGTAATTGCAGTTTAGCATGAAAAATGCACAGAGGATAGAATGGAACACAATAGAGGATTCATAAAACATGCTCAGCAGAAACACCTACCAGATTTGCTTTGTCCAAATTAAGAAACAGTAAGTTTGTGAAACATCTAGCATCCCTTATATTTCATAAAAATGAATGTTCTGCTGCTCAATTATGAGAAATTATTTTCTTTAAAGGAAGTTTCTAATCTTTTGTTTCTTTTTTACTGTTTCATAATAATATACATAACATTAGGATTTATTTTGACATAAAAATATTGAATGCATGGAGTATAGTTTGCTCCAGTGTTTACTCTTCCCCTTCCCCTTCTCCCTCCCCCATTCCTCTTTCTCCACTCTATTGATCTATTTATTTACATTTTAAAAAATTAGTGTTCTGTGGATATACATATGGTGAAGTTCACTGTAGTATATTCATAAATGTACTTTGGAAATTTAGGTCAGATTCATTACAGTGTTTCTCCTTTATCTGGTCCCTCCCCCTT